>NC_042618.1:131483303-131788712 GCF_901001135.1 Rhinatrema bivittatum | reverse complement strand
TGTACCTGAAAATTTGTTATTATGAATTTTTACTTCTTCAGCAAGCTTCTTTTCAAATTCTGTCTTAGTCTTCTTTATCAATGCTTTGCATCTAACTTGCCAGTGCTTATGTTGTTTCCTGTTTTCTTCATGTGGATCCCTTCTCCATTTTTTGAGAGATATTCTTTTTGCTATAATAGCCTCTCTCGCCTCACCTTTAAACCATCTTTCCCCAAATCCACCTTATTAATGATTTATGCACTTTTCTTCCAAGAACTTGTCCAAACCTTTTTTAAACCCAGCTATACTAAGCTTTTACTACATCGTCTGGCAATGAATTCCAGAGTTTAATTATGTGTTGGTTAAAAAAAGTTTCTCCGATTTGTCTTAATTATATCACCTAGTAACTTCATTAAATGTCCCCTGGTCTTTATGGGCCCGATATTGAAAGTGCGTTCAGCGCTCGATAGCCAGATAAATAAGAATATCAGTGGCTGCTAGATAGCTTGATAAGTCACTTACCTGACTATCTCTTAGCAGCTTGATAGTGGGCGGGCAGTGGGTGGATCTGGACGGTGCTGTTTAACCGGATAACTTATCCGGCTAAGAAGTGCTATTTAACTTTAGCCGGATAAGTTATGCGGGTAAGTTCTATCTGCCAACATGCAGGTTTAACTTAGCTGGATATGCAAGAAGGTCGGTATATAAAAATTAAAAATAAATAAATAAATAAATAAATATGACACTGGTTAGGAAACACTACATTAGCGAGCCACCTAAAAATGAATCTGCTCTGTGCAGGTTATGATGTTCTGAATTGTGATTAGTTGGCTGTGTGACATTTTAATATCACATTATGCTCTATCAAAGCATAATTTATTGCTTCAGATCTATAGAAACTGAGAAATGGCATTAAAAAGTGCTAAATGCCTGTGTAAAAAAATATAATAAAATCCTTTTGCTTGATAAAGATCAATAGCAACCATTTCCCCAACTAACATTTTTTTCCCTTTTAGGGATTTTTTATATTTCCTATAATGACAAACATTGCACAGCAAACAAAGGCCTAGAGCCACTAAGCCGCAATTTTTTTCACAGGAGTCCCACTATCACAGGGGGTGCCTCCTGATAGAGGGACCCCTCCTCAAAAAAGATCGCAGCTCTATGGCACATTCTTTTGTCTTGTAGCTAAACATCGCAGGACAAAAGAACGTGGCAAGCAGTCTTTTAGGTACGATGGCGGCTGCAACCTTTAAAAAAAGCTCACTGCAGCGAAAGAAAAAAGTGTCAAATTCAAACGTGGCAATGGCCTTCCCACCCCAATAGACATCTCCACTCGTTGGGGTATAGTGTAACCCCCAGCATCCCCCTTCTGCTCCCCCCAAAGGTGTGAAGAGCAAAAAACAGGGTTCAGGGAATCTCCTGCACCCCCAGTCATGTGACAAGGGTAAGGTCAGGTTGGCACCATTTTGAAAATTAACACTGACCAGGCAGGCTGCTAGGGGGTGCCCCAACCCCAACACTGGACTAGAGTCTTCATTTTAAGGTTTAGGAGTGAGGGGGGGGGGGTTGGAAGGTGGGTGTGCCTGGGGGTACGGGGAGTCTCTGAAATCCATTTTTTGCTCTTCACACCTTTGGGAGGAGGGGGATGCCAGGAAGGGTACACTATACCCCACTGAGTGGAGATAGGGGGTGGGGGTGAGAACCCCTGAACCCCCCCCCCCTACATTGGGGGGTAGAGGAGGGGCAGTTGCACTGACCTCTACTCAACCTTTTCTTTTGCTGCATTGTTTTCTTGTTTTCTTGTTTTTAGGTTCCAGGCACTTTAAATGTGACGTGGCAGCCTCGGGTCCTGGGTTAGGGTCTCGTGGCTCCCATGACACATTTGCTGCTTTTTATAAAGGTGCTGTTATTTTATAGCAACTGACCACTTTCTCAGACAACTGTGATAAAATATTAACAACAAATTGCCTATTATTGACGTTCTTTTCATGCCTTTGTATTATTCATGCATGCAAATCACATGCAAAGAAGGTCATTGTAATAGGGGAGGCAATCTGGGCAGAGCCATGCATAATATCACGTATATCGCCATGATGGTACTTCATCGTGAGATATAGAGTGTATATCACACACTATACACTGTTTAATGCATGTGAGAGCACTAATATAGCTTGATGCATCACCCAAAAAGTAAAGTAAGATTTCATGTAAAACATTTTATTTTTATGAATTTTTGTTCTTGGGCAAGTTGCCTGGTTGACTGTACTGGAGATAGCAGTGTATCTACAGACAAGGATAATCATGAGCAGTGTCATTTCAAGTTCCTTCACACTAATATGTTGATATGCCTTATCTGTTCTCTAAGGAAATAAGTTATGGGGACAAAAGAATAGTGCAGTCTATATACCCATTCATTATACGACCTATATTGATGTTGCTATCCAGGTTGCTGTTTAAGAGAAAGTGATCAGGTAGTGCCACTTCATCAAGGGACAGGTTGAGCTAATCATGGTTCTTTCTGCCTCACTATATCCACTGATGAGCAGTCTTGCTTTTCTTGTGAAATTGAAAATACAACTCCATTGAGGCAACTGGACTTAAACCAGGACTCAGCCTGCCCCATATGCTAAGGAGCTAGCTGATCACCTTAATTTAGGATTCCTTGTCATGATGGAGTTTACAATGAGATCTTTTGTCAACATTTTTTGATCTAATCCATGTAGGTGCCAACGATGTTACAAGGGATGACACTAAGCAGACCGGAAAGGACTCCCTGGCACTAGAAACATAGGTTGAAGTAGAAGTCCAAGTAGTGTTCTTGTCTATGTTAACAGTCAAGTATAAAGAAGGCATTGCTAGAGATAGACCCATTCTGGAGATAAATGTATGTCTGCATGGATGGTATTGATGATAACGCTATGATTTCTTGGCTTGTGGTCTGATATTCAATGAAAAAGGTTGTCTGAGAAAAGATGTGATATATCTATCAAAAAATGGAAAGATTACCTCTATTCACAGAGTTGTCATCCTAATGAGGAAGGCTTTAAACTAGGTTCTTCAGGAGACAGTGACAAAAGCCCACAAGTAAGCAGGATCAAAATAAAAAAACAAAAAAAACAACCCAAAACATGGGAAAGGGGAGGTATGCAGAGTCCTGTATTAGCAGATAGATACACTGAAGCAGTAGTATATTGGAAGGCATATAAAACACCAAATAAAAATTGGAAGTTTATGAAGTTTTAGGAAGGAACAAATAGGGAGATAGGGAGAGAGGGAGAGAGGGAGCTAGAAAAATACTTTGGTGAGTCATGTGTACAAATGCTTGCAATCTCTCCAACAAGCTTATTAATTTAGAAGCCACTATGGTGGAAAAGGATAATGATGTGGGTGCAGTAACTGAATCTCAGCTTAGTGATAATCAGGACTGTGAGATGAATATACTAGGATTCACTTTTTTCAGAAACAAGACAGGTAAAAAAGGGGGAAGAAATAACTTTATATGATAGCTACACAAAAGCCATCAAGATACCAAGTAATCAAATGCAGCTGAAGTGCTGTGGGTTGTCTTGAAGACACACAGGTTGTCTAATATGCATAATCCATAGGCTGCCATCACAAGAGGAAGAGATAAAAAGAATTGAAGCCATCCATAGAACCGCCTACAAAGGCAGGGCTGATGCTTCCATTAGGCAAACTAGATGGTCGCCCACAGTGCCATATCTTGAGGGGAGGGGGGAAACAGCAAAATCATAAAAGTGCCAGGCCCCTGGGCAATGGCAAACCCATCCCATCGGCATCCAAAGAGGAAGAAGAGCGCCCATGATCACTGGCAGAGGCCATCCTGCTGGTGGGCAAAGAGGGCAGGAGAAGGCCCAGGGCTGCCGGCAGAGCCCATCCAATTGGCAGAAGAAGAGTACAGGAGGTGATCTGGCAGTTCCGGAGGAGCCCATCTTACCAGTGGCCCAAGAGTTCAGAAGGAGGGCTGGAGCTGCTGGTGGGGATCCCATCCTGCTAGCAGACAGAACAGCAGTTACTACTTTAAGCAACTTGCTAGGCAGACTGGATGGGCCATTTTGGTCTTTATCTACTATCAATTACTATGTTACTTGTTACTATGTTTGGAGATCTCTGGCTGCTGGCTCAGCCCATCCAGCTGGTAACTGAAGAGAACAGAAGGAAGGCTGGGGCCACCAGTGGAACCTATCCCACCAGTGCCTGAAGAGTGTAGGAGGCAGTTTACTGCTGCAAGTAGGTAAGTATTAGGGGGAGAAAAGGGATGCAATATCATAGGTTCATTTAGGGCATCTCGTACCCTTGCACTGGCCATGCCCATAGATATTTCATTCCCTTAACTGCATCTCTGTGGCACCGATTCCCTTGTATCTTCTCTACTTTGTCTTGAGTGTTACAGAAAATATCCTTCTGACCACCTTGAATATATTCCAAATATTTGTTATGACAGTTACTGTTCAGAAAAACAGGGAGGTCCATATTCAAAATCCATTTAGACAGTTAGCATAATAGTTACCTGTCTGAATGGCTTACCTGGCTATATTTAACTCTTATCTGGCTAAATTCTAGCCAGGTAACCAGTTAAAAAGAGAGCGTTTCAGGGTCACTCTGGGAAGGGATTGAGTTATCCATCTAATCTAATCAAATATTGTGTATATATCTGGCTAGGTTAGCCGGATAACTCACTACTTACCCGGGTATCTTCAGAGATACATAAGTAATAATCCTGGAAGCGTACTGTTCAGTGTAAAAGTATGCTTCCAGCTTTACATAGGTAAAGTTGTGCAGGAAGCATCCGAGATCACTGAAAGCAGCAATCCTAGCCCACAGGAGAGGGGCACTTTTTGGTGGTAATGGGTAGGTGGGAGGGTGTCAGTCAGGGGTGGGGAAAGGGGGATGACAATGGAGGGAGGCAGAGGAGGGACATTTAACATTTTTTAGTGGGGGGGGGGGGGGGCAGGGTGACCCAAGCCTGCAGTGAAAGTCTGCTGAAAGTTTGGAAGTTTCCCAAGTTTAAAGGATTGGGCCAGCTTCTTGGGACATCCGAGGGGGGAGGGGGAAGATACACGTGGTAGAGGGTGGGGGGATGGGCATTGGGCCAGGAAGCCCACAATTTAGGTTTTATTTTTTCCTAAGAGGCTCTACTTACCTGGATATCTCTGAAGATATCCGGATAAGTAGTGAGTTATTCAGCCACACGAGGTAAGATAACTTAAGGCCTAACCAGGCATATTCAATTAATGCCCGGTTAGGGTTAAAGTTACCTGGCTATATGTAGCCGGATAACTTTCAACAAGTATATTCAGCGGCACATTTATCCTGCTGAATATACTGGACAAATTATCCGGCTAACTTTACAAGCCTCTGGAGTTGTAAAAAATGGGATGAATCAAATGCAAATGACAGGATATAGGACTCAGATCAAAGATTCACAGCTCTTTGATCTAGCATCTAGGCTTCACGATCAGGAGAAAATGAAAACATATGTGAGAAATAATGAAAGCAAAGAAGAATGGAAATAGGGTTACCAGATGGCTCCAGGTCACTAAGATAGGCTAAGGTAGCCTTTGTTTCAACCAATTATATTTGTGAGCTTCTTAAAAAGGTTGGAAAGACAAGCCCTTGTAAATAATGGGACAAAATCAGGGGCGACTCAACCTGTCCTTGATGACTCGTATCATCTGATAATCTTGAAGAAATAAAACCACAGATATCTCTTTACATGAATATTTAGAATATATGTAAAGATGATTTTAGAAGTGGATGTTTTACTGTCAGTATGATTAAGCCAAGGAAAAAGCAATTTCAAGTGCCTCAGATGCAGAATTCACCAAAGAGGCAGTCTCATGAGAGCAGGGGACAGTATGGAGTCTGCAGAGAGGAACAATAAACATATTTTGGTCTGATACAGCAGTGATAATTGAAGTATAAATGAATGATAATAAGGATGTTGCCAGGTGATGCCTGGTTGGAAGGCTGCCTGAGCTAAAAATGGCATTGCAGGAAAGTAAAGAATGGCCTGCGAAGACTCCTGAGAGCTTAGGGAACTGAAATGAGTCCACAGGTTAACATGTCTTTTTGCTCATTTATTATCTACAACTAATGCTTTTGGTTGCCCAGTGTTGTCCTTTGAAGCCACTTATTTTTGAGGGCCATGAAGAAACTTGATGCCCAAGGCACTCTTCAAGCAGTGCCAGTGATGTGAAAGTCAAGTCCATAAAAGCCCTGCACATGAAGATGTGAATTAAAAAAATGCAACTCATTAAAATGGAATTTTCCTTCTAAAAGTGGGCAATTTTCAAGGGATCCCATGAAAACTGCCTCTTTAAAAAATGCACCCTCGCCCCCCCCATTCTGGAGAATGGTGTCCACAGCATGCACACTTTTCCCAGGGCTAAGGTGGGACAAGAGGAACATGTGGTTAGGGCGGGACTGATGAAGTACAAAATGAACTCCTGACTCCGCGTTTTCCACCTTGCTGTGCCATATGACTGGAATAGACTACTTGAGTCAGTGTGCTATGCTCACTCTCTGGCCACATTCAAATTCTGTATAAAAATGAGGAAGTGACGTCATCCAGTACGAATGGCCACTTGAATCCCGAGCTCTGATCCTGCTTCAGCAATCATCTGCAATCACGGTGCTCAGACCCTCCGTTTTTGTCGCCTCTAGTCTCCCACTGTTGCTGAACTGCTCCGCGATGGCTGCGAGCAAGAAGAACCCGGACCCAAAGCACTTTTTGTCTGCAAGCCAGGAGGTAGGCCATGCTCTGGGCTTTGAGGCAGGGGAAGAGCCTGACTGTGAGGTGGAAAGCGTGACTTGCAAACATGGGAGCGCAGATGAAAGTGATGCTGATGCTGGCCTGCCATCCCGGGCTGAATTTCGGTGGTATGGAGTCCCTAAGATCTGTGCCGCGATATGGAGGCCCTAAGATCTGAGCTGGGGATGCTGATTGCTGAATTACGGTGCTTGGCCAGCGTGTGAAGGAGGCTGAGATGAGGCTCAATGAACAGGCCACGGACCTGGTGACCTAACAAAAAGAGGGTTGGGAGATGGCTGCCACCCTGCAGGAGATGGAAGAAAAACTCAAGGACCTCAAAAACAGGTCCAGAAGAGCCAGCTTGCATTTCAGAGGAGTGCAGGAGCTTTCAGAGTTTAATGATTGCTTCCAAACTGTGGCAAACATCTGCACAGCTATCTTGGAATCAGAGGGTGATGAGGGTGAGGCACCTGAGAATAAGCTGGAGCAAGCACATAGAGTGCTGGGGAGCCCGAAAGATAATCTCCCTCATGATACTGTGACTTTTCACAGTTTTGCTCTCAAGGAAAAGGTAGCATAGATGGCAAGAAAGCAAGGGCAGATCATGTGGAAAGGTCAGAAAGGAGAAGTGTTTCAGGACATATCTGCTATCACTATTCTGAAGAGGAGAGAATTTCACAATGTTCTTGAGGCCCTGAAGAAGGCAGACATTAAATATCTCTGGTGTTCCCTTTCGGACTGCAAGTTGCTGTTCAAAGCAAATCCACAAAGGTGAAGATGGTTGCTGCAGTGCACGCATTCCTAGGTGAGATGGATATTACTGTGCCTGAAGATTCGTCAACCAGTCGCCCATCTGCCCGGTTAAGAGGAAGGAGAAGCCGGCTCTATTGCAGAGAATACCAGGCTCTGGCCACAGGATGCAGAGACATTCTGATGACCCCTCATCACCTGGAACAGTGAGTGGGTGAGGAGTCATCATTTGGGACTTTTATGCACTATATCTCTATATAGCAGAGCTTTCCAAACTTTTCATGTTGGTGACACACCTTTTAGACAAACATAATTTCGGGACACAGTAATTCAGTCTACTAGCAAACCAGAGATTAAAGGTTAAACGAACGAAATGTATTTCGACAATTTATGTATGTTTCCTTAAATATATACATAATAAAATGTTTCACGACACAACCTATCTTGTGAAAACCTTTCATTTATATTAAAAATATATATTCCAAGATTAATGTTATTGTTATAATTTATGAGTAACAATAATAAAACAAAGTTATTGTGTTATTCAATTTACCTCTTTAATGAGATATATGAGGTTGATGGGATGAACACAGCTTTTGAATATTTGGTGTTAATAAAAAAAAGTCCAAAGGGTCTTCTGCATAATTTAAAAAAGCTGGCCAGTTTCACACTATATAATTATTTGATAGCCTCATTCAACTAATTCTATATGGCTATGAGAGTGAAGTCTGGAATTTATAGGAAGGGACAGAATGTCAATATAAATCCTGCACCTCCAGTTCTGTAACTCTGTGCATCCACTGAAATTCCCCCAAATAATGGAGCTTGGATGTTTCCCTTACAGCTCAACATAGTAGAAGATATTTTCAAATTCTAGTGTCACCTCCCAGTAACAGCAGCACAAACACCTTCCACTGCCAGGCACATTGTGAACTAACACAAAACCTCGCAAAAAAGACACTCAAAATCTAAACTGTAATCCCATCATAACATAACAGTAATAATACCAAGGACTCAAACAACAATAACCCTACCTGTGAAAAAGCAAGGGTAAATATTACACTGGGTCCTAGAATACCAATACACCACCTACTGAGGAAACAAAACAAACCCGATTGCTATAGATCCCTATGCTAGCAGAATCTCTCATCATGGTCACACACACAGAGCAGAGACAGACCCTCACCAAATACAGAATACAAAATAAAGGAGCACAAATTAGACAAAAACTGAAATGGAAACTCCAAGAAGCCAGACTCTGTGTATTAACAATGGAAAAACAGAACCACCATTCCTCATAAAACAAATAAAATCAAGAAACATAAAGCATCAGCTATAATAGTAAAACCATACTAATAAAAGAATATTTTAAAACTACTGATAAATAGAATTTCTATTAATTAAAATCATATACATTTTTTACAATTTCCCAAACACCAATAAAATATTTCAAAACAGCACATATATCAAATAACACCCAATAATTAAAACTAATAAAGCACCGAGGGTGTGAGTGAGTTCTCGGACCCCCCGCTGGACCACCAGGGAGTTTTGGTAAGTCTTGGGGGGGTCAGGAGGGTGGAGGGGGGGTTTAAATTTTTATTTAGGAGGCCGAATAAAACAGAAATCTGTTAAATACATGGGGAGTCGCGATGCATTTCGCCTCCCCACGTATTTAACAGATAGGACAAAATAAGTTGCGGATTACAAATACGTGGAAAACGGATGCACACCTCTAACAGGGAACAATTGAGGGATGAAGATGTGAAAGTTAGGAAAATATCATTCAGTCACTCAGCATCCTGACAGCTCAGCTCAGGAAAGGAAAATTTTTAAATAAGTGATAGAATTACAATTTCAGAATTACTTTGGCTGGTTTCCTTTATCTGAAGTACACACACAAACAGGACACAGCCAAATACTCACTCAACCTGTCCTGTGAATATTTATTTGCAGAATAATTAACGGTCTAGCAGTTTGCCAAAATACCCTTTTTTAAATTGCTGATCATAAAAAGTTCAGCAAAACAGATATTGGCACCAGTCTAGCTAAACTGCAGCTGCTCTCCCTCAATATGATAAACTTATTAATATCTGCACTTTTCCTCTGGTTTCTGAATCTCGCCATTCCTATAATCATTCTTAAAGGTTTGATACTCCTGAGTGAAAAAAAAAACCTATTGCCTTCCCCATCAGTTCAAGTATGCATTCAGAATACCTATTTGCTGCCCTAGGTGAATGATTACTGTGCTGTCCCCCCTCCACCAGCAGTGATGGTGCTGGCAGGAGAAGTCTTGGAGCACAGTGCTAGTGAGCCAGAGTGCCCACAGACTCCACAGTAGAAAATGGGGTTTTCCCCCATTTGTTTCATTATTGTTTTGTTTGTTTTTTGTTTCTAATAATGCACACAAAAGACTGAAAATTCCAAATGCACATCCATATAGCCCTGTTTTCTGCATGGGCTTCCTCACTGAACAGGAAGCCCATGCATAAGGTGGGGGGTAGGGCCACTGATAGACCTATGAGCATACTAATTCACAGGTCCTAAATTTTGTGAATGGGAGAAATTGCTGGGTGGAACTGAGCTGCTCTTCAAACTGCTGCACTGATTGGGGCAGTCGAGGATTGTACCGAAATAAGCAGGTACCCCTCCAACAAAATTAATTTTCAGGCCAATAGACCACCACCACTCAAAATTCAGATAATTAAGCTCAGCAATCATGATGACACCACCACCCCTCCAAAACAGATATTACACTTTGTTTTGTATGTGTGTGTGTGTGTGTGTGTATATATATATATATATATATATATATATATATATATATATATATATATTACTCAACATACATAAAAAATCAAATTCTATTGTCACCTCAGTAACAGTGACATAAATTCCCTCTATTATTAGGCACTTTGTGAAGTAACAAAATCTTCAAAAAGACACTAAGAAACCATTTAGCAAACCTGCCATACCAAAACAACAGTAATTCTGAGAAGTCAAACAGCAACAATCTTGTTAGGATTCAGTTTTTGTGTTTATTTTTTGCTGTTTTGTTTCTTTACATTTATTTAAAAAAACAAATGAAATAAAAACAAGAAACAATATGTCAGCCCACTCTAGAAAAAATGGCAGGGACAGTGCAGATCAGTTGCTATGCTGTGCTCCAGAACTGGTTATATCAGCTGTCTCTCATTCTAACTCTGCACATAGTGAAAACAAAGGCTACAGAACAGTAGTCCCCAATTATTTTCCATTGGTAGCCATTTTTAAATGAGTGCATTTAGTAGAGGGCTAGTCTATTGTCCCCTCAGTCAAGTTTCTCTTCCAGTGCCCCCACTCTACCTGACTTCTCTGGTCCCTTGCTCCCTCCTTTCCACGCTCCCCTCTTCTGGTCCATTGTCCTCTCCAGTCCATCACTCACCTTCTGCCCACATCTCTCCAACTCATCACTTCCTCCCCTAGGTCAATCTCCTCAACCTATCCCCCAACATATCACACAGAGACTCACTCAGTGTGCATTTCAGAAACCAACTCTTGTTCTGCTGCAAAGATTCTTTACTGCAGGCTTCCATTCTGTCTGTTGCTTTCCTTCTGCCTTCCTTCTTCTCTTCTGTGTTTCGATTTTTTTCTCTCTCTCTCCTCCTCTCTCAGTCCTGCTCTATAATGTTCCACCATCTTCCTTTTCTCTCTGCTGTGCTCCCACCCCTCTTCTCTTGACCTTTCCTTCCGCTGTGCTCCCTTCCATTTTCTCGTTTCCTCTCTTCTTTTCCTCCTCCTTCCTCTCTGCGGCACTCCCTCCCCTCTTCTGTCTTATGTTTCCCTTCTTTCTGTTGCACCACCTCCACCCTTGTTTCTTTTTACTCTTGACTTTTCCATTTTCTCCTCTTTTCTGTTTTCCCTTCCCTGTTATCGCCTTACTCCCCCTTCCTGCATACTCTCCCATCTCTTCTTGACTTCCCCTTTCCTTTTCTCTGTCTTCTGCCTGCTTTCTCCTCAATTTTTCTACTTGTTTGTGCACCTTAAGATTATCAGATATGATCAACTCTTGATCCTGCACTTGTTTTATGCACAGAAGAACTTCATCCCCTATACTGTATGAACTTCTTTTTTTGTTGTTGTAACCTAAATGCACAACCCTGCATTTTTTTAGCATTAAATTTTAGCTGCCAGATTTTAAATCATTACTCTAGCTCTATCAGGTCTCGCCTCATGTTTTCCATACTTTCTGTTGAGATTTTGGTATCATCCACAAAAAGGCAAACCTTTCATGATAGCCCTTTCACAATATCACTAATAAAAATACTGAAGAGAAGCAAAATGAAGACTGATCTGTTGCGCTCGGGGGTGGACCCTTGTCTGAAGCAGTGGAGAATGACTCCCTGTTAGGGACCAGAAAGCACCTGCCCCCAGGAGGCGGAGCACTGGAGGAGACAGAGGCTAGGATGAGCTTCACCACTGGAAGCCCGAGGTCCCCCTGGGAGGAGCCCGTAGGGACCCGGGCTGCTTGGACTTAGGTGGGCCTCACAGGGTCTCCTGGAGAGATGGAAGTCCGGCGTGCCCACAGACAGGAGAGGAGCCCGGTCAGGTTCGAAACTGGAGGTCAGATGGAGCAGGGAGGACCAGAATAGTGTAGGTGACGACAAGGCTAGGAACATAGCCAGAATCTGGAGACGTGGTCAAGCAGGCAGACGTCAAAAATCCAGGAGTCAGTCCAAGGAGTGGTCAACAAAGCAGGGGTCAGGTTCTGGAGGTCAGACAAGGTCACAGGCAGGTCGAGGTCAGAAGGCAGGCAGCAGGCAGGCAGTTCAAGGAACAGGCTGATGTCAGAAGGCAGGCAGCAGGCAGGCAGGTCAAGGAGCAGGCTAAAGTCAGAAGGCAGGCAGCAGGCAGGCAGGTCAAGGAGCAAGCCAAAGTCAGTACCAGTGAGACAGTCTGGAGGTACTACCTGGGGAGGCGGACAGACGAACAGGAACAGAAGGATGCTGGAGAACCAGGATGCAGGAACAAGGCAGGAACAAGACTGGAACAGAAGGATCCTGGAACGAGACTTGGAACAACTCTGGAACAAGGTTCAGACGCAGTGACAATCTAGCAAGACACTAACCCGATTGCCAAGGCAAGGAAGTACAGGCAGGGACTTCCTTATATCAGGGAATCAATCAGGGTGCGCCACGGAGCTAGGACCCGCCCCTGGCCCTACAAGAGGCCGGGCGGTCTGCGCGCAAGCGCGTATGGGCATGACCAACGCTAACGAGGACACTGAGCTCCGGCATGAGGCCTGGTGCACACTGGAAGGCCCAGCGACCACCACTGCGGAACAACGAGGCCTGGAAGAGCTTGCAGCTGCCGCTAGGGAGGCCGACCCGGGACCTGCCATAGAACCAGAGAGGTGAGCAGGCCCGTGTGCAGGCCAGGCGCGGACGGGGTGCGTAATATGATCTCTATGGCACACTACTGGTACTCATCCTTTCCTCAGAATCAGGGCTGGTGCAAAGGTATTAGGTGTCATAGGTGTACTTTCCAGCCTTGCACCCCTCCCACCTCCATGGACCTTGCCATATACAATCAAATATTATGCATATATAATAGATTTTAAATGAAAAAAGGACATACAAAGTACTATCTTCTGAGGTAAAAGTATCACCTATAAAAACAGGTATATCATATTTACATGCACTGCTTTGGTGCCCGGCTCTTGGAACCCATATGGTATTAGGGTTAGAGTTTGTGTGTTTGTTATAAAAAGCAAGCCAAAAGGTAGGTAATAACTTAAAGTTTGTGTGTGTTTGTCTTTCCCTCTGTCCTACCCTCTCACCCACCCCTAGCTCATCCTTTGATTTATAGGCAAGAGACACTTTCACATTAAAAATCAATCAGCCTTTTATCGAAAATACAGGATTTCCCCAGCCCTTATCAAGAGTTTAATTATCCCATTGTAGATTACTACCAGATTAGCAGTGAATATACCAATACATTTAAAGGACTCTTATTTACACATTCCTACTCCCTTAGCAATCTAATCTTAACTAAGAACTCAGCAAAATTAAGATGAAGACAGCAATCCAGCAGCAAGAGGGGGGCCTTCCAGTCTCCTGTATCAAGAGTCACATGTATGATTTTTTACCCGCTGGTGAGAAGTTGTATGTGTGCACCTAGTGCAAAAAGCTCCTGGCTCTCACAGAACAAGTCCAATCTCTGGAGCCTAGAGTGGCAGACCTGGAGGAGCTGAGGCAACCTGAAAGGTATATAGATGTGATCTTCAGGGACATAGAAGCCAAGTCTCAACTCCAGTCTGGCAGCCCTGATGCTGCCTCAGAGGAGGAAGGCCTCCTGGTTGGAGAGCACCTCCTGGTGCAGCAGGAAGTGATTCTGTAACAAGAGCATGATCTCCAGGTGGTGCATTATCCTCTCACACCGAGGATGTGTCTCCCAGGGCTCCTGCCCAGGAAGGAAGGGTTAAGGCAGCCTTCATGGTTGGTGATTTGATTATTAGGAATGTAGAGAGCTGGGTGGCTGGTGGTCTTGAGAATCACCTGGCAACATGCCTGTCAGATGAGAAAGTAGAGGACCTTTTGCTTCACCTAGATAGGATTTTAGATAGTGCTGTGGAGGAGCCAGCTGGCGTGGTACATGTGGGTACCAATGACATAGGAAAAGGTGGGAGGGAAGTTCTGGAAGCCAAATTTAGGATTTTAGGTAGAAAGTTGAAATCCAGAACCTCCAGGGTAGCATTCTTTGAAATGCTCCCTCTTCCACACATAGAGCTCCGGAGTCTCAATGTGTGGATTAGACGATGGTGCAAGGAAGAGGGATTCAGTTTTGTAAGGAACTGGGGAACCTTTTGGGGCGGGCAAAGCTCTGGAATCGCAATGCGTGGATTAGATGATGGTGCAAGGGAGAGGGATTCAGTTTTGTAAGGAACTGGGGAACCTTTTGGGGATGGGGGAGTCTTTTCTGAAGGGATGGGCTCCACCTTGACCAGGGTTGGAACCAGGCTGCTGGTGCTAATCTGTAATAAGGAGATAGAGCAGCTTTTAAACTAGAAGAAAGGGGAAATCTGACAGTTGCTCAGCAGCGCATAGTTTGGAAGGAGGTATCTTTGAATGAAGCAGGAGAGTTAGGGCATACAAAAGAGAGGTTCCAATAAAAGCAAACGTAGTCCATGTGCCTATAAGGAAAAAAATCACTTGAGCTAAAAGATTGCAAATTATCCCTGACAACTGAAAAGCAGGTTTTTAATACAAACAAAAGCACATTTTAAATGTCTGCATGCCAGTGCCAGAAGTCTAAGAAGTAAGATGGGAGAGTTAGAGTGTACCTCAGTGAATGATGAAATAGACTTAATTGGCATCTCATAGACATAGTGGAAGGAGGATAACCAATATGATTGTGCTATACCAGGGTACAAATTATATTGCAATGAAGGGAGGAGCAACCGGTGGTGGTGGTGGTGGAGTCCTTTATTTTCAGGATGGTATAGAATCCAACAAGATAAAGATCCTGCAAGGGGCTAAATGCATAATAGAATCTTTGAGGTAAATTTTAAAAGCATCGCGTGTGCAAAAACAGCCGTATATGCATGTAAGTGGGCCGTGTGGGAGCTATGTGAATTTTAAATAGCCCGGACTGGTGCACGTACATTGATGTATGTATGCCCAGAAGGCTCCTATTTTTGTTTATTTTTATCGTAATTCTGTTATGAGACTGAAAAGGGACTCCACCTGGACGCGTGGAATAGGGCATGCTGGGCATGCGCAGTATGCTCAGTCAAAGTTCCAGAAACTTTGACATAAGTTTTCTGTGCTGGCCTCAATCCGATGATGTCACCTATGTGTTAGGATTAACATCCTGCTGTCCTAGGAGAACACCTGTTACAGGTAAGCAACTCTGCTTTATTCAGCCTTACATAACACCTTTTCTGCATTGGAAAATGAAGAAGCTCCAGTAATAGAAAATGAAGTGATGTCTGAAAGGAATGAAGTCACCCAATGCATCCAGAAACCCTTTAAAATTATCAAATGTCCTAAAACAAAGCTTCTTCTGCTGGGAAGCTCGGTCATCAGAGGAACCAATTTTTTTTAATAACTCTTTAGAATTTTCCAAACAATTAACAGAAAAAATACAAAGGAGCAATTAACAATATTGCAGTGAGTTACATGGCAAAAGAGATTATATAGGGGAGCAGGCACTTAAAGGACCATAAAAGTAGTAAGAAGAATAAACAACCCCAGATGGCACCCCAAATCATCTTAAGTAGCATCCAAAAAAATTGATGTACGGCCCCCAAATAGTGGTATATTTAGCACGTTCACCCTTAAGACTATACCTTAGCTGTTCCAGGTTGGCAATAATCCATATTTGCGAATGCAAGTAATCTATACTAGGGGTGACTTTCTATAAAGACGCAATAGTGAGTCGAGCTGCCAGCAACTGCTGCCCAACCAACACTCTGCATTTCACTGGAACCAGCGACCAGTGCCATCTGCCCAATAACCCCAATTCTGGCATAACATGGACAGGGAGGGGAATGATATCAGCTATTTCTTGTGTAATTCGGGACCAGAAGCCACGTACCTCGGGGCAGAACCACCACATAAGGATATAGGTACCTTGCTGCCCACATCCTTGCCAACATTGATTGCTGGTGCCAGGGAATGGGAGAAAGATAAGTTTTGTTAAGTAACTTAATCATAAGCTCATCAGAGGAATCAATTTGAGAACTCATTTAACAACAATCAAATGCCTTCCAGGATCTTCAGCTAGTAGAAATGCAAGCAAGGTTGTCAATGCAATTACAGAAGAAAGTAGGGACTCTGATTTCAATGTTATCATCTATCTGGGGACCAATGACCTTGCTAGAAACTTAGCTGGATAAGTAGTGATATTCAGACGTCTCCGGTTAGTTAACCAGATAAGCTAGATGTGCCCCATAGCAAGTCTAAATTTAGCTGGATAAGCTTATCCAGCTAACTTTAATACTTATCTGGGTATATTCAGCAGCATTGCTGTGACACCGAATATCCCGTGTAAATTAGCCCAACAAGTCCAGCTAACTTACATAGTTGGCTATATTTAAATATTTGCCCTGTAAGTAAGGTGGAAAGGGTAAATAAAGGATGGCTATTTATCTTTTCAAATAATACTAAAACAAGGGGACACTCCAGGAAAGTAACAACCAACAAATTCAAAACAAATCGTAGAAAGTACTTTTTCACTCAGTTCACTATCAAGCTGTGGAATCTGTTGCTAGAGATCATGATCAAGGTGACCAGCATAGCAGGGTCTAAATAGGTTTAGCCAAGTTCCTAAAAAAAAAAGTCCATAACATACTATTAACTAGGTAGACTGTTGCTATCCCTTGGGAGAGAATAATAGGAATTGGATCTATTTTATGGGATCTGCTAGGTAATTGTGACCTGGACGTTGGTCTAACCTAGCATGGCAATTCTTATGTTCTTATATTTTCTTCCCTCCCCAACTCTCATCACTTTACTGATGCATGTTCTTCTCCATCTACTGGTCTGGGTGGGTGTAACATGCCACTGACTGTCTCATGCTGTCTCATGATCAGTGTCCTATATCTCTTGGTCCTGGGTCTGGTGCAGTGTCTTGCCATCTGCCAAAGTTGCCTGGCATGGCTCCCGGCTTCCTGCCTCTCCATGATATCTGGCTGCTCTGAGTAGGCCCTACAGTAGCTTACCAGTTTTATACACCCTTCAGCCCGCCTCCCGGTGGCATGGCCTGATGATTTCACCAGTGCTGCAACATAGTTCCATTACGATTTCACCTGCTACAGAGCCTCATTGTACCCTGACCATGATGCCTCCCTGCTAGCAGAGGTCTCCTTGGAGCTCCATTCCATGCTATCCATGTCGGCTCCTCACAACTCAACCTATGGTGCAGCCCCTTCACCACCAGGTGTCCTCAATATGCTGCTCTCCAACTTTGCCAAGCTCTTGCTTGCACCACACCCTATCTTCAGCCCTACTATGCCTATTGGCAAATCCAGGTCTACCCCCTGGGTCCAACCCCTAACCTGTGACAGAGGACCCCACTCCTTGTCAGGACTGCTCAGCTGTGTGCAATGTGCTGTTAAAAGCATTGACCACTTGACTTTCCATGATTTCTGGCTCCCCTTCAGCTCTGAGAGGAAAGTGGAAGGGATGTATATCACCATGGTCTGTGCTGTCTTAGTGGCTCTGGCAGCTCTCTCTTTGCAGTGCTACCATGTAATACATTATTATTTTTTTTACAGCAGACGACAACACCTGCAGACTCATTCATGTCCCCTTCCCCCCCCCTCCCTCCCCATCCCTGTTTGTGCACCCTGCTCTAGGCATCAGGGCTTCACTCTTCCCTGAACCAATCATGAAGAGGCATGGGGGCGGATTACGGGAATGACGGCTACTACCTGGAGATTAATATCTTAATTCAATAAACCTGCACATGGTTAATGTGACTCCAACATTGCTCTATGCTTCAACGGCAAGAGGAAATGTGAAAAAAAGGATTTGCATCCACAAAAAAGCAGGGGAGTAGCTTGCTTGTTACGGTGGTTACTACCCCAAACCATATAAGCCTGATATTTCACTTTCAATGATATCCAGTATAGTTATCTGCTTCAATGGCATGGGGAATGATGAAAAGATCTCTGCTTCAACGGCAGGAGGAATGTTGAAAAGATGATGTATATTCGGACAACAACCAACAAGGACTGAGTTGCACAGGCTGGATAAACATGCGTGGGAGTAGCTTGCTATGACGGCGGTTACTACCCCTAAACAATTAGCTAGACACTTCACTTAGATGCAGCTCCAGCACTAATACCTCTAACCAATTAGCTAGATACTTCATTTAGATGCAGCTCCAGCACTGCTAACTACATTGATGGAGGGGGTGGAAGGGAAATAGATCGATGGCGGGGGTGGAAGGGAAATAGAACAAAAAAAGTCACTTACAAGGGATAAGAGTAACAGATAAGTATGGGGGAAAAAAAAAAGTGAAAGCTTGCTGGGCAGATTGGATGGACCGTTTGGTCTTCTTCTGCCGTCATTTCTATGTTTCTATGTTTTCCTGGGGGCATGTCTGAGTCCAGCTACTGGAAATCAAATCACTACTGAGGAATCCACCTCCCTTGTGCTTTGGTGGCTCCCCTTCTAAGTTTCTGCTCTCAATGCTCAGGTATCTACAGTAAGAAAAGAACCCATCATCATAGTTTGGCACTAATTGGTAGCCTTCTCAGTATCCTTACCAGAGAGACCACACACTGAGCAGGTATGGAGCCTCGGTGACCTTCTCACTGCCCTTGCTGTATCCGTTTAGAGCGTAAACAGAGAACTTTCATTTCTAGTGTTGTCAATCTGGCACTTTTCACTAATGCTAAAATTCACAAGATTGCAATTCTACAGATAGTTTATAGTTTATTGATTTTCTAGACTGTCACATCAGCCGTAGCCTTCACAACGGTGTACAATTTATAATTAGAATTAGAAATGCAATAAATTTATAAAAGATAACAGCTAAAAATACTAAAAGATGAAGCACGGAAATAAATTAGCTGTTAAAAATTACTTCAAAATAGTAAAATATCTAAGATAAACACAATAAAATTCATAAACAAAGTAAATAAAATAAAACAATCATCCAAACCAAGATTAGTTGTCAAGGGTATAATGTATTTTAATATACATTCTGAAGCATTTGTAGCTGTATTGTTTATACTAGTTAGTTTCAGATACAGATTCCAGCTAAACCCTCATATCTCACTGTAGGAATATGTGGAGTTCCTTGACATGGAAGAGAGCCAGGCAGCCTCTGCAGTTTGCTTCCATAGCAATTAATGGATTTTGCCAAGATCTGCAGCTAAAATCTAATATTTTGTTTTAAACTTTCCCTTTGTGCAAAATCTGAGGTAGGTGGCTACAGAATTTGGGAATACATTGGAGATTTGTGGATTTTACAGAAAATCTGCAGATTCATCCATTCATTAAACTTAGGACCTATTTATTCTGCTTACATCGACCCTTTTTCATTCTTTATTTCCGTCCCAGCAGTATTACTTCTGTGGTGCAAAATTTAAATTTTCAGTAATTAGGTGGGATGGATATGGGGAAGGAGAAATGGAAGGTTTTTGTTTGGTTCTTTCCATTAACCAAATGGCAAAGATGAAATAAAACATTTGCTACTAAGCTACTGTAATAAGATTTTGATAAAATGCTAGTTGGCCTGCTGTGGTATCTTACAGATGTCTTGAAGCTGTGGTCTTGGACAATGCTGAATACTCAATGAAGGAGTCATTTAACTGACTAACATTTTCTCAGAGTATTGTAACTAGCAACTTCCCTATTTAACATCAACAACCACTGGAGATGACATTTCTAATGCTTCTAATGCTCTTCATTCTTTCCTATTCTACTCCTACTATTTAACATTTCTATAGTGCTACTTATCATATGCACCACTGTGCAAACACATAAGAAACAGTCTGCTCTACAGAGCTTACTCTCTAATCAAGAAAAACATACAGGTCAAGAGATTTGGGGATTTTCGTATAAGACAGTGGCTAAATTAGTTAATTAGGATGACTTTTATAGCTAATAAGATTCAATTCTGTAGTTGAAAATAATTTACAGGGAAGCAGCTTAAACTATATGTAGCTTAAAAGTAACATTTGTAAACTGTACATTTTTCTCCATTTATGTACGTTTAGCAAATGCTGCCAGGTCTGCAAATTAAAATGTATCAGCCAGGTGATTCTGCTGCTGTAATGTCACTGGTCAGCAAGCTGCAAAAAAAAAAAAAAAAAAAAAATCAGGATGGTCTGTCTTTTCAAGGTAATGAATAATAAAGGTTCCAGGGTGGGGGTATTCAGCCCATCAAAATTGCTCAATTTGCTAACATGTCCCTCTCCCCTTCTTTTAAATCCTGCAGTGCAGGTACCTGCCAATGGTTTCAAACTCAGGAAAGACCAATTTATTATAAAGCAGCTACCAATTTAAAATTCGTAGGTGCAGTAGTGATGTCTTTCTTTCTCAGCTTGTGTTGTTTCATGCATCTTAATGTTCCCATGACGAAGGAGCAATGCTCTTCGTTTTATTTTTCCTTGAATTTTATTAGTATTTATTTCAAAACAAAAATGAAAGAACATCAGTGCAAAAAAATCCTCATTCTTTGGGTAAATATCAGGGTTTATTATGATTTAGAGAAATAATGGAAGCACCGCTTGGAGTCACTTATCCTCCTGTGCTTGTGAGGATAAGAAATGGGGACTGGGGTGTGCAAGGGGACAACTTCATACCGGATGGGGGTGAATACTTGGCCAGTGTTGAATTCTACATGAACAAAACAAACTTCTGATTGCTGTATGTCACAAAATTTTGTGAAACCCAGGATTTATTTTTTGGTTAAAAAAAACTGTTAAATGAAAGGCTCTACCGAATCCTAAAATACTTCACAGCAATGCCTATGATAGTATTACTCAGTTTACGCACAAGGAGGCGCTGTGTAGCTAATTTCCGTTTCCATCTGCCCAACTTTCAGGAGAAAGCGCCTCATTTTGTGTGACGTCACTGCCTCTGGGTCTGGCAGAGCAGTAACTATCTTTTCATCTAAACCCCAATTGCTGAAAGCTAAACAGCCCTGGATGAAGACTACTGCTCATTCTAAATGCCTCATGGAGGCAGCCTTCCAAAGTAAACTGAAAGCAGGAAAACCAAAAGGTGACGTACCACGCTACAAAGAAAGCCAGTTTCTTTTTTTGGCAGCAGGGGATTCAGGGACCTAGAACAGAATGTGAGTCATACCCCCACCCCACCACGTAGACAGAGTGAATACCTCCCACCTTTCTTTTCAAAGTATCCTGTTACAATCCCTTTCCTGTCACAAAGAGAAAGGTTTGCACCCTGTAAGTTTCAGCATTTCCCTTTGTCTCTGCCAAGCTTACCCAGAAACCTAGCAAATAAAGTCATACAGTATAAATCCTCCGTTATATTGAACCAAAAGGATGTGGAGAATGGGTGAAGTTAAAAGTGACCAAGTGTCCATAATCTTGAGAAAAACTTGAATGTATATCTATTTTTATAAAGCCCTTGTAAGGAGCGTATGCTGTAACCTCCATCCGCCCCTTAGTGTAATTAGAGTAGAGATACATTTGCAGTGGCTGGGGAGAAAGACTTGGACTAGAATCTGAATGGACTCAAGAGTAGGCTGCATTCACAGAGGACAATCTTCAAAGCCATTTATCTGGGTTCATAGCGACTTACCTGAGTAAATTGGCTGGTAGAAAATTAACTTGCTCATCCTGTCTAAAAGTATGTGCAGAGTTCCATAGCACGAGTACCTATCCCTAGAATGAGGGGCAGTGTTCCCTGTACATATCCGGATCAGTCCAGACTCCTGGGTTTGGTCCCCCCCCCCCAGCAGATGGAGACAGAGCAGTTACCATAACAATGCTCCGCCTATAAATAGAATGGTGTCACCTACAGTCTGGCAGTATTCCTCTGTCTCCAACAGATGGTGGGGGTACCAAACCTACAGTCTGGTCTGTGTGGTAGTTTGTTTTGTCAGTTAGTCAGTTAGGTGGTTTTTTGGTTCCTTTTCTTATTTCTTAGTCAATTTGGCTTAAAAAATATAAATAAAAATACCTTAGTCATAGCAGTGTTGTCTTCAGCCTCCCAGGGGGTTGTGAGGTTCTGAGAGGGCCATCCCCCACTGGTTGTGAGGCAGCTGCATAAGAGGGTCGGACTCTAATTTCTTTCTTGGGCAGCTTTGGGTGTGACACCTGGGAGCCTGTTTCACTCCACCCTACAGGAATCAGCACCTTGGACCACTGCTGGGCAAGTTTCTTAAAAAAAAAAAAAAAATAAAATAAATTTAACTTTTCATTTGGCAGGTAGTATCGCGGCGGCTCTCTCCTTCCTGGAGCGGGGGTGAGTTATTTTTGAAATGTTTTCTTGTCAGTGTAAATTTCTGTTTTCTCTCGACGCTGCAATCTTTTTCATGCCACGCGTGCGGCTCAGCCCGCATGCGCCTTTCACGAGAGGGCCTCTGCTCTGCGTGTTTGCTGGGGGGGGGGGGGAAAGGGGGTCCTCCAGGACCGTTAATGCTGTCAAAATAGTGAAAACTAAATTTACCCGAGTGAACTGCGGGCTCAGATACTGCAGGTCAAGCTGGTGCTGACCCGTTCCCGTTCAGCACGGGCACGGATGCCATTTTGCAGTCTTTCAGAGCTGCCACTTGTGCTGCGATGGGGGATGGGTTTTTACCGCCTCTTTCTCCTCAGCAGAGGTTCCCAGGTGAAAGGGACCTTTTGCATCATGATTTGCCAGCAATGGAGGATAGCCCCAAGGGGATTTCTGACTCCTCTTCCTCTTTCTTGTTGGACTTTGTTTTACTGCTCCATAAAGCTTATAAAGCAAAAAAATTAGGGAAGCAGCAGTCTGGCTTAAAATCCGGCTCTCTGGGGTCCAAGCCTATTTCCAAGAAATGCTCTAGGTCTCAGGGGGCTGCTGACACATCGAGACTTAAGCGCCCTCTCCGAACAGGGGTCTTTCAGACTGACTCAGGTACCTCTGATCAAGATACTGACCCTGGGGACCCAGACCCTCAGTCCAAGCCCCCGCAGGAGGTGGATGCTGATGTGCATCCGCAGGGTTCAGCTTGTTATGGTTAAATGTGTTTTGGTGGATGCTTGGGTGCTGTGGAGATGACCATGCCCATGGGGAGGAGCCCCGTGAGGAGCCACAGCAATGGGCTAGACTCGTAATGCACAAAACACAGTTAGTTCTTTATTAAACAGCTTGAAGAGAGCCACCAGAGGTGGCAGTAGTGAGGCAGTCTAGTAGTTGCAGTCTCAGGGACCTCGGCAGAAGGAGCCCTTCTCTCCTTGATGCTGACAGGAGGTTCCGCAGCAGGTTTCCCAGCTAGGAGATACTGTGGATGAGATAGACTGAGAGTTAGAGTACTCACTAGGTGTTTGCTGTTGGTATGCGATTCCACTAGGTATGTTGAGGAAGGTACAGGCACCGAGACAGGGAGAGCAGGCCCTCAAGGAGCAAGTACCTGTTCCCTGTAAGGCACCTGAAATAAAGCAGAGGGCCCCCGAGGAGCGGGTACCCAGGTTAACAAAACCCCGAAGGGCAGAGAGGGAGCTTCCAGCGGCAGCACGAAAGCAGCATAGTAGCTCAGTCTGGCCGAGACCAATCATTACTAACTCGTCGGTTAGCAAGTAGAAGGCAGCCTAAATACCCCCACCAAAGTGAGGAACTTCCGGGGCTGGCCCGGGTCTTTCCTGTGCTGGCCCCTTTAAAAGGAAAGGCTGATGTCGCCGCGCAGGGCTTCGGCAGCGTCAGTAATCCTGCCTCTGAGGAAGGTCGCTCGGCATCTCTGCACTGCTGAGAATGCGGGTAAGTGCGGTCGGCCACGGCCTCTGTGGTCAACCGTCGTAACAGTACCTCCTCTTCAAGAGCCCCCTCCGATGAGTTTTCATCACCAGTCGTCCAGTCCACTTCTTCCTCAGTAGTTCAGTTCTGTTCGCTATCATAGGAATCCAAGTTGTATGTCTCCATGACCTGCTGGAAGGAAGGTCTATCCAGTCTCTCTTGTAAGGAATTCATGGAGGTCGGGGTAGTTGATGATGATACCACGGAAACCTCTTGAGCACTCCTCTGCTGCAAGAGATTGTGTAAATGCTGGATCTCTTGTTGTTTATATGCCAGTATGGCTAACAGGCCTTGGGTGGTTGTCCATGAGATTTCACCAGTTCCTTATTCTTCAAGGTCTTACGGTTCAACTGTGCAAGTACATCCAGTGAATTGAGTATCCCTGATGATTCGGCTCTCCAGGGATCCTTCTCGACTCTCTCTTGGGGAAGTACAGATTCCGATAGGACCATAGCCATCTTCATAGACTGGGATGGTTCCAAAATTTCAAAGCAAGTTCCTGCACAGTGAGGTCCCCACTGAATCTGGTCAGGAGAAGACCAGTCGAACTGAGGCTGGTGTCTCTGTAACCACGGTAACCCTAGAATTATAGGGCTCAGAGCTCAATGTATTATGTTCCAATTCTTAACGACAATGATTGAGTGATCCGTGTGACTTCTCCCGGAATGGGATTCCCATGAACAGATGAGAGTACCAATGGAGGTTTCACCAACGAGGTAAAGAGACCACAATGATCCACCAGGTCCTGTCGGATAAAATTTGCCCAAGCACAAGAATATACCAGAGTCTGTGAGGAAAACCTAGTGCTAGACAGCTCCACTGATACGGGCAACAGGAAAAGGGGTGAACCCGTAGCAGGGCTGAGGGTTATAACTTCAGCCGACTTAGAACAAAGTGGCATCGATCCATGAAGTAAAGGTGGAGAAGCAGAAGATCCATCAGTGCCAGAGACGACTGTTTGAATGTACGGTGTGGTCACGGCCGCCGAAACTTGGGCCCGACCCAGTTGCATCGGTTCTTCGATAGGGTCGGAAGAGTAAATCCGAACAATATCCTCGTTGCCCTTTATGATCCTTTCGGGCTCTCTCCTGTAACCTCTGGTCGATCCTCCCTGTGAGGTTAATAAATCCCTCCAGGGTAATGGGAAGGTCCCGTGCTGCCAGTTCGTATTTAATCTGCGGAGATAAGCCTTCCAAAAATATGGTATTTAAACTGTTCCCCTGCCAGTTTAATTCTGTAACCATAGTGCGGAATTCAATGGCATATTAACTTAGGGATTGAGAGCCCTGTCGAAGATGAAGGCAATCAGCACCTATGGCTGGCAGCCTGCCGGGCTCCTTGAACACCTGTTTGAAGGCGGACACAAACTGAGGCAGATCAGATAGCACAGGATTGGATTGCTCCCATAAGGTTGAACCCCAAGCCAGGGCTTTACCATCTAATAGGGAGAGGATAAAGGTTGTCTTAGTCAAATCATTAGGAAACAGTGATGGTTGTAGGGTAAAGTGCATACGGCACTGGTTTAAGAACCCCCGACAGTGCTTAGGATCCCCAGAGTAACGAGGGGGGTTAGGTAGAGAAATTGCTGTTTGATGGGTTCCTGGGGTCACTGTTGGAGCAGCGGATGTGGAAAAAGTTAGGTCTGACTTCTGCAAAAGATCCAGGCAAAGAGTCAGACGATGGACATCTCCCATTACTAATTCTACCGAGGACTGGAGGCTTTGAAGCTTCTGAAGAAGACCGGGGAATCTTTGGTGTTCTTGACTGTTCTGTGCCAGGACAGGGATGGCCTGGAGTGCGAATGTCTGAGCCGAATCCATGGAGTTAGCAATCTGTTATGGTTAAATGTGTTTTGGTAGATCCTTGGGTGCTGTGGTGATGACCACACCCACGGGGAGGAGCCCAGTGAGGAGCCACAGCACTGGGCTAGACTTGTAATGCACAAAACACAGTTACTTCTTTGTTAAACAGCTTGAAGAGAGCCACCAGAGGGTGGCAGTAGTGAGGCAGTCTAGTAGTTGCAGTCTCAAGGACCTCGGCAGATGGAGCCCTTCTCTCCTTGATGATGACAGGAGGTTCCGCAGCAGGTTTCCCAGCTAGGAGATACTGTGGATGAGATAGACTGAGAGTTAGAGTACTCACTAGGTGTTTGCTGTTGGTATGCGATTCCACTTGGTATGTTGAGGAAGGTACAGGCACCGAGGCAGGGAGAGCAGGCCCTCGAGGAGCGAGTACCTGTTCCCTGTAAGGCTCCTGAAATAAAGCAGAGGGCCCCTGAGGAGCGGGTACCCAGGTTAACAAAACCCCGAAGGGCAGAGAGGGAGCTTCCAGCGGCAGCACGAAAGCGGCATAGTAGCTCAGTCTGGCTGAGACCAATCGTTGCTAACTCGCCGGTTATCAAGTAGAAGGCAGCCTAAATACCCCCACCAAAGTGAGGAACTTCCGGGGCTGGCCCGGATCTTTCCTGTGCTGGTCCCTTTAAAAGGAAAGGCTGACGTCCCCACGGCTTCGGCAGCATCAGTAATCCTGCCTCAGAGGAAGGTCTCTCGGCGTCTCCACACTGCTGAGAATGCGGGTAAGTGCGGTCGGCCATGGCCTCCGTGGTCGACCGTCGTAACGCAGCGAGGGGCTTGCATGTGATGAAAGGGGACGACCCTAAGGTGGTCCTTCTCTTTAGAAGGGAGGAGCTACAGACTTTTTCGGCTACGGACTTGCTCTTCCGGGAGTGGGTTTGAAGTTGAGTAAAGCCATGGATAAGCTATATCCTCTGCCGGAGGATGCTTTAGAGCTGCTACGACTGCCTAGGGTGGACGCGGTGGTGTCTGCGGTTACCAAGAAGACCACGATCCCGGACACAGGGGCTACAGCACTCAAGGACCTGCAAGACAGGAAGTTCGAGGTGCAGCTTAAAAAGATTTTTGGGAGTGCGGGCGACCATGTGCAGCAATTTTGCCTTGCGAGCAGGTCTGCACTGGGTTCAACAGTTACAGGCTAACGTGAGGAGGCCGCTCAAGCACGATGGCTAGAAGCTTCAATGGCCTACAGTGCTGATGCACTTCACGATCTGTTGCGGATGTCAGCGAGGTCCATGGTATCCGCAGTCTCTGCTCAGAGACTCCTATGGTTAAGAAATTGGTCGGCGGACGTGTCCTCCAAGGCGCAGCTGGGTTCTTTGCCTTTCAAGGGTAAATTGCTTTTCGGAAAGGACTTGGAAGATCTGATTCAATCTCTGGGAGAGAATAAGGTCCATAGGCTGCCAGAGGACAGACCTAAGTCACGAGGTGCTTTCTTGTCTCTGGCCAGATTCAGAGGGAATAGCCATTTCCGGCCAGCTAGAGTGCCCAGTTCTTCTTTTCGTCAGGCACCAACTAGACAGCAGTCCTGGTCCCAGCCCTTTCGTGGCAGAAAATTTGGCAGAGCCGGGAATTCCCAGTCTACTTTGGGGGCTAAGTCTTCACAATGAAGGGGCGCCGGTCCATTCCTTGGTGCTTGCGGTAGGGGGCAGACTATCCCTAATTTTCGAGGAATGGGCCAAGGTAACAATGGACCAGTGGGCGCTGGCCGTGATAAGACAAGACTCTGCCTTAGATTTTGCACGGCATCCTCTGGACAGGTTTCTCATCTCTCCCTGCGGTTATGCAACCAAGGGAAGAATGGTCCAGGAAACTTTACAGCGCCTGTGGCATTTAGGAGCCATCGTCCCAGTACCTCCAGAGGTAAGAAGGAAGGGTCGTTATTCCATTTACTTCGTGGTGCCAAAGAAAGAGGGATCCTTTCGGCCCATTCTGAATCGCAAACGAGTGAACAGATGCCTCAGGGTGCCAAGTTTTCTCTTGGAAACGCTCCGGTCAGTCATTGCCTCGATGTGAAAAGGAGAGTTTTTCTGGCGTCCCTGGATCTCACCGAGGCGTACCTTCATTTAGGCATCCGGTTGGATCACCAGAAGTTCCTTCATTTTGCGATACTGGGTCAGCATTTTCAGTTTCGAGTGCTGCCCTTTGGGCTAGCCTCTGCGCCCAGGACGTTCATCAAGGTAATGGTAGTCGTGGCAGCCCATCTCCGGAAGGAAGGGCTGCTGGTACATCCCTACATGGTCGACTGGCTGATTCAAGCGAAGTCGGAACCACTGGCTTGGTTGGCGGTTCACAAGGTACTCCAGCTACTTCAGTCGCTGGGCTGGGTAGTCAATTTATCCAAGAGCAGGCTCATGCCCTATCAGTCCTTGGAGTATTTGGGGGCTCTATTCGACACACAGCAGAGCAGAGTATTTCTTTCCACAGAATGCATTTCCAAATTGCAAGCTCAAGTAAGAGCCTTGTTACTCAAGCATCCTCCCAGGGTCCGGGATTACTTGCAAGTTCTTGGCTCAGTGACCTCAACCCTTGAACTGGTTCTCTGGGCCTTTGCTCATATGCGGCCTTTATAGTCCGTGTTGCTTTCCCTCTGGAATCCCGTCTCCGAACTGTTTTTCTTCCTCTCCCACTGACAGATGCAGCGCGGTCCAGTCTCGATGGGTGGCTGGTAACGGACAGTCTGACTCGTGGAGTTCCCCTGGAGGTGCCTGACTGGTCAGTGGTTACCACAGATGCCAGTCTCTCCGGTTGGGGGGCGGTATGCCGGAGGAAATCTTTACAGAGGTTTTGGTCTCCAAAGGAGTCACAGTGGTTGATCAATCGTCTGGAGACCCGAGCGGTGTAGTTAGCGTTACAAGCGCTAACTCCCTGAAGGGGTGGTCCATCAGAGTTCTCTCGGACAATGCAACCACAGTAGCGTACATCAATCATCAAGGAGGGACCAGAAGTCAGCCAGTGGCAGTCGAGGCTCGTTAATTGATCAGCTGGGCGGAACAGCACTTAGCATAGCGGCTTCACATTGACGGCGTGGACAACGTGAGACAGACTTTCTCAGCCGAAATCACCTAATCCCGGGAAATGGGAGTTAGCGGACGCAGCTTTTCAACTAATATGTGACACGTGGGGTACGCCCAGCATGGATCTCATGGCGATGTTTCGGAATGCCAAGACTCCGCATTTCTATGCTCGTTGCAGAGAGATGGGAGCAGAGGGCGTGGATGCCCTAGTCCTGCCCTGGCCCACCGAAGTTCTACTGTATGTCTTTCCACCTTGGCCGTTGATCGGCAAAGTACTCAGGTGAGTAGACCTCCAACCGGTGAATGTCATCCTCGTAGCCCTGGAGTGGTCCAGACGCCCATAGTTTGCAGATCTCCTCAATCTAGTGGTGATGGGTCCGCTGCGGATTCCAGACAGTCCAGATCTGCTACATCAAGGGCCCGTCTGTTTGGAGGAAGTCGATCGCTTTTGTCTAGTGGCATGGCTTTTGAGAGGCGACGGTTACGGGGCAAAGGCTATTCTTCATACGTAGTGGCTACGCTCCTGCGATCATGTAAGACTTCCACCAACCTCACTTATGTTAGAGTATGGAAGATTTTTTTTGAGGCTTGGTGTTTAGCCCGAGATGTTTCTCCTACCCAGGCCTCTGTGTCGGATATTCTGTGTTTTCTTCAGGCTGTTCTGTCCAAGGGCTTGTCGTGCAGTTCCCTCCGTGAAAAGGTGGCGGCTCTTGGTTGTTTGCGTGGCTCTGTGCAAGGTGTAGTGTTAGCGGCACATCCAGATGTGGCTCGTTTCTTAAGGGGAGCAAAGCACTTGCATTGTCCGCTGAGTCATCCTTGTCCGTTTTGGAGTCTAAAATTAGTTCTCACGGCTCTATGCTCGGCACCCTTTGAGCCTTTGAAGAGGGCGACTATGAAGGATTTTACCTTGATGGTAGTCTTTCTGGTGGCCATTACATTGGCTCGTAGAGTCTCGGAACTCCAAGCTCTTTCCTGTAGAGATTCTGTTTTGCAGATTTCGAAGTTGGGGGTTTCATTACGGACAGTGCCTTCTTTCTTCCGAAAGCGGTTTCTTCCTTTCATATCAACCAATCGGTGGAGCTTTCGGCTTTCGCGAAATTAGACCATTCGGATCCCTTGTCCAGGGATTTGTGGAAGTTGGACGTTCGCAGAGCATTGCTCCATTATCTGGAGGTTACAAATGACTTTCGTGTTTCCCACCATCTTTTTGTGCTCTGGAGTGGCTTCAAGCGGGGTCAGATGGTCTCCAAGACTACCATAGCTCGCTGGCTGATGGCGACTATTAGCTCAGCCCATCTTCTTTGTGGTAGATCTCTTCCTGTTGGTCTAAGGGCTCACTCTACTCGTTCGCATGCAGCGTCTTGGGAAGAGTTCCAGATGGTTTCTCCACAGGAAATTTGCAGGGCGGCTACGTGGAAGTCCTTGCATACGTTTGCGAGACATTACAGACTGGATGTTCAAGCACCAGGTTCCGGTGGTTTTGGAGAAGGTGTGCTTCGAGCGGGCCTCTCCAGATCCCATCCCAGGTAAGGTAGCTCTGGTACATCCCAGGAGTCTGGACTGATCCGGGTACGTACAGGGAAAGGAAAATTAGTTTCTTACCTGATAATTTTCGTTCCTGTAGTACCATGGATCAGTCCAGAGTCCCGCCCATCAGAGGCATAGAAGTACCGGAGAGACCGCTCAGTTATTATGTAATTAATTTTTAGGTCTGAAGAAATTTGCGATTGTCTGTCCTCAAATGGTTCACAGGTTCGGTTCCCAGGAGGGTTAAGTGGACCAATTATTTATTTTTCTTGTTAAAGGGTTATTGTACATAGTTCAAGAGATTTTGATGAGATATTCTGCTTTGACATTGAGTAATACTGCCGGACTGTAGGTGGCACCATTCTATTTATAGGCGGAGCGTTGTTATGGTAACTGCTCTGTCTCCATCTGCTAGAGGGGAAGCCAAACCCAGGAGTCTGGACTGATTCGTGGTACTACAGGAACGAAAATTATCAGGTAAGAAACTAATTTTCCTTTTTATAATGAATTTTCAGATCGATGTATGCTGTTTTTGAAAGAAGTTTAACCTGCAGAAAAAGCAGTTGCAGAGCCTATGTACCTGTGGACTGTTTTTAGTGGGAGGATAAGAACATAAGAAAATGCCATACTGGGTCAGACCAAGGGTCCATCAAGCCCAGCATCCTGTTTCCAACAGTGGCCAATCCAGGCCATAAGAACCTGGCAAGTACCCAAAAACTAAGTCTATTCCATGTAACCATTGCTAATGGCAGTGGCTATTCTCTAAGTGAACTTAATAGCAGGTAATGGACTTCTCCTCCAAGAACTTATCCAATCCTTTTTTAAACACAGCTATACTAACTGCACTAACCACATTCTTTGGCAACAAATTCCAGAGTTTAATTGTGCGTTGAGTAAAAAAGAACTTTCTCCGATTAGTTTTAAATGTGCCCCATGCTAACTTCATGGAGTGCCCCCTAGTCTTTCTACTATCCGAAAGAGTAAATAACCGATTCACATCTACCCGTTCTAGACCTCTCATGATTTTAAACACCTCTATCATATCCCCCCTCAGTCGTCTCTTCTCCAAGCTGAAAAGTCCTAACCTCTTTAGTCTTTCCTCATAGGGGAGTTGTTCCATTCCCCTTATCATTTTGGTAGCCCTTCTCTGTACCTTCTCCATCGCAATTATATCTTTTTTGAGATGCGGCGACCAGAATTGTACACAGTATTCAAGGTGCGGTCTCACCATGGAGCGATACAGAGGCATTATGACATTTTCCGTTTTATTCATCATTCCTTTTCTAATAATTCCCAACATTCTGTTTGCTTTTTTGACTGCCGCAGCACACTGCACCGACGATTTCAATGTGTTATCCACTATGACACCTAGATCTCTTTCTTGGGTTGTAGCACCTAATATGGAACCCAACATTGTGTAATTATAGCATGGGTTATTTTTCCTTATATGCATCACCTTGCACTTATCCACATTAAATTTCATCTGCCATTTGGATGCCCAATTTTCCAGTCTCACAAGGTCTTCCTGCAATTTATCACAATCTGCTTGTGATTTAACTACTCTGAACAATTTTGTGTCATCTGCAAATTTGATTATCTCACTCTTCTTATTTCTTTCCAGATCATTTATAAATATATTGAACAGTAAGGGTCCCAATACAGATCCCTGAGGCACTCCACTGTCCACTCTCTTCCACTGAGAAAATTGCCCATTTAATCCTACTCTCTGTTTCCTGTCTTTTAGCCAGTTTGCAATCCACGAAAGGACATCGCCACCTATCCCATGACTTTTTACTTTTCCTAGAAGCCTCTCATGAGGAACTTTGTCAAACGCCTTCTGAAAATCCAAGTATACTATATCTACCGGTTCACCTTTATCCACATGTTTATGAACTCCTTCAAAAAAGTGAAGCAGATTTGTGAGGCAAGACTTGCCCTGGGTAAAGCCATGCTGACTTTGTTCCATTAAACCATGTCTTTCTATATGTTCTGTGATTTTGATGTTTAGAACACTTTCCACTATTTTTCCTGGCACTGAAGTCAGGCTAACCGGTCTGTAGTTTCCCGGATCGCCCCTGGAGCCCTTTTTAAATATTGGGTTTACATTTGCTATCCTCCAGTCTTCAGGTACAATGGATGATTTTAATGATAAGTTACAAATTTTTACTAATAGGTCTGAAATTTCATTTTTTAGTTCCTTCAGAACTCTGGGGTGTATACCATCCGGTCCAGGTGATTTACTACTCTTCAGTTTGTCAATCAGGCCTACCACATCTTCTAGGTTTACCGTGATTTGATTCAGTCCATCTGAATCATTACCCATGAAAACCTTCTCCATTTCGGGTACCTCCCCAACATCCTCTTCAATAAACACCGAAGCAAAGAAATCATTTAATCTTTCCGCGATGGCCTTATCTTCTCTAAGTGCCCCTTTAACCCCTCGATCATCTAACGGTCCAACTGACTCCCTCACAGGCTTTCTGCTTCGGATATATTTAAAAAAGTTTTTACTGTGAGTTTTTGCCTCTACAGCCAACTTCTTTCCAAATTCTCTCTTAGCCTGTCTTATCAATGTCTTACATTTAACTTGCCAATGTTTATGCTTTATCCTATTTTCTTCTGTTGGATCCTTCTTCCAATTTTTGAATGAAGATCTTTTGGCTAGAATAGCTTCTTTCACCTCCCCTTTTAACCATGCCGGTAATCATTTTGCCTTCTTTCCACCTTTCTTAATGTGTGGAATACATCTGGACTGTGCTTCTAGAATGGTATTTTTTAACAATGACCACGCCTCTTGGACATTTTTTACTTTTGTAGCTGCTCCTTTCAGTTTTTTTCTAACAATTTTTCTCATTTTATCAAAGTTTCCCTTTTGAAAGTTTAGCAAGAGAGCCTTGGATTTGCACACTGTTCCTTTTCCAGTCATTAAATCAAATTTGATCATATTATGATCACTATTGCCAAGCGGCCCCACCACCGTTACCTCTCTCACCAAGTCCTGTGCTCCACTGAGAATTAGATCTAAAATTGCTCCCTCTCTCGTCGGTTCCTGAACCAATTGCTCCATAAAGCTATCATTTATTCCATCCAGGAACGTTATCTCTCTAGTGTGACCCGATGATACATTTACCCAGTCTATATTGGGGTAATTGAAGTCTCCCATTATTACTGCACTACCAATTTGGTTAGCTTCCCTAATTTCTCTTAGCATTTCACTGTCCATCTCACCATCTTGACCAGGTGGACGGTAGTATACCCCTATCACTGTAGTCTTCCCTGACACACAAGGGATTTCTACCCATAAAGATTCAATTTTGTATTTAGTCTCATGCAGGATGTTTATCCTGTTGGACTCTATGCCATCCCGGACATAAAGCGCCACACCTCCTCCCGAGTGCTCCTCTCTGTCATTGCGATATAATTTGTACCCCAGTATAGCACTGTCCCATTGGTTATCCTCTTTCCACCATGTCTCTGAGATGCCAATTAAGTCTATGTCATCATTTACTGCTATACATTCTAATTCTCCCATCTTACTTCTTAGACTTCTGGCATTAGCATACAAACATTTCAAAGTTTGTTTTTTGTTTGTATTTTTATTCTGCTTTTTAATTGATAGGGATATGTTAGAATTTTTTTGCTCAGGTGAGTTTTTAGTTACAGGCACTTGGACTACTTTTCTAATTATTGGAACCTCACTGTCGGGATGCCCTAATTCTAATGCATCATTAGTATCCTTTAAAGATACCTCTCTCCGAACCATGCGCTGCTGAGCGACTGTCGGCTTTCCCCTTTGTTCTAGTTTAAAAGCTGCTCTATCTCTTTTTTAAAGGTTAGCGCCAGCAGTCTGGTTCCACCCTGGTTAAGGTGGAGCCCATCCCTTCGGAAGAGACTCCCCCTTCCCCAAAAGGTTCCCCAGTTCCTAACAAAACTGAATCCCTCTTCCTTGCACCATCGTCTCATCCACGCATTGAGACTCCGGAGCTCTGCCTGCCTCTGGTGACCTGTGCGTGGAACAGGGAGCATTTCAGAGAATGCTACCCTGGAGGTTCTGGATTTAATCTTTCTACCTAAGAGCCTAAATTTGGCTTCCAGAACCTCCCTCCCACATTTTCCTATGTCGTTGGTGCCCACGTGTACCACGACAGCCGGCTCCTCCCCAGCACTGTCTAAAATCCTATCTAGGTGACGCGTGAGGTCCGCCACCTTCGCACCAGGTAGGCATGTTACCAGGCGATCCTCACGCCCACCAGCCACCCAGCTATCTACATTCCTAATAATCGAATCATCAACTATGACGGCCGACCTAACCCTTCCCTCCTGGGCAATAGGCCTTGGGGAGATATCCTCAGTGCGAAAGGACAATGCATCACCTAGAGAGCAGGTCCTTGCTACAGGATCCTTTCCTGCTACACCTGGTTGGTGCTCTCCCATTATGAGACCTTCTTCCTCCAAGGCAGCACCAGGGCTGCCAGTCTGAAGTTGGGACTTGACTACTATGTCCCTGAAGGTCTCATCTATATACCTCTCTGTCTGCCTCAGCTCCTCCAGGTCTGCCACTCTAGCCTCCAGAGATCGGACTCGTTCTCTGAGAGCCAGGAGCTCTTTGCATCGCATGCACATGTACAACTTCTCACCGGTGGGTAAAAAATCATACATGTGACACTCGATGCAAAAGACTGGGAAGCCCCCCTCTTGCTTTCTCTTACTTTCTCTTTGAAAATTAGGCATGAGGTCCACAGTTGCAAAGTACCCCTGAACTTTGTACCTAGGTGGACAGTTTTAAAATTCTTTAGGGGAGTGAGCGCCTACAGCAACTCATGTACCCTCAATGCCATGCCTGTTCTAGCACAGGTTGCCCCAGTAGCACCTGAAGCCAAAGCAGTTCTGTTGTGCTCCCAAGTCCTACTGGCTCTGAGTGGAACCTGAACCTAAGTTTCCTGTGTACAGTACTGTAGCTAAGTCACATAGTTAGTTTTCAAATTCTACAGTTTTAGAATATGTAGTGTGCATGCTATATCCATGCGACACATGTATATGTACTGGTCAGGTATTTGTAGCAATCCTGACTGGTTGTGGAATAGCTTGAGTCAAATGTTCAGAAGGATACCATCAAGGGCTCAATATTGCTGGGTTTCCAAAGAGCCCTGGTTCATAGGTCATGAAAGAGGGAGAACTAGAGGGGAAAATGTTGCAGATATTGTGCATTAGAATAGTGTATGGCCATATCTGAAATCACCCACTTTCGGGTTGTAATGTGAAATTGGGATGGTCCAATTTGATCCCCCAAATAAGTGGCTTTAAAGTAGGGGTAGGCAAGTCTGGTCCTGGACCACCACAAATGGGTCTGATTTTCAGGACAGTCTCAAAGAATGTGCAGTACATGCAGTTATACTTCATGCATATTCATTATGCATATCCAGAAAACTAGACCCGTTTGTGGCAGTCCAGGCCCACATTTGCTTTCCCTGCTGTAGAGGAAAAATCATTAGGAAGGACAATGTGCCTGGAGGATTTCAGATAGGGTCATTATCCTTAGAATGAAATGAATTGGAATACTTGTAGATACTGAATGCAGAAATAATTTAGTTTTATCCAAAATGCAGTTTGTCACTCCCACATAGGAAAATTTGAATTACCCTGCAAATTGTGCATATTTAGTACATGCTCTACCAACCAGGAATGGGGACAGACTAAACCTGCTGCTCTTTAACCATTTGGTAAGGACTGATGTGACATAGTAGAACTGCCGCTAATTCAAGATTTTTATTCTTGCTTTCAAAGAGCTCTAAAACCCAACATGGTTTAGCAAGTTATACTTGCATCAGGGTTTTGAAACCTATAAACATTAAAATGAAGCTTATTTAAAAAAGAACTTAATAGCCAATGAAAATATCCTTTGAACAGGTCTCATTTCTATACTATGTGCGGTGATTGTACTCAGAAATGGGACACCTTTATTTCATATGCTAAGTACTGTCCTCTTCTGACAAATGTATTGCTGAGAATGGCTCGGCAACAAGTGCAAAGGAAGAATCTGGGTTTGCTTACTGGGCCAGGCTTCTGCACTTTCGGCTGAATGGAATGCTCTGGAGGCAGCATTTATTTATTTATTTGTTTATTTATTTATTTACATTCTTTTACTATACCGATACTCAAGACAAGGTCTTATCGTACCGGTTTACAATATAACAGGGGAAACCAATTAACAGCTAAGTAGAAGGTAAAGTTACAAAAAAACAGGGAGCAAAAAACATGGGAGATGGAAGACAGGAAAGATTTAAAATAACAACTGCAGAGTGATAAAATAATCAACTAAAAACCATAGAGTAGCGAGACTTAAATAGAGATTTATCCTAGGCGATTATTAACATAATATATCCTGTGGGAGGAGGAGACAAGGAGAGGTGAGCGGGGGGGGGGGGGGGGTGTGTCGGGGCAGGGACTGGAAAGGGGAGGGGGGGCGTGATAAGGGAAGAAATCGAAGGGTGAGAGTCAATGTTGGTTGATCGAGGTTCCTTCAACGGTAAGCTTGTGTGAACAACCAGGTTTTCAGTTTCTTTCTGAAGGAGAGATGGCATTGTTCTTGGCGTATATCTGAGGGAAGCGAATTCCAATGGAGCGGACCTGCTGTCGAAAGTGCTCGCTTGTGAATAGAGTTGTGGACCGAGGATTTTTGGGGGGGGGCCTTGAGCGAGCCTTTGTAGGCGGTTCTAGTTGGCCTTGCGGAAGTATGTAGTTCGAGAGGGATGGCGAGTTGGAGTGTGGACTGTTGGTAGACGGATTTGTGGATGATGGTGAGAGCCTTGAAGAGTATTCTGTATTGGATGGGTAGCCAATGTAGGATTTTTAGGATTGGTGTGATGTGGTCCTTACGACGTGTGTTTGTAAGGATCCTGGCCGCTGCGTTTTGCAGCATCTGTAGAGGTTTAGTAGTAGAAGCTGGGAGACCGAGTAGTAGAGCGTTACAATAGTCGATCTTTGAAAACAGAATGGCTTGAAGCACTGAATGGAAATCCTGGAAGTGTAAGAGCGGTCTTAGCTGCTTCAGGACCTGAAGCTTAAAGAAACATTCTTTGGTTGTAGCGTTAATGAACTTTTTGAAATTCATTCTAGAGTCAAGGGTGGCCCCAAGGTCTCTAACCTGGCTTGCTAGTGGAGTAATTGCATTGTTGGCAAAGGGGTTGTTATCGCTAGGGGAGATAAGCAGGAGTTCTGTTTTGGATGTATTAAGGACCAGGTTGAGACTCGAGAGAAGTAGGTTGATGGCGTGTAAGCAGTTGTTCCAAAAATTTAGAGTAGAGGAGATGGGGTCTGAGATGGGGATAATGATTTGCACATCGTCCGCGTATATAAAATGGGTGAGGTTGAGGCTATTGAGTAGCTGGCATAACGGGAGTAGATAAATATTGAACAGGGTAGGGGAAAGTGAAGAACCCTGTGGTACTCCTTGATTTGAAGGAATGGGGTGGGATTCTTTGTCATTTATTTTAACTTTGTAGTGCCTGTTGTTCAGAAAGGATTTGAACCAGAGCAGTGCAGAGCCAGTGATGCCTACATCCATTAGACGGTTGATGAGGATAGAATGGTTTACCGTGTCGAACGCCGCAGAAATATCGAGTAGGGCTAGAAGGTATGATTGTCCCTTGTCGATGCCCATCAGAATGTTGTCCGTTAAAGAAAGAAGGAGAGATTCTGTGTTTAGGCGTTTCCTGAATCTGAATTGAGAAGGGTATAGAATATTGTGAGAGTCCAGGTAGTCTGTGAGTCGGATGTTGACAAGCCTTTCCATTAGCTTGGCTATAAAAGGTAAGTTTGCAATGGGGCGAAAATTTGTAGGGTTGGCTGGATCCAGATTGGGTTTTTTTAGTAAGGGTTTCAGCGAAGCAATTTTTAAACAGTCTGGGACAGATCTTTGTTTGAGGGAGCAATTTATGATGTCTGCCAGAGGCCCCCGTGGAAGAGGGACTCTTTGCCCCCGTGGAAGAGGGACTCTTTGCCATTATACATTGGTGACTCCTAATGGCCAGATTGTGTACATTAGCTGGGTTCTGGAGGGAGCTGCAGTGTCAGGCCATTGGCCAAGGAATGTTGCTGCAACAGTTGGTAAGTTAGTAGGGGGATATGAAAATAGGGGGAAAAATCCTCAGTTACTAATTGAGGAGTCATGGCACCATAGTCCAGTAGACTATTTCAGAAAACCAGATGTATTGATATTTTTTGAGAAAAGATGAAGACTATACATTTTTCCATCGATAAGCAGGCTGAATTAGCCATACTATTTGGGTGACGTCATCAATTGCACTCTTGTGGACATTCAATTCTCTAAGAAAAATTTTTAAATTACTGCACGGCACTTCCCTCGTGAAACGCGATACCCGTCTCTTCAGTTAGTTTTTTTTCCACACTCAGGCACGGACACGTGTTCTTTTCTGTGTGTCTCGACAGGTTTTCTTCTTCTAGTTTTCTTCTATTTTTCTTCTTTTTTCATCGTGCTAGTTATTCCTCAAACAGCACTTTTCAGTTCTATAATGACGGGCCCCAAGAAATCGAGCTTTAAATATTGTCATTGCGGACACAATGTCCGTCACTGACAACCATAACTATTGTTACATTTGCCTAGGTCCAGATTATGACTAGGCAGAATGCAAGTATTGCGGCTGCATGTCTCCCAGAGCAAGAAGACAGAGAATGGCAAAGATCGCAAGCCTCCGAGAATGGGAGGGTGCCTCATTGACTTCAGGTAGTTATGCATCCTCACCGCAGCGTTCCATCCACTCGTCTCTGGGACATAAGTCTCATGAGATAGCCAGGAGAGCCTCTTCAGAGGAACCAGGGGGTAAGAAGCTCCTGATTTCTTCGCTTTGGCACCCAAGAAACCCAAATCTCTGGTCCCAGTTGGAGCTCAAGGAGAAGCACTTTAAGCACCATAAATCTTAACCATCGGTATCAACATTGACACTGAGGGACCCAGGCCATGTTACTCCCTTGACCCGTCTCCATGTGAGGAGAACCTAGTGGACTCTCTGATCACAGTGGCTGCAGGCCGCTCAAGATTTTTGAGACAGCATCTGCATCATACAGCCATTCAAAAACTCCTTGTTCTGGTGGCAGAACAATTCCAATCTGACTAGAGGCATTCCTTTCCAAATCCCTCCAGTCCAAATTGTCCTCACAAAATTCCTTTCCAAATCCCTCCAGTCCAAATTGTCCTCACAAAATTTCCAGCTTAGGATAAGGAGCCCATGTAAAGGGGTTCTGAATGCTTTGGACTATTTAGGAAAAGCTTAATCAGATGAACTTGCTAGAGCTAAGGGTGGTTGGTTACACTCTGGTGATTTTCAGAGATCAGTTGGCCAACAAAGTGATCCTGGTCTAGGAGGACAATCAAGTAGTGATGCTTTATATCAACTAGCAGTGAAGTACAGGGTTGTACCTCTTTTGTCAGGAGACTGTCGAGATATGGGACTGGACCCATCTCTTAGAGTATGGTCCTCAGAGCCATGTATCTGGCAGATGAGGAGAATGTCCTTCCGGACAGATTGAGTTGGGTCCTGAAACCCCATGAATGGTCCTTTGATTGGGGGGTAGCAAACCAGATATTGCTTGAGCGGGGCACACCCATGGTAGATCTGTTTGCTTCTCCGCAGAGCATGAAGGTCCTACTCTTCTGTTCCAGGAAAGGGAATACAAGGCAAACTAGCCTTCCCATTTATAAGGCTTGAAACACGAGACTCACAATCATACAGCCTCTTAACACTTTATTCATCTAATTCTTAATGCAGTAAACAAAATAAGAGGGGCACAGAACTTCTCTCCAGCTTTTAACCAATCTTCCACTGAAAGCTGTACTCTAAGCAAAAATACATTACAGCCCTTATCAAGCTGTCAGCTACTCACGGACCTTGGTCTTAAGTTCTACTTTTATGCTGATGATGTACAAATCATCATTCCCATCCATAACTCATTATCTGATGCCCTGAAGCATTGGGATAAATGCCTCACATCCATAAATAACTTGCTCACCAACCTTCTCCTGGCCCTAAACACATCCAAAACTGAAATGCTCCTCATATCCCAACAACAAACCCCAAAACTTAAGACCATCTCCAAAGACCCAGCCTTCAGCGCCTTCTCCTCTCAATCATATGTAAGAGACCTTGGGGTCCTCCTGGACCAGCAACTAAACCTAAAGAAATACATTAATTCAACTCTTAGAGAGGGCTTTTTTAAACTCATGACTTCCAGAGTGTCATCCAGGCCACCCTCTCCTCCAAGTTTGACTATTGTAACTCACTTCTGCTTGGGCTCCCCTACTCCACCATAAAACCATTACAAATGTTCCAGAACGCAATAGCTAGGGTTATCACAAATACGCAAAAAAGCGCCCACATCACACCCATACTCAAAGACCTTCACTGGCTCCCCAACCCCTCACGTATCCTCTTCAAAACACTTACTAGCATCCATAAATCCATCTACAGCCATAATTCGAACTGGCTAGATGAACCGTTCTACTGCACACACTCTAACCGGCCCACAAGGGCAGCTAAAAAAGGACCCCTCCAAGTACCCTCCCTTAAAAAGGCCCACTTTTCCTCCACACAGGATCGTGCCATTTCCATTGATGGTCCCAAGCACTGGAACTCTCTCCCTACTTTTCTCCGTCTTGACCCCTGCTCCAACAAATTTAAAAAGAAACTAAAGACATGGCTCTTTAGACAGGCCTACCCAGACTAGACACCTCGCTTCAGCTCCCTTAGGCTCCCTCCTGATCCACCTTGACTTTTAACGCTGGTATGAACCTCTGTACCTAATCCTGTACATCAATTTTGTACATATTTTGTAACTGGTTATCGTGCTACATTAGCATAAGTACTGTTAGTGGCATTACTTGTTATCTCTTGCTTCTGTTCTATCTGGCCTATCGTTGCAATCTTTTGCTCTCCCCTCCCCCTCTCCTGTGTTTTGTACTTTCTAACTGTCAGTTTTAATGTAAACCGGTACGATGTATCACACTAATGTCGGTATATAAAAGTTTCAAATAAATAAATAAAAGCTAGTCCCAGTTAGACCCAGGTTAAGGCTGCACATTTCTTATAATATAAGTTAGTCCTGGGGGAATTCTGCGCTACTGCAGAGCACAGAATTTGTGCAGAATTCCCCCCCCCATGCAGAATTGCCATTTTCTGCGCAGAATTGCCAAATAGCAGAGGAGACCCCAGCATGCCGCAAACGGAGCGCGTGCCGCGGGAAGCTTCTGTTCACGTGAAGATGAAGGCCTGGGTGCGCCGTTCACGGCACACAGGGGCCTTCCATCTTCGCCGCGAGTGGAGCACAAATGGAAGGTCCCCGGTGTGCCGCGAACGGCGTGCCTGGACCTTCATCTTAATGGAGCGCGTCCCGTGACAGATTTCCACTCCCCATATACATGACTCTGCACTTCTTGGCATTGAATCTCAGCTGCCATATCTTCGACCACTCTTCCAGCTTCCTTAAATCCCATCTCATTCTCTCCACTCCTTCCGGCATGTCCACTCTGTTGCAGATCTTAGTGTCATCCGCAAAAAGACAAACCTTACCTTCTATCCTGTCTGCAATGTTACTCACAAAGATATTGAACAGGACCGGTCCCAACACTGATCCTTGCGGTACACCACTTAAAACCGCTCTCTTCAGAGAGAGTTCCATTTACCATCACACATTGTCTTCTGTCCGTCAACTAGTTGGAAAAATGAGAGATCCAAGATGGCGCATTAGAGTGAGGACGTATTCTGCCTCGTTCTCCCATTCCGCATTTCTTATCGTTTGAACAATTTCCTCATGCCTCACTCTGGTCGAAAGAGAAGGGCCAGAGAGAGGCTGTTACTGGATTCTTCAGATGGAACAATTCAGGGACCGATGGACGCTTACCTTCTCAGAGGAGCGGCAATACCAGGTGAGGAGTCGCTGGAGAGATGCCGGGGAGACAAGGAAATAGCCGGCGCCCTCCCTGACTCTTTACTATCTCTCTCCCTGGATGATAGAACAGCCCCTGGAAACCCTGCAGCTAGTTGGATATCTACCTTTGAACACCTGGAGTTTCTTCTGGGGCATATCGAGAAGGAGGAAGTGCCGAGAGCTGGTGCTGGAGACAGCCTCAGGAGGATGACACGTCCATATACTACTGGGTCGGAGGTTGATTTACCCGATGGAGGAGAGAAACGGGTGCTGGATGAGATTACTTCGTGGCAAGTAGCTGAAGTGAGAGAGGAGGATCTTCAGGGCCTTTGTCCCGAATTAACACCTTTGGTAAGGCCAGAAACTTTTTCGCTTGAATCTATTTGGATAGCAATTGAAGCTATGAATAACAACATGATAATTCAATTCAAACCTGTTGTAAGGAAAATTGCTCAGACTGAGTTACAATTGCAAAATATAAAAGAGAAAATTTTAGATAATAAAAAGGAAGTAATACAATTAAAATCTGAGATGGGAGAAATAAAAAAGTTAAATCAAGGTATGATTAAAGATAATTTATATATACTGCGGAAACTTGAAAATATAGAAAATTATCAAAGGAGTAAAAATCTAAGACTGATTAATTTTCCCAAAAGAATGTCGGTAACACCTACAGAAATGTGGACAAAGTTCGCCCGTAAAATCTTGAAAATACCTCAATCTGCTCTTCCCCCATTATCAAAAATCTATTTCCTCCCTACAAGGAAAAAGATCCAAATAGAAGGTAAAGAATTACAACAATTAACTTCTCTGAATATTTCGGCAATTTTGGAGTCATCAATGGAAGAAGAGGCTTTACCCGCAACGTTAATAATAACTTTTCTTTTATATTCTGATAGGGACTGGGTCCTTAGGCAGTATTTTCGAAACAAGATGTAGTCATTCTGTGGTTTGAAGGTATTAATTTTTCCAGATTATGCAAAGGAGACACAGACCAGGAGGAAACAATTTCTTGAGTTAAGAGAAGGAGTGGTTCAAATTGGAGCCCAATTTTTTTTAAAGTTTCCCTGTAAGTGTCTCATAAAATTCAGAGATGTATCTTATACCTTTTTTCAACCACAGCAGTTAAAGAAATTTATAATTGATAGAATTAATGCCTTGCCAGAAGATGTCTCAGAAAAAGCACCTGTGTAAACCTCCTTTAAGGGTAAAAAAAAAAATGTTCTAAGCAAATGTAATATTACCCAACTCCTATCTAATGCTTTGTATGTTTGAGGTGGTATATGTTAATATTAATTTCCTATTGTAAAATGTGTCTTGTGTGGATCTCCCGGGTTAAGAAAGGGCTGGATAATAGTGAGACAGTAATAATTTGTTTCTTATTAGGTATAGTTTCGTGGTTAATATTCTTGTACTGTATTTCACTAATTTTTCTTTTAATGTTTGCAAATTTTTGTAACATTTGAAAATTTAATAAAGAGAAAATTACAAAAAAAAAAGAAAGTGAGTTGGGATACTGTAAAGGGGGTTCTCCATAAACAGGATGAATTAGCCATGCTTAATACCCTCCTGATTCCCTGGAGAGTCAACTATGGCACTAAAGCTAAGCTCTTATTTACTGAAGGGCTCATGAGGCAGCACTTGCATGGGAACTCCCACACATACTCAGTGGAGCAAAAGCTCTGCTGAGCTCAAAGAGAGGGGTCTGTTCGATGCCATCAGATAATCTTACCCCATTTGTTATGACTAATTCATTTTGCTGTCTACAGAGAAACCCATTTATGGTAATCAAACTCGCTTTCTAGGTATGCGAGAAAAGTATAGAAGAAAAAAAGACCTGTTGCCAACAAAATCAGTTGTTCTGCCAGTTGATGCTGTTTTTATCTTTCCTTTTTTTAAATTTTATACCTTTATTCAGATTTTTTTATATTCCGCTTTTTGCACTTTTTTAAGCACTTCAAAGTGGATTACATTCAGGTACTGTAGGTATTTCCCTATCCCCAAAGGGCTCACAATCTTTCATTTGATATAGTCTGTAAATACGGATTCTCCACTTGTAAGAACTGCCATTCTGCTTGTTCTGATAGAAAGCAAAGTTGCTTACCCTGTAACATGTGTTCTCAGAGGACAGCAGGGTGTCAGTCTTCATGAAACCCACCCATCTCCCCTTGGATTGTTTTCTCCAATTATAAGCTAAGAAAGTAGACTGAAGGGCCCCCACATGAATGTGTGGTGGTATGCCATTCTGCACGTGTCTAGTAGGGCTCAGTTTAAAGTTCTAGAAAGTTCCAGAGTGGGCTCCATCCTGCTGCCATCAAAGAACACTTGTTACAGGAAAGCCTTTCTGCTTTATCTTGCAATCTGTAGTTAAGCAAAATCAGAGTGGTAGTAAGTTTTATTTTTGTGTGAGTCACAGAACTGTATTTAGTTGGGTCTAGCTGTTGTGACATAATATTGGACTTTCAAAATGTGCCCTTCTTGCTAAGTGATGATGCAGGAGGAAGGTAAGGCCAGGTCGGTTGGGGCACAGATGCCTTTCTCCTGTACCGGGGACCATGGCGGGACACTCTAGGAGCTCTTCCCCTCTCCTTGAGCAAGGAGGGAGAGGATGGACCTGCTGGCATCACAGCTGCTCATCGGCCCTCCCCCCAGACCTGAAGATTGCGGTGGCAACACTGGAGGCACACACACGAAGAAGCACAACAAAGGAGTTTGCCCCCCCTTTGTGTACCCCTTTGTGCATGCGTGAGGTGCAAGCCTATGGTGCACATACAACAGTAACCTTTACTACTGACAGAAGGCAGCCTAACAATGGATCAAATACACATTGTTGAACCCATAATTGGTCAGGGCATATATGGAGAACTAAGAAGGAAAACACAAAAAAAGAACCAAATAATAAAAGACTGATCTTTCCCATGATAAGTATTAACTCTTCTGTAATCTCATCTTGCTTAATGTTTACACTCCTACTATTGAGTGTCAAGTCACTATCCAAAAAAATCACACTGATAAATGATCTTTTAGAGGAGTTAAATCCCACTATCTTCTGCATTGCTGAAACCTGTTTGAATGACAACGATCAACCCAAATATGATGTCTTTCACTTCCCAAGACTTAAATGTAAAGACGGGGGGCTACTAATAATCTGTTTAAAAAAAAAATCTTAAACTTAGGCATTACAAAATACAGATTAACCGCAGTATGAGGTGGCAATACTAAAATCACCACAACTTAACATTGGAATGGTCTATTGTCCCCCTGGAATACTACAAAAAGACTGCTCACCTTTGACGAACTATTCACCAAAGCATCTCCATCACCTGAAATTACACTAATTGTAGGAGACTTTAACCTACATGTAGATAGAACACCAAAAACCACACTATGTGAATTATTTTTAGAGACAATGGAAACAATGGGATGGTCACAATATGAAACCAACCCACTCATAAAGCAGGTCATATCCTAGATCTAATATTTGCCAACTACAACAGCTGACTAATCAACACATTCCACAAATTATTGCCCTGGTCTGATCACCAACTAATAAAAGCGAACATAACCCTCCTCAATGCTAAGCAAACAAAGTTCATTAATAACCACACCTTGACCTTCAGAAATAAGATACAACCAGATATACTTGAAGAAGCAATTAAAAATAAGCTAATTAATTTTAATCAAGCTATTGCCTCCTCAGCTTTTGACTCCTGGGAAAATATAATCATTGATATTAGAGATAACCTAAGCCCAATACAGACAAAAATAGCGTACACAAATCAATAAAGCAAAAAAAAGATTACTATGCAAAACAGATTCACAGGGTAATATTTAACTCCAAATTACTCTTCAAAACAGTCAAACACTTAATCAAGGACCCATCTTCCTCAATCTCAATTAACTCCAACTTCTCAAAGATTGCCTGCAATGAATATGCCACCTCCTTATTAGATAAAATATATAGGTTTAAAACACAATTCACTTACCAATTAAAAAACCTGAAGAAAAAACATGGGCAGCCTAAATGGAACACTTGGAGCACTTTCGACATAGTAACTGAACTCGAAATAAATCAAATCATTAACAAAATTAAGCCAGTTATACACCCCCTAGACCCAATTCCGGTGAGTTCCCTTAAAGTACACAGCATAATCACTCCAACAATAGCAACCATAATCAACTACTCGCTCTCAGAAGGATTGGTCTCCTATGGGGCGAAACAAGCTGTGATCAAACCAATCTTAAAATATAAAAATGGCAGAATTGATGATTGGGACAATTACAGGCCAATATCCAACTTGCCTTTTATCACTAAAGATCTAGAAAAAGCAGTGTTATCCCAATTCGAAAACCACCTAGAAGACAATATTCTATACCCAAACCAATTCGGAGTCAGAAAAGATCACTCAACAGAAACTTTACTAATATCTTTAAATAGACCCTGTTCTACAGGGGTTTGATAATGATGAATCTTACATACTGGTTCTTTTAGATCTAACAGTAGCCTTTGACACCGTGGGCCATACCCTGCTATACCATCAGATGAAAAAAATTGGAATAGATGTGTTATGCACCCCATCTGCGCATGGCCCTGCTCACCCCCCTGGTTCCACAGCAGGTCCCGGGGCGGCCTCCCTAGTGGCAGCTGTGAGCTCTTCCAGGCCTCGGCGTCCCTCGGCGGTGGTTGCCGGGCCTTCCACTACGCATCGGGCCTCACGCTGGATCTCGGCGTCCTCGGTGGCATTGGCCACGCCCCTATGCGCGTGTGTGCTCGGACCGCCCGGCCTCTTGTAGGGCCAGGGGCAAGTCTTAGCTCCATGGCGTGCCCTAAGAACATAAGAACATGCCATACTGGGTCAGACCAAGGGTCCATCAAGGCCAGCATCCTGTTTCCAACAGTGGCCAATCCAGGCCATAAGAACCTGGCAAGTACCCAAAAACTAAGTCTATTCCATGTTACTGTTGCTAGTAATAGCGGTGGTTATTATCTAAGTCAACTTAATAGCAGGTAATGGACTTCTCGTCCAAGAACCTATCCAATCCTTTTTTAAACACAGCTATGCTAACTGCACTAACCACATCCTCTGGCAACAAATTCCAGAGTTTAATTGTGCATTGAGTGAAAAAGAACTTTCTCCGATTAATTTTAAATGTGCCACATGCTAACTTCATGGAGTGTCCCCTAGTCTTTCTATTATCCGAAAGAGTAAAAAAACGATTCACATCTACCCGTTCTAGATCTCTCAAGATTTTAAACACCTCTGTCATATCCCCCCTCAGCTGTCTCTTCTCCAAGCTGAAAAGTCTTAACCTCTTTAGTCTTTTCTCATAGGGGAGCTGTTCCATTCCCTTTATCATTTTGGTAGCTCTTCTCTGTACCTTCTCCATCGCAATTATATCTTTTTTGAGATGCGGCGACCAGAATTGTACACAATATTCAAGGTGCGGTCTCACCATGGAGCGATACAGAGGCATTATGACATTTTCCGTTTTATTCACCATTCCCTTTCTAATAATTCCCAACATTCTGTTTGCTTTTTTGACTGCCGCAGCACATTGAACCGACGATTTCAATGTGTTATCCACTATGACACCTAGATCTCTTTCTTGGGTAGTAGCACCTAATATGGAACCTAACATGGTTCCATATTAGGTACTACTATAGCATGGGTTATTTTTCCCTATATGCATCACCTTGCACTTGTCCACATTAAATTTCATCTGCCATTTAGATGCCCAATTTTCCAGCCTCACAAGGTCTTCCTGCAATTTATCACAATCTGCTTGTGATTTAACTACTCTGAACAATTTTGTATCATCTGCAAATTAGATTACCTCACTCGTATTTCTTTCCAGATCATTTATAAATATATTGAAAAGTAAGGGTCTCAGTACAGATCCCCCGAGGCACTCCACTGCCCACTCCCTTCCACTGAGAAAATTGTCCATTTAATCCTACTCTCTGTTTTCTGTCTTTTAGCCAGTTTGTAATCCATGAAAGGACATCGCCACCTATCCCATGACTTTTTACTTTTCCTAGAAGCCTCTCATGAGGAACTTTGTCAAATGCCGTCTGAAAATCCAAGTACACTACATCTACCGGTTCACCTTTATCCCTGATTGATTCGCTGATATAAGGAAGTCTCTGCTTGCACTTCCTTGCCTTGGCATCGGGTTAGTGTCTTGCTAGATTGTCACTGCGTCTGAACCTTGTTCCAGTCTTGTTCCAAGTCTCGTTCCAGGATCCTTCTGTTCCAGTCTTGTTCCTGCATCCTAGTTCTCTAGCGTCCTCCTGTTTCTGTTCGTCTACCTAGGTAGTACCCTCGGACTGTCTCTCTGGTACTGACCTCAACCTGCTCCTCGACCTGCCTGCAGCCTGTGACCTCCGGAACCTGACCCCTGCTTTGATGACTACTCTTCGGACTGATCCCCGGATTCTGACCTCTGCCTGCTCGACCACGTCTCAAGATTCTGGCTCTGCTCCTAGCCTTGTCATCACCTATGCTGTTCTGGTCCTCCTTGCTCCATCTGACCTCCAGTCTCGAACCTGACCATGCTCCCCTCCTTTCTGTGGGCACGCCTGACTCTCATCTCTCCAGGAGACCCTGCGAGGCCACCTAAGTCCAAGTGGCCCAGGTCCCTAGGGGCTCCTCCCAGGGGGGACCTCGGGCTTCCAGTGGTGAAGCTCATCCTAGCCTTTGTCTCCTTTAGTGCTCCCCCTCCAGGGGATAGGTGCTTCTTGGTCCCTACCAGGGAGCCGTTCTCCACTGCTCCAGGACAAGGGTCCATCCCCGAGCACAACAAGATGGAAGTGTTCTAAAATTGTTCTTCCTGGCAGATAGGACATTCCAGGTCAAACTGGGCAACCACTTATCGGACACATTCCATATTGATATAGGTGTCCCCCAGGGCTCAGCACGCTCGGCAACACACTTCAACATTTATAAGCTTCCTCTGTGTACACTACTAGCAAAACTAGGAATCAACTTCTTATACGCAGACATACAGTTCTACATTCCATTCTCCAAATCAATTGAAAACAGAGCATCGGCACTATCAACGTACATGAGGGCAATACAGTAAGAACTGTTTCCAGTCTTGAGTTGCATCTCCGATGATGCTTAGATTAGTTGAAATGACCAAAGGTTCCAGCCAAGTACAAAAGACAGAAGAATGTACTTGGGGGAGGGGGGGGGGGAAGACATTAAATAACAGGAGTTTTGCTTTAATAAAAGGTGCACATCTTTCTAGTTCAAAAAAGTATAAATAAAAAAGGTATATATGAAAAAAGAAAGGAGACATGGGACTAAGATCCCCAAAAAACAACAGACACACCTGGCAAGTTTCTATTAAGGGGCCCTAGTACTGTATGTTTAAATGGAAGATAATCAGCAGCTTTTATGCTGGGGCAGTTACAGGTAACTATTTCCAGAGAGCAGCAAGATGGAAGCAACTGCAGTTACCTCTCCTGCTTTTACTTCTCCATCTGTGGTATTGTAACAAGGCCTGACTCCCTTTTATCTATTGGGTTACCACAGAGGACACTGCTAAGCCAGCAGTACCATTAGCAAAGCCAAAAGGTTTAGATAATGCATCTGGCAGCTACACAAAATCATTAAGCTCCTGCTTTTATGTTCTGAGTCATGTTTAATTCCTGAGAGGATTTTTGTGCTTAAAGTTTTGAAAAGCTCCTGCTTGGCTGCTCTCATCTGAGTTGGAGTGAATCAGAATAATTTGCTACCAGTCCTAATCAGAACCTCTCTATATGTCTCTCACTTATAACTGAGGCATGAATGCGACATGAACAGTTGAAGAGAAGGGAGAGGGAAAGAGATTAAAAAACCCAAACAGCATTGGCCATAATAAAAGTGCTATACCTCTCATTCCATAAAAGTGTAAAGCTGTATCAAATAAAATATATAAGGGCAAGTAAAAACAGATGTTAGATAAAGGCACATAGAGGAAGCACCAAGTTGTTGTTTTGAGCAATGCAGCTATTACTGCTTCAAGGTCATGAGTGAATGGTGAAGACTGGATTTGAACCTGAGTCTGGCACCTTTATGCATTATCCACTGCACTGCCAGCTCTGAAAAAATCTTACTCATCAGAGTATAGCTAATTCTGTTACTTAAAAACTGTGTGGAAGGAGTTTTTTTAATGGCTTTAAGAGTATTTAACTGCAGTAGTATAATGAGGTCAGGTTTTCATTTAATTCATCCACAGGATGCCATCCTGATGGCTCACTAACCAAGTGCTCTGCATTGCTATTTGAAGGACCTGGATTTAATTTCTCTCTTCTCCTGATCTCTGCTCTTGGGGATGGCCAGGGTTGGGTGTACTACGGATGCAATGTTCACAGCCCCTGTAGAGAGAAAGTTTCAATCATCTCTCTGGAGGTACGTAGTGACGAGGTTTAGCATCAATGTTAGCTGAGTTCCGGAGAGAGCTGCAGTTTGTAACCCCTTGGCTAAAGATTGTCACTGCAATGCTTGGGCTGAGTTGGGAGGAGGATACAAATAGGAGAAAAACCTTAGGTAGCTGTGAATGAAGACCCATGGTACTTTGTAGCTCAGAGGCTCGTTTTGTTTGAGTTGGAAACCCAAAAGCGCAGGAGGAAACTGCTGGGGAAAATAATCATTTTTAGAGCCCCCCCCCCCCCCCCCCCAAGTGGTGAACACACAGAATAATTTCACATTTATCTCCGTCGACAAGTAGGTATGAATTAGCCATTATGTTGAAGTGTCATCATCTGATGGTACTGGCATGGATCCAGCTCTCAAAGCTCAGTAAAGACTTTACCAAGCATGCACAGGAGTTCCAGCACATACATGCTGTGTTATGAGTATCCGAGCTAGTGAACAGATGTGTCCCAGTTTCTCAGAATATTTTCTACTTTTTGGGGCCTAATGCTCCTTTCTGCCTTATTGCTTAAAATTTTTCTGCTGTGCTGCCTCAAAGATTGCTTAAAAAAAAGGGCGGAGAGGGGTAAGATGGAGAATTTAAGAAGTAGATGTTAAAGAGCACGGAGAAGCCCAAAGCCAAGAAGCCTGTTGTAAGTGATTTTTAGGCCTCCATCAATGGATGACTGATGTTCGTCACAGGTACACACTCCATCTACTATTGCTTTTTGGACTTGGCCTACAACTCCATCAACCGCTACAGCTATGTTTGGATGTCAGTGCAGTACATAGTTCGGAGCAATGTATCTTTGAAGGATACTAATGAAACAGGAGAGTTAGGGCATCCCAACAGAGAGGTTCTGTGGCGATCCTGCCCGCGGCAGCGCCACGAGCAGGCTCTTACCTTCTCGTCGCCAGCCCGGCCTGACCCCCGACATCGTCTTGCCGGGACGGCAGGAGCCATACCGTGATTTCCTGCAGCAGCAGGAGGCCACCATCGTGCCAGCGCAGCGGGAGCTGTGCCGGGGATCTTCCTCACGGCATGGAGCCTCTCCGGTCCTGCCTCCACGGTCCTGTGGCCGCCATCTTGCCAATCCTGAGGCTGCCCAAGGCTGTGCCTGTTTCCTCGCCGCAGCAAACAGCCGCGGACTTCGGCCTGCACAGCAGCTCGGAGGCTGCTGACATCGTCGTGCATGCTGCGGCCTGGAGGCCGCATTCCCTGGATCTTCTTGCGGCTGGAGCCACCCTCAGTCTTTCCTGTGCGGCAGGAAGCCGTCTCCCACATCGGGGCCTGCATGGCCCAGCTCCAGCTCTTCCTCGACATCAGCGACTGCAGGGCCGCTGTCCAGGGTCCACCAGACTTCCTCTTCCTGCCTTTCCTAAGGTGCGGCGCTGCCTCTCTATGCCCTTCTTGTAGGGCCAGTGAGGGAGTGGGCCCTGGATGATGTCATCTCCTGAATCCACCTCTTCAGCCTACAAAGGCTCCTCAGTTCATTCCTTCCTCGCCTTCGCAAGGAGCATCGTCCTTCCTGGAACTGGTCTCCTGAGGATCTCCACTTCCAGCTCCTGCCTGGCATCCTTGTCCTGGGATCCCATTCCTTGTTTCTGACTATCCTGATGTTTTTCGTTCCTTGGTCTCTTGTCTTTGTTGTTGTTCCAGATGTTATCCTGATGTTCCATTCCTGTCCTGAGGTTCCATCTTCCCGTCCCTCGTGGCCGCGACCAGTCCGGCTGGGCTGGTAGGGCGCGTAGTGGCCCAGTGGTCTGCGACCACCCTGGCTGGGATGTGTAGGGCATTGGTGGGATTCTTCCATCTTCAGAGCCAAGGGTACCCATGTCCCTGTCTCGGATTAGTGTCCTCGACGTGTGAGCCTTCGGCGTCCTCGACGTGTGAGCCTTCGGCGTCCTCGACGTGTGAGCTTTTGGCGTCCTCAACGGCTGAGCTTTCGGTGCCCTCAAAGTGTGAGCCTTCGGCTATCTCCAAGCCGAGTCTGCCATTGCCCTCGAATAAACTTTGTCTTGTCAGTCCATCTAGTCCATCTAGGGTAAAGCCTTACCTTTCGACCGCGGAGTATAGATATCGATAGGGGGACCCCTATGGGGTAAAATGTTTTGAAACTTTTGAGAGAAGTTCCGTGAGGAAAATTCCTGTCAGGAATCTGAAGAGAGCTCCTTAAGCCAGTGGCTACTGTTGCGCTGGTTGGCTGTGGAGGGTGCCCTTCGGTACTGGCCTTAGAGTCTTCGTACTTCCAAGTTTTCATTGTCCTGCAACATCCTGATGTCTTCATCTGCCTTGAATCATCGTATGAATCCTCGTTCTGTGTCTTGTCCTCATCTCTCTTGTCCTCTGTCCGATCTGCTGCTTCCCGCCGCTCCCTAGCGGCAGTCCGAAAGGGCTTGGAATGGTCGGAGGACCATTCAGAGACCATCATTGTGTTGGTGGTCTCAAGAAAGCTCGCAGGTTCGGTCAAGGCTCAGGGTAAGGATGATTCACCGCAAGGGCACACATTTCATCCCGCGCTGGAGAGCGCCCCCTGGTGCTCTCATCCATCGCAGCTCAACAGGTTCCAATAAAAGCAAATGTAGTTCATGTGCCTACATGAATTGGTTAAGGACTCTGTACCTCTGAGGTGACTCCCTTCAGTTCTAATGGACAGTTGCTGCCGCGGCTTCTCCTTGCTGTTTCTTCCCGGAGTCCTTGGGCTGGCCTGACGCTGCAGATCCGCCATGTTCCTGATGACGTAGGGCGCGCGCATGCTCAGAAGTTTGTACCAGCAAGGGCACGAACCTCGGGGGCATCCCCCCGTAGTGATGTCATCTGCTTCCAACATAAAAGATCTTTGCTTACGCTTACGAATCGGGTTAGCAAGGGATTGATTGCGGGGATCATCTCGACCCACTTCATTCTCCACTGCTCTGCCTCTTCGAATTTACCAGGGGTACCCGCTCCTCGAGGGCCCCCGCTTTCTCCTCTTGTTTTCAGATTGCTAAGACGGGATCCGGTACTTGCTCCTCGAGGGCCTACGTCCCTGAACGCTCAGAAGACTCCCTACTGCCTGGAAGCAATCGCAGACGTGAGCATTGTGAGTTTCTTTTCCAATTGCATACAGGAACTGGTACTCGCTCCTCGAGGGCCCATGTTCCTAGAACTCTGAAGATTCTCTTCTGTCTAAGATGCTATCACAGGTACGGAGATTGTGAGTTATTACAGATTGCAGATAGGAACCGGTACTCACTCCTCGAGGGCCTATGTTCCTAAAACCTTCTGAAGACTCCCTTCTATTTCAGAAGTTATTTCATATACAGATATTGTGAGTTCTTATTACAGTTTGCCTAGAAACCATTACAGAGATAATTAACTGTGAGTTACCATCGCTCTCTCAGAGCGGTTCCTGGACCCAGGTACTCGGTCCTCGAGGGCCTAACTCTCCAGCTACTGAGCTTTATTATAATCTATGTGAGTGTATCATCTATGTCTGGTTATTTGTCCAGCATACCCTATCTACTCACTATCTATGAGTCTCTCTCTACAGCTCAGCAAACCTAGAGATTGCAGTTCCAGGATCTGAGGGACTTCAGCCCTGCCAGGCACATCAACTCACTACTGCCACCTCTGGTGGTTCTACTACCTGTCTGATAAAGAATTATCTGTGTCTGTCTCCATACTCCAGCCTAGTCGGTGGTTCCTCTCTTGATATCCTCTTGATGGTGCCGTCATCTGCCATCGACCCAAGGATTCAACATTCTACATTAGAGTGCTCATCTCTCACACTTCAAGAGCTGAGTACAACAAACTGCTACCTTGCAGTCGACCCTCAACTTTTGCTAAAATCTTCTTCCTCAGGAACTGTATCATAACCAATTGCTACCTCTTAGCAGGAACCATACAGAGGGCCAACACCTCCCTTCAGGAGCACTCTCATATAGCAGGTTGCCACTCTGTGCGGAGATCCATAACAGATACTATTTCCTCCTCTCTGGAAGAACAGATCTTAGATGGTTGCTGACTTCTCCTCCCTGGGGAGCAACCCCATAGCAGCTTCTACTACAGATTGCTATGCAGAAGTCATAAGCTATAACAGACTGTTAACTCCTAGTAGACACTCTAATAGATTGATAATTCCGCCTCCTGATGGGGTGATTGACAACAGATTGCTAACTCCTCTCTTCTACAGGAGTCTAGTCACAACAGATAGCTAAGTCCACCCTCCTGGCAGAGTGACCACTCACAGACTGTTAACTCCTCCCTTCTTGAGGAGTGAAGCATGACAGATTGCTAGCTCCTCCTGTCTTGAGCAGAATTACCACAGATTGCTAACTCCGCCCTCCTGGCGGGGTAAGCCACAACATGGAGGGACTGACCGCTGCATTTAATCTACTGCACACACAGATGAATTCGCCTTCCACTTCAGGTAAAGAAGCTAAACCGTCTGAGGTGACGGACAAGACTACTGTGCCTCTAGCAGCTCCTACCCTCTTCTCGGGAGAAGTTTGGAGATACAGAGACTTCATTAACCAGTGCTGCATGCACTTTGCATTACAACCTGGCCACTTTCCCACAGCCTATGCCAAGACACCTATATCCTGTCGTATCTAGATGGATGAGCATTGTCTTGGGACTCTTCGCTGTAGGAGCGCGAGGATCTAATCCTTCATGACCTTGAAGGATTTCTCGAACTGTTCAAGTCAGTTTTCAATGATTCTGCCCGGTATACCATTGCAGGATCTTCTTTGGTTCACCGGAAGCAAGGGAACAAACCACTAGCTGACTTTGCTATTGAATTCAAGACACGCGTCTGAAATATCCTGGGACCCGAGATGCATGAAGACCCTCTTCTTTGAAGGACTGAACTCTTGTCTGAAAGACAAACTCGCCGCTTGTGAGAGGCTTGAGACCTTGACTGAACTAGTGAAATTGGCAACAAGGATTGATCACCGACTTTGCGACAAGGTTCAAGAGACCAAGACTCCCAGGAGACCCTTTCTGAGTGAAGTTCGAGTCAAGTCCACACCCAGGCCTGTTCCTTCAGTCCCAGCAGCTGGCGAAGAGGAACCTATGCAGTTAGGCCGCAACCATCTCACATCAAAAGAGAGAAGAATGCAGAAGAAATTGGGGCTGTGTATGTACTGTAGACAAGCTGGTCATGCTGTCCAAACTTGCCCTATATGTCCGTGAAACTGGAAGACCTAAATCCTGCGGGAGGACTCTTCTTAGGTCTCACCACTCCTCCTCCTCCTCCGCTCTTTCTTCCTGTATCCTTGGTCTGCGGACCCTTAGAGAACCAGACTCTTGCCCTAGTGGGTTCCGGGGCAGGAGGCAATTTCATTCTGCAACGATTAGTGGAGCACCTAAGGATCCTCACTTCCACTATGAAGTCTCCGCTACTTCTTTCATTCATCCATGGAGAGTCCTTACCGGGTGAAGTAACACTACTCACCGAACCAGTGTGTCTACGGACCGGTGCCCTCCATTCAGAGACCATCTCCTTCTTTGTTTTAGAGAAGGCCATGCACCCTATAGTACTGGGATTACCTTGGCTGCAGCAGCATATGCCTCAATTCAATTGGGCTCCACTGGAACTGTCAAGATGGGGTCCAGACTGCCATAATAAATGCCTGATGGAGGTAGCTCCGTTACCCTTTATACCTACCACCCCAGTAATGCCGGGGTTGCCACCTCAATATGCATCTTTCCAAGATGTCTTTTCAAAAGAAGCTGCAGATGTACTTCTGCCTCACAGACCTTATGACTGCGCTATTAATCTGAAGCCTAATACAGAGCCACCCAAAGGTAGGGTGTACCCCCTGTCTGTGGCAGAAAATAAAGCCATGTCCAAATATATTCAGGAAAACCTCCAAAAGGGCTTTATAAGACCATCTAAGTCCCCTGCTGGTGCAGGCTTTTTCTTTGTGGGCAAAAAGGACGGAACATTACATCCATGTATAGATTACAGGGGCCTCAATGAAATAACAATAAAGGATCGTTGTCCCCTGCCTCTGATTTCAGAGCTATTCAACAGACTACAAGGAGCTCAAATCTTTTCCAAACTGGATCTGAAAGGAGCCTACAATTTACTTCGCATTCGAGCTGGTGATGAGTGGAAGATGGCCTTCAACACTCGGGATGGTCACTTTGAATATCTAGTGGTGCCCTTCGGCCTGTGCAATGCCCCGGTTGTCTTTCAAAATTTAATGAATGACATTTTCCGGGATCTCCTCTATAAGTGTGTTGTTATTTACTTGGACGACATCTTGATATTCTCTCAAGACATGATCACTCACCCGGAGGATGTTAAGAGAGTCCTCCAGAGGCTCCGTGAGAATCAACTCTACGCCAAGCTATCCAAATGTGAATTTCACAAAGAGTCAGTGCCTTTCTTAGGCTACATCGTTTCCAATCAAGGTTTTCAAATGGATCCACAGAAGCTGGAGAGTATCAAGAAATGGGCGCAACCCACCGGGTTAAAAGCTCTCAGACGCTTCTTAGGTTTTACCAACTATTACAGGACCTTCATAAGAATTACTCTTCACTCACAGTGCCACTTACAGCTATGACGAAAAAAGGTGCCAATATTGCTAATTGGTCTCCAGAGGCTATAGCTACATTCCAGAAACTAAAAGATGCCTTTTCAAGCAAGCCATGTCTTCGACACCCAGACCTTTCCAAGCCTTTCATCGTGGAGGTCGATGCCTCAGACGTTGGAGTATTTAGCCAGGCTGGTGATTCAAAGGTTCCACAACCATGCTCATTCTTCTCCCGTCGCTTCTCCCTGCAGAGAAAAATTATGGAATAGGAGATAAGGAGCTTCTGGCTATAAAGATGGCATTCAAAGAATGGCGCCCTTGGCTTGAAGGAGCGCAACATCAAGTAACGGTCTTCACAGACCAGAGGAATCTGGAGTACCTCCGCCACGCACAGCGCCTGAATCATAGGCAAGCGAGATGGTCTCTGTTTTTCAACAGATTCAACTTTGTGCTCAAGTACCGCCCTGGAGATAAGAATATCAGAGCTGACGCTCTATCTCGCTCATTCCTCTCTGAGGATATTCCAGAAGAACCGCAACTCATCATTGACCCAGAGAAGGTCATATTGGCAGCTACCCACTCAGTACCTGCAGGAAAGACAATCGTACCCAAGAACCTCAGAAAAAAGTTATTGGCTTGGGCCCACGACTCTAAACTTTCAGGACATCCTGGTCAACGTAGAACCCTGTCTAAACTTCAAACCTTTTATTGGTGGCCCATCATGAAGGAAGACACATTTGCCTACGTCGCTTCCTGCGCAAACTGCGCTAAACAGAAGACACCGCCGGGTCGTCCCTGGGGTCTACTCCAACCCTTGCCAGTGCCAGAAGAACCATGGACACATATTGCCACAGACTTCATGGTAAACTTACCATCTTCAGGAGGAAACAACACTATTTGGGTAACCGTAGATTGGTTTTCGAAGATGGCTCATTTTGTGGCTCTCCCAGGCTTCCCCACCGCCATGGAGCTCGCCAAGCTATTCATTACGCACATCTTCCGCCTGCATGGCATGCCTAAGCAAATAGTCTCCGATCAAGGAGCCCAATTCACAGCTAACTTCTGGAAGGCACTATGTAAGAAGTTTGATATTGCCCTCAATCCAACAGGCAAACAGAGAGGATGAACAGGACACTCAAGCAGTTCATTTGTGCCTACATAAACACTCGCCAGAATGATTGGAGTGAACTGTTGCCCTGGGCAGAATTTGCCATTAATTCTCATCCAGCAACATCCACTGGATGAACACCATTCGAAGTGGTCTACGGACGACTACCACTACCACCTCTGCCACTTCCGTTATCAGTGTTGACCCGGAAGCTCAATGTACTGCCAAAGATATCCAACAACTTTGGACTTAGACAAAAGAGATGCTTGTTAAAGCAGGACTTCGAGCAAAGAAAGGTACGATGCTCATCACTGCAAGCCTCCAGACTTCAAACCTGGTGATAAAGTCTGGCTTTTCACGAAGCACTTAAGACTTAAACTTCCTTCAATTCGCTTCACTCCTCGTTTCATTGGACCATTTCCCATTCTCCGACGACTGGGCAATCTCACCTACAGTCTGAAGCTACCATCTATTTTAAAGATCCACAATGCATTCCACGTCTCACTATTGAAACCTTTGATCCTTAGTGAGTTCTCAAACAAGATACCTGAAGCTACACCTATAGATGCAGAAGAAGACATCGAATACAAAGCAGACGCAGTTCTCGATGTGAGATGATGTAGAGTATGAGAATACCTCCTGTCATGGGAAGGGTATGGCCCTGAAGAAAACTCTTGGACACCAATGTCTAATATCCTGGATAAAGAGATGCTACAGGACTTCCATCATTTGCATCCTCAAAAACCAAGACCTGGTAGCAGACAGCGTGGACGCCCTTTGAAGGGGGGGGGGGGGTACTGTTGCGTCCGTCAGTCCTAGATGGCTTCGCCCCATTTGCCTCACCTTATTCTTGGCTCCTCCCGCTTACCTGGTAAATATGGCTACTGCCACATCTACAAGCCAACCTCTCTGGCGTCCCCAGAACGGCTATGGTGCAGCCTTCTGCTATTGCTCCTCCCAGGTACCTACTAGGGTGTGCGCACGCACACAAACCACGTATTTGTACCACCCTTTGCGCGAACCTCAAGGGTGTTCCCTCATGCTGACGTCATGCCATCCGGGTATATTACCTTCACTAATTTGCTAGCTCATTGAGTTAGAAAGGACTCAAATCCATTCTTGTCTACGCTACTCTGCTGCTTCCATGCTGCCACAGGAAGCGCTCTCTCTGCGGGTACCCACTAACCTGGGTACCCGCTCCTCGGGGGCCCTCTGCTTTCTTTCAGGTGCCTTACAGGGAACAGGTACTCACTCCTCGAGGACATGTTCTCCCTGCCTTGGTGCCTGTACCATCGACAACATATCTGGTGGAATCGCACAGCTACAGCAAACACCTAGTAAATACTCTAAATCTCAGTCTGTATCATTCACAGTATCTCCTTGCTGAGAGACCTGCTGCAGAACCTCCTGACGTCATCTAGGAGAGAAGGGTTTCCTGCCGAGGTTCCTGAGACTGCAACTACAGACTACCTCACTACTGCCTCACTACTGGTGGCTCTCTTCAAGCTGTCTAAATAAAGAACTACTTTGTATTTTGTGTAGTACGAGTCTAGCCCAGTCCTGTGGCTCCTCCCGGTGCTCCTCCTCGTGGGTGTGGTCATCTCCACAGCACCCAAGGATCCACCAAAACACACGTAACCATAACAGTGAGCGCCAACGTGGTGAAGTGGATTACAAACTGGTTGACTGACAGGAGACAATGTGTAATGGTAAATGGCACCTGTTGTGAAGAGAAAACAAGTGGAGTGCCTCAAGGGTCAGTTTTGGGACCAATTCTGTTCAATATCTTCGTGGGTGAAATTGCAGAGGGATTAGAAGAAAAGGTTGGCTTTTGCTTATGATGCTAAGATCTGTAATAGAGTGGACACGTTTGAAGGAGTATAGAGAATGAAAAGCAATTTAAGTAAAGTTGAAGAGTGGTTGAAGATTTGGCTGCAGAGATTCAATGCCAAGAAGTGGAAAGTCATTCTCTTGGGGGTGCAGTAATCCAAAAGTATTTTATGTGATAAGGGGCAAAAGACTAACATATACACAGACTGGTAGAGGGACCTTGGGGTGATTGTGTCTAGTGATCTAAATGCAGTGAATCAAAGTGACAGTGTGGTAGCTAAAACCAGAAGGATGCTGGGCTGCATAGACAGAAGAATAACCAGCAGTAAAAAGGAGGTGATATTGCCCTTGAACAGGTCCTTGGTGAGGCCTTAGCTGGAGTACTGTGTTCAGTTCTGGAGACTATATCTCAAAGTGGATAGAGACAGTATGGAAAAGGTTTAAAGGAAGGTGACCAAAATGGTGTGGGGGTCTATTTTGGAAGACTGAAGGATCTAAATAATTATACCCTGGAGGAGAGAAGGAACAGGGGAGATATGATACAGACCTTCAGATACCTGAAAGGTATTAATGATGCACAAATATCAAACCTTTTCCATTGGAAGTTTGAAGCTCCAGAAGTAACATCAGGAAATATTTCTTCATAGAGAGGGTGATGGATGCCTGGAATGTCCTTCTGAAAGAAGTGGTGAGGACAAGAATGGTAAATGAATTTAAAAGAGCATGGGATTAATATTGTGGATCCTTAAAGTCTTGAGTTTGGTAATGAAGGAAAGGAGAAATCAGTGTTGACTTTAGGTATAACATTTCTGAATGGGAGTAACTGCACAGAATCGCAGCTTCTACACTTAACAGAGCACATGGGTGATAATCTGAATGGTATGGCAGTTACTACCATTAACAGAATGAATGGGGTAACCTGCACAGAGCAGAAGTTACTACCAAAAGCCACTTGCTTATATTCTGCTTTTCAGCACTTCAAAGCGGATCACTTTCAGGTATTATAGGTATTTCTCAGTTTCCAGATGACTGTTTTGGACATCCCAGATGAACCATGTATTAAGCCTACTATTTTTGAATTGAAATTTTTTTTTTTTTTTTTATTAATGGGAATTTTGCTATTAGGTCCTTGGGAGTGGCATGTTAGCCTGCCAAAATTAAAATTCATTACTAGAGAACCAATTTAGTAATTGGGTAGATACACCTTCATCATCTCTAGAATGTCATCAATCTCTAGATTACCATCATCTTTGGAGTGTATCTATGTCCATCTGCTTTGTTGGCTTTCTTGTAATTAATTGTAATTCTTGAATTGAAGTTTGAGTATATATAGTGTTGCGGAGCGCGCCCTCTGGCCCGGTTAGGAGCTCAGAGGTGTGGTCTCATCTAAAAGCAGTGAATCAAAGTGACAGTAACCGATTTGATATGGTTATTACCATGAAGGTCGGTATAGAAAAGTGTTAAATAAATAAATACATAAATAATTAAAGTAGGATGTGAGCCCTTGGACTGCGGCACGGCTCAGGGAGGAGCCCCAAGACTCCAGGCAAAGACGTGGAACTTGAGACTGGAACATGGTGAAGATTCAGTAGAGGCCTGCACCGGGGTGCGCCCTACACAGCCGCCTGTGGCTGGTCGCGGTCCATGCTGGAGCGGAGCAGGTTCTGGCAAAGTCTTAGGCATGGACAGATGCAGGCACAAGGGATCTCCGTAGACCAGGAGCAATATACTCAGGAACAAGGCTTTAAAAACAAGTCTACCGGAGGCTTGCGCTGCAGATGAGAAGAAGGCCTTGTACCACGAGGCGCCCTACACAGCCATCCCAAGGGCTGGTCACGGACCATGACATGGCACGCCAAGAGAGGTGGACAAACAAGGGACTGGGAACTGGACGAAGAGCTGAAGATGAGACAGACAGAGTCAAGACAGGAACCTCGGACATCAGGAACAAGAAACATGGCACCTCAGGACACAGGATATCAGGACGTCTAGACAAGGAACATCAGGGACAGAAGACAGGCGATGAGGGAGCTCTGATGAGGGACGGGACCAGGGACATCAAGGAGACGAAGTTCAGGAACATGAAGAACATGGAACGAAGATCCATCAAGGCACAGGAGACTCCAGAAGACCTGGAACGGAAGGAAGATCACAGACATTGTGCAAACCCGATCCGAAGGCATTAAAGAACTGAAGCAGGGCCCTTTTATAGGGCTGAAGCAGGAACAGGCTGGTGACATCACTACTGAGGGCCGCAGGGCTATTCTCGCCGCTGGCTCTTTAAATGCCGAGGTGAGGCACGTGCCCGCGCCTATGGGGAAGTCAGGAAGAGAGCAGGCACGTCGGCGGCGTCCCTGCCGCATGGGAGGCCTGAAGGATGGCGGCATCCCTGCCGTGAAGAATGAAGCAAGGCAGGCTGCAGGTGTTATGGAGAGAGTCAATAGTGGACCCTTGGGCCAGCTGATTATAGACAAAGTCCAACAGTTGTTAATGAGCCGGGAGGCGGACCCTAGCTGGAGCGGACTGGTGAAGTCTTCGCCCTGGAAACTCGAGACCCCCCCAGGAGGAGCCCGTAGGGGTCCGAGTCGCTGGGACTTAGGAGAATCGTGAAGAAGTCCGAGGGTCGTGGCTGGCTGAAGACAAGGAGGATCGTGAAGAAGTCCGAGGGTCGTGGCTGGCTGAAGACAAGGAGAATCGTGAAGAAGTCCGAGGGTCGTGGCTGGCTGAAGACAAGGAGAATCGTGAAGAAGTCCGAGGGTCGTGGCTGGCTGAAGACAAGAAGGATTGTGAAGAAGTCCGAGGGTCGTGGCTGGCTGAAGACAAGGAGGATCGTGAAGAAGTCCGAGGGTCGTGGCTGGCTGAAGACAAGGAGAATCGTGAAGAAGACCGAAGGTCGTGGCTGGCTGAAGACAAGGTAAACCTGGAACCGGAGCTGGAGTCAAGGCACGTTCGAAACAAGCAGGAACCAGAGCTGGAAGCAAGGTACGGCTGGAACTAGCAGGAAGCAGAGCTGGAAGCGAGGCACGGCTGGAACTAGCAGGAACCAGAGCTGGAAGCAAGGCACGGCTGGAACAAGCAGGAACCAGAGCTGGAAGCAACTAAGCACTCAAAAGGAGCGACCTCGTTGCAAAGGCAAGGCAGGAGAGTCAGACGCTGGTGTAAATAGGCAGCCGGCGTCTGACGTCAGGAACGGGGCGGTTCAGGACTTCCGGGTGCTGGACCTTTAAGAGCCAACTCCTCGTGCGCGCGCGTTCCCTGGCAGGAGGAGGAGTCAGATTCGGCCTTCGGCGGCGTCCCCACGTGGAGAGAGCTGCCGCCACGAGGCCGTGCAGGCCCCAGGAGCAGCGGATCGCGGCGGACCCGGGGAAGCCGGTGGAGAGGTAAGGACCCGGTCGCTAGCCTAGCGACCGGGACCGCAACAGCAGGAGCGGCTTCGTGCCACAAAGAAGAGACTCCCGCCGGCGGCTCTAGCACCGCTGGGAAGCGCAGAGCGTTGAGGCTCGGCCTGCCACGGGATGGCGTCTGCAGCGTCCTGGCTGGTCGCGTTCGAGGCAGCAAGAAGGTAGGGAGATGCCCGCGCTTGTTGTGGGCAGGCTCACAACATATAGTCTTGCTAAAATTTGGATTTGATGCATTAGCAAATCTTTGAAAATTTCACAGGATCCATTGATTGCATAATTACAAGTGAAACAAACAGTGCAATTTGTGATAAAGTTAGCCATGATTAGGCAGAAATATTCTGGGGTGGAAAAAGCTGTAGCTAAAGAGGTGATCATGGCACATTTTGCACAGATTGCATTGTTTAAAAGAAAATATGTGGTTTCATTATTATTATTTTTTGCTGTGAGCTACAGTATTTCTGCAAGAACGAGCCAGCCTAAAATTTGCATAGGTGGCTTCTACGATGAATTTAGTTACATAAATCTTTAAGGACTTCTTTTGTCTTTCGTTGCTGGAGCTGATGAAGGTGATGGGTCAGAGCTGCAAGAATGTTCAGAAGCTTCTGCAAACAGTTAGCATGACTTGTGCACCCAAATGCAAACCGTAAGTTTGTCTTGCACCATTCACATTCTTAAGAGAAAAGTAAAATTTCATCACACACAAATAACTGAATACCTTTATCCAGAGCTGCCTTTCCTTTCAGTTTAAGATACATGTAGACCTGGACCATAGGCAGAAATAAGGAGTCCAGTTACATTTTGTTTTCATTTTTTTCAATATTGATTTTGAATATTTCTGCATTAATTTGAATAATGTTCTCTTTGATTCCAGTCTGTATGATTGACTGGCGTGCATGGTGTTTATCTTAGAGGTTGTGCTCCTCTCAGTAAACTCTTTAGAGGGGGACTTCTCTCCCCTTCCCACGCTCCTTATCCTCCACGCTTTTCAATATCTATCTTCTCCCCCTCTGCCATCTTCTCTCCGACTTTTTCCTGTATGCTGACGATGTGCAAATTCTTATCCCCATTCAAACTACAGTCAAGGCTTCCCTGCAATATTGGGAATCCTGCCTCTCCACTATTAACTCTCTACTAGCCAACCTCCACCTCGCACTCATTGCAGCTAAAACTGAAATCCTCGTCATCTCCAATCAACCTGAGTACACCACCCTCCCCACCGCCTCCGCCCCCACCCTAACCCACTCTCATACACCCTCTGTAAGAGACCTAGGAGTCCTACTAGACCAACACCTCAACTTTTAAACCACACATCAAATCCCTACTAAAAGGAGGTTTCTATAAACTCCACATACTTAAAAAACTGAAACTACTCCTCCATATCCAAGATTTCTGCTTAGTCCTGGATTATTGCAACTCCCTTTTGTTAGGCCTCCCCGCATCTACTATCAAACCCCTACAAATCCTACAGAACGCTATGGCAAGAATTACTACTAATACCCGTAAGACTGAACACATAACCCCTATAATAAAAGACTTGCACTGGCTACCGATCCCATACCGGATTCAATATAAAACCCTCACCATCCTGCACAACACCCTGCATAAAAATAATTCTGCATGGCTCAAGGACATGCCACGTTTCTGTACCTCTAATCTCCTCACCAGAAATGCCCTCGCAGGCACCTTGCACACCCCACCCCTCAAAACCGCATACCTCTCAAATACCAGAGAAAGAGCGTTCACCATCGCCGGCCCTACCCTTTGGAATTCACTTCCTCACTATCCTCGACTTGAGCCCTCCTTACATACTTTCAAATAAGGCATCAAGACTTGGCTCTTCAGGCAAGCCTATCCACATGTCAATCAAACATAGCCCCCGCTACCGCCCACTTTCCCACCGCCCCCTCTCCTGTCTTTCCCACCCTCTTTCCCTCCCTGCCTACCCTCCCTCTCTAAACCCCTCTACATCTCCCTGCCGCCGTGGCATTTCCCTTCCACCCCTACTCCCTGCATCTCTCCTCCCCAGTTCCCCCTCCCTCCCCTTGCCTACCACGAAGACTTCCTAAGGATTTTATGTAAATAAGTACCTCGCCTCTTTCTTAAATTAAGTAATCAACTCAGTTATGTTTCTCCTTACATTGTTCAATTATTGTTTTTTATGCTGTTTTTTCTCTCCTCCTTCTGCCCTATTTTTCCCACTTCTCTTACCCCTGCCCTCCTCTCGCCCCTTTCTTGCCTGCTTCCCTCCCCCCCCCCGTTCATTGTAATTTCTGCCTGCTTCAGTTTTTTGTAAACCGGCGTGATGTGTCCTACAAATGTGGGTATAGTAAAAGTCCCTAAATAAATAAATAAATAAATAAATATGTGGCATGACACATAGGCATGGTTTTCTTTTATTTCCACTCACAAGTTCATTATTTCCAGGTGGCAACTCAGTTCTATGGACTTTAATCACTCAGGGATTCCAGTCAGACATATCTCCATGCACTAAAAAAACAACCTGTACGCCTATAGTCTGACAAGCTCTTGAATACCCTAGCAGCTGGCTGCCACAGACATATGTTACAGCATGTTGGCTCTTAGGCTTTCCTGGCCAGAACAAGAACTTTGTCTGACATCCCAAAATTGACTGTTTCTCTGCCAGCTGTCTGTCTTTTTTTTTTTTTTTTTTTAACAGTTTCCCTAATTACTTGCATGTAGCTTCCCAGAACAAAGTGCCTTAAAATTACACTTCCCAGAAAATTTTTCCCAGGGCTGACATCAACTTTCTGATTTCCAAGAACTCTTTAGAGTCTCCACTACTGGCTGGCTAGTGTATATGAACTTCTACACCCCTATTGAAGTCTTATATATCTTATTTAACTGTTCAGAATGCTTATGTCTTTTGCATTTTTTAAGGTAAAATTTAATCTTACCTGATAATTTTCTTTCCTTGAGTCTTGCTCATCCTTGCTCATGGGATTTCCCTCCTTCACAGCTGCTGGAGACAGATCACACACCTTCTTTTTGTCCCTTATGACATCATGTCCAGGTATAAGGGAGATGTAGCCTCAGTTATTTGCAAGTAACCTTCTGCCAGAGCAAGAAAGGGACAAATATCTCACCCAAATTTGAGGGTCCACAAAAGAAAAAAAAACCCAAGGCTGCCCCAGAGAGAGAGAGAGAGATCTCCTGATCTCCTGATCTCTCTCTCTCTCTCTGGGGCAGCATAATTATGAGGTATCTCATAATTTGGGATAAACCCAAATTATGGGATACCTCACTGAGTTTTACTATTATGATTTTTTCAACTGCACTATGATTTTGAGTTCATATGTTTCTTGTATTTATACTGTATTTATACTATATTATAATATTACTATGTTTAATTGGTATTTTGTTCTATTGTTCTATGTAAAGCCCCTACTCTTTTTGGCATTTCAATGTTGTATGTAAACCGGAGTGATTTGTAGTTCTTACAAGAACTTCGGTATATAAAAATTAAAAATAAATAAATAAATCATCTTTGAGTGGCTTTATGATCAAGTAACATCATAAGTGTGTGTTTTATCTCTTTATTTTTATTCACCATCATTTTTTTTAACATCTAACTTCTCCATCCCTTTTATTTTTTGAAAGGAAGGGACAGAGTCTGGAGCTTCTATCCCTCTTGCAGGATAGTAACTGGACAGATAAAGAGAGAGTTCATGGAATGCGCTTTGTGCTAGCATCTAGCCACACTCTCTCCCCGCTTGGCCTCTGGGCTGATCTAGCAAGACTCAAAAAAAGGAAATTATCAGGTAAGATTAAATGTTATCTTCCTGCTAGACCAGTCTTTATTCATGGGAAGTACCAAAGCTGTTATTCTCTTGGGTGGAAGGAAAGGCATGCAGCCATAAGGCTGTATCTGCCCTAGCCAGTACATCCAGCCTATAGTGTTTAGTACATTAATTCAGGAGGCCCAGGTGGCTGCCCTACAGATTTCTTCTGAGGCCATCAAGGATACTCTGCCCATGATGTTGCCTGTGCTTTGGTGGTATGTGCCCTGAGCTCTGTTGGTACCTGCTTTTCCTTGATGTACGTTGAGACGCCGGTTTCTTTCACCCTTCTAGCTATAGTAGGTTTCTAAGCTGCTTCTTCCATCTGCAGACCTTCATGTAATGCAGACAGCATATCCATCGTCTCAAAGGGGGGTTTATGATCTTTAGGTATCATAATGGTACATCCAATAAATGGAGTTCAGTGTCTTCCTTTCGTGCCTTGCTGTCCCTAAAGGCTGGAAGTGATACTGCCTGGTTCAGGTGGAATGATGTCATTACTTTGGGCAAAAAGGAGGAGATCAGTCAGAAGATGACTGAATCCACTGTAAAGGACAGGTCTGTATTTGGCTAGATGAATCTCAGAGATAAATGGCTACTAGCAAGGCTGCTTTCAAAGAGAAGTCTTTTAATGATGCTTGCCTTATTGGCTCAAAGGAAGGGGTGCCTGCCAAGGTCCTAAGAACCAAGATAAGGTCCCATTGCTGGATTACTGCTCTAAAAGGAGGTCTCATATGCTTCGCCCCCTTAAGGAAATGGACAATGTCTGGATGTGCAGCTACATGCAAGCCCTTAATTTAGCCCTTTATAACAAGATAAAGCTGCAGCCTGCACCTTTAAGGAATTAAGAGAGAGCTCGTTATCCAAACCTAGACTAAGATGAAAGCAACCTCTGCTTTCCAGGATGAGATTGAGCATTTACGACCGAAAGTTTCGAATAAGTGCCATATGTGAATGTAGGCTGGTGAGGTGGATATCTTTTGCACTTTCAGATTGTCAAGATGACTATAGGGGAGTAACCTTTCCTACGTAACCATGCTTTTGAAGGGCCAAGCCGTAAAAGAAAATGGAGATGGGCTCTCCATTGGGACCTGACCTTGCCATAACAATCCGTGCCACCCTGAGAGATGTAACAGGGTTCCCGCGAGTAGCCTTTGTAAGCCTGCATACTATTTTATTTATTTATTTATTTATTTATTTGAAAGCATTTATTTTGGCATGCCCTCAAAACATAAAATGAAAGTCTTGAACAAGTGCTGTTTACAATAAAATAAATCTCCAGGAGATGTGCTGAATGCTTTACAGGATAGCTGTCTCATCAAATTGGAACAGGAAGTTGGGAGATTACTGGGAATGCTAATTTAAAGAGTGCATGGATAAAGGAGGGGAATTTTAAAAAATTGGCTCTGCTAAAGAAAAAGTCCTTTTGCAGGTAACCAACAATCCTGGAGCTATCAGAATTGTTAGGAATGAGTGATCCTCTATTCCTTTCAATATTTTTCCTATCAGGGTCTGTTCTGTCCTCGGCTCCCGATTGTCCTAGCTTGGAAACCTATACAGAGTTAAACCTTTTTCTTCTTTAAGCTTCCAAAGTCAGAGAGAACTCAGATCTTAATACTAAAAACATTCATTGAATGATAAACATTTTGACAATTACTGTGGTATGGTATTGAAGACAACTGCTCAGACAGCAGAACTGATACAGCTGTGATGAGAAACTCTGAGAGCTCAGTCCAAAACAGACGACTGCAGCCGTAGAGAAAGTCGAGACCATTAGAAGACAGCAGCGATGGAGGAAGGCAAGGAAGTATGTTGAAAAGAGCGATGCTTCTAGAATCTGTAGAGGAGATCTGGAGAGCAAGTCAAGAGCCATTTCCAAACGAACTATAGCAGGAAGTAAGGTCTCACAAAGATTTCAAGAGACAATAGAACAGTAGAAAGACGCAAGAGAACAAAAATGGGGGGGGGGGGGGGGGGGGGGGGGGGGTAGCAAAGAGGAACAGATTCAATAAGAAGCTTAGCAGCATTTAAACAATATCCAATAAGAAAGAGGAGCTCTACAACATGCAGAGAATTTGAGTTGAATATCATTACAAATAACACCAGGTGGCAGCATAGTAAGAAAGCATATTTACATACACATTTAAATATACTGTGAAGGTAGTACACTCCCCGCTTGGTATCATAGATACCACTATTTTATTTAAACATCTTGCAACCAAAAACTGCAAATGGTCCATAATGTTCAAGTATTTTCATGAGACATAAGGAGCACTATCTCAGTGAATGGTCTAATGAATGTCTTTACTGCTTCTTGTTTTTCTGCTTTGATTTCAACTTTACAAAACTTTCCATCGCTACTGGGAAAAGTTTTTTCAGTGAATTCCATTGGACTCTTCCATCTTTTAACAGAACCAGATCACCTTCTTGAATGTCTGGGTTGTTAATTTGCTATTTGTAATGGCTTTGCAGAGTTGTGAGGTATTCACGCTTCCAATGGCTTGAGAGGGTGTTGGCAAGATTTTGTGCTTGTCTCCATTGTCTTTTGTAGAGATTCTTGGTGTCAAAGTCTTCAGGTGGAATTGAAGTTACACCAGTTTTCTGAATGAGAAGAGTGGCAGAAGTCAAGAAGATTGGTACCTCAGGATTGGTAGAAACTGGGACTAAGGCTCTTGTGTTGCTGATAGCAGAGACCTCTGCCAGAAGCATTGTCAAAACTTCATGGGTAAGATGAGTGGGTCCAGTCTCAGCATAAAATTCAGAATGTGCTGTTACACTCTGTGCATTTAATGACTGTCTTATAGTCTTTAGAGAGGTAATTTGTTGAAGAGCAGCATCTGTATCAGATTCCATATTTTTGAACAAGGTTTTGTGCTCAGATAGTGTCTTTTCCCTAAAGCTATGGCATTTCTTTAGAGAGTAAGATTTTCTGTGTATGGCATTGTCTGTCTGGATCCTCTACCCTCTTGTTTGCTATGGAGAGGGAAGAAGGACATGGGTGACACTTGTTTTGTGTGCAGATATGGGGTTTTTCTTGTTATGATACCTTTTAGTTGATCTTCAGTCTTAAGAGTGGTTTGCACTGGTCATATCTGAGATGTCATCTGATGGTGCCAGACTTGAAACTCTGATAGTTTCTTGTCACTGCTTGATCCTGGATGCCTGGAGAAAACTGTAAATGGAGGAAAGGCAACATTATTCTCTGCTTTATATTTAGAGCTTAGGGAAACCCATTTTTCCTTCAGGCTGTGTGACATCTTTTGCACTACTGGGTTCACTCCACCAGCAATGTCCAGAGAGCTGAAGCCTCAGAGATATGAATCAGTTTAGGCCGCTTCCAGTTCTATAAGGAAATCTCCAAGTTCTTGTAGCTTATGATTGACTCTGAGATTTTTGGAAAGTTCTCCATTCTTTTGAGGAGAGCATTTTCAGTGACTTCGACTGCCATAGTATTGTTCAATTCTTCTCCACATTATTGCCAGGCCCTCTGAGAGATTGTCTATATATACTGACCTTAGCCTCTTACATGTTCTGAGGACACATTCCCCAGCCATTTCACTAACAAATCCATTTCTTCGCTTGCAGAGATGTTCAGATCTTTGACACTTTTGTACATAGAATTCCATGCTCTGTAATTCTCAGGATGGTTGTCAAATTTAGTGAGCCTTGAGTTAACAGGCTCATGATGGGCTATGTACTTGGCCAAATCTGATCTGTCTGATACTTCAGTTTTCATTTAATGATGTGCTTGTGGGGTACTGTGTGATATGTGATTGGGTTTCTTTCTCACTGCATCATTTTGAGGTATTGAGGGTAGTGTGAGGTTAATTTATATGCATTTGATTCCTGTGGATGTCACACTCTCAGCACCATATAGGGTGCTAGGGTGTAGGCCTAAAACAGGATGTCTCTTTACATTTGGTTACGTGGATCGTGAACCAGTTCTAGTGCATCTGTGAGGATACAAGTGTATGGATCACTGTGGCAGCAATTAACATCCATGGTATAGTATGCGTTGAGCTGGTCTCCAATAGTGAAGCATTATAGAGCACTCTCATGCTTTATTGCCTCTATAGCTATAGAGTCTCTTACTCACACTGAACTGAATAGGCCTTTTATCTTTGGTCCAAGGTCCTGTGATACTTAGGCTCCTGCAGCATCGGTGTAGAGTTCAAGACATGCTAGAGAAGGTCACTGATGCTCACAGAGTGTCAAAGACCTGCCAGAGGACGAGGGAAAGGTCACAAAATCCCTGTGCAGGCTAGATTGTGCTTCTCTGACATCTCCTTAGGTGATCCTAGGTGGTGTTTTTATTAATTTTGCTATATTTTAGGCCATTTTAGTTATTTTGATCCCAGGATCGCTAAGGTTCATCCAAAGCTTCTTCTCCTTTTTCTCCTTCACTTTTCTCTCTGTCCTGGTCCTCTCATTTATGTCCTTTCTTCTCCTTGCTTGTTGCAGCAGCTAATACACTTCATTTTCACCCTCAAACCAGTAGATGGCATTTACAGTGTGTGCAGTCAGTGCCTAATATGTGGCCCTGAGCAGGTGCTAAACTTTGGCTGTAGCTTATAGTTATTAATTAGTGTTTAATGATAGTGTGATAATTTGTGCAAGCTCGTTATACAACCCATTATACTCATTGCCATAAACCTAGATATTATGGCTTGGTATCTTTGTGAAAACATTATTGTGCATAACTGTGAGCAACCTTTAGTTAACTGTCCTCACTGGGGTACGTATTCAAAAGCCATGAAAGTTATCTGACTAAATGGCTTAGCCACATATTTAAAAGACTTATCTAGCTAAATTCTAGCCGGATAATTCATTATCCGGCTAGAATTTAGCTGGGTAAGTCAGGGGCACTCAAGGGGCGGGAGGTAGGCATTCCAGGAAGGAGTGGAATTAGCCGGTTAATTTAACCGGCTAACTCCAGACACGCCATAGGGCAGGTCTAAAGTTAGCTAGATACCACATATCCGACTAGCTCTAACTTACCTGGGTATATTCAGTGGCGCAGCTGAATATACTGGTTAATTAGCCAGATATGTGTATCGGGCTGTTCTGAAGATTAAGGAGATGTGGACCCCTAACCCAATGAGGGGTTGGTACTACCTGAGGAGACAGCTCCTCGGGTTCCTTCGTTGGGTGGAGAGGCCGGATCAAGCAGAAAGCGGTCGAGTCTTCACCACTGGAAGTCCGTGGTCCCTCCGGGACGAGCCCATAGAGACCCAGACCACTGGGATTTAGGTGGACCTTTCGGAGGTCGAAGGTTCGTGGAGACGGGCCAAGGGCCAACTGGATCTTTGCCACTAGAAACCCGCGCCCCCCGGGAGGAGCCCATAGGGACCCGGACCGCTGGGACTTAGGTGGGCCCTTGGATGGAAGATTGTCGAAGTCCGGTCCGAGGTCGAGTACCTGAGAATCGCAGCTTGCCAGTCCAAAGTCGAATGCCAGAGAATCGCCGCTTGCCAGTCCAAAGTCAGGTGCCAGAGGTTTGCCGCTTACCAGTCTGAAGTCGAGTACCAGACGTCCGTCAAGATCCGAGGCAGGAGGAAGGCTCAAAGAGGAACCAGAAGACTCACACGAGTGAGCAGACTTGTTGCCAAGTCAAGGGTCAGAAAGAGGTAGCCTCCCTAAATACTTCCCAGGTCAATAAGGCAGCTGCAGGGAATTAGTGATCAGACCCCTTTAAGAATAGGGAGGAGGTGTGGCCGCACGCCTAGGGGAGGACCGTACTGCCGGCATTGAGAATAGAGCTGCATGGCCTGAGGGCTGAGAGAGGAGGTCAGCGCACGCGCCTCTGGCGCCGACCTATCCAGGAGGGCCCGTTCAGCTCGGTGAGGTCCGGGCTTTACTCCGGGGATGTTTTCCCACCTCTGCCACGGCTCTGCTGGCAGTCCTGGTGTGACGCCAAAGGTGAGCCAAGGCCAGCCGCTGTCGCCCGCGGGTGGAAATGCTAACAGTACCCCCTTCCCTAGGGCGTCTCCCCAGTGGTTTAGGTTTGGAAGGATGATCTGCGTGGAATTGAACAAGAAGGCTTCTGTCCAGTATATTGGCCAGAGGTTCCCACGTATTTTCTTCAGGGCCGAACCCTTCCCAAGCCAGAAGATATTCCCATCTCTTCTTATGTTTCTGGACGTCCAGTACCTCTCGAACCTGAATAGGTGATGTCATCCTCAGCGGAGAGAGGTAGTGGTACTGGTGGTAGGCTGGATGGCCAAGTTAATACCAATGGCTTCAAAAGGGAAACATGGAAGGTGTTGTGGATTTTGAATAAAGCAGGTAGTTGAAGTTGATAAGCTACCGCACCTATGTGGTGGAGTATGGGAAATGGACCAATGAATCTCTGAGCAAGTCGCATTGACGGAAGCTTTAAACGGATATATCGCATGCTCAACCATACTTTCTGACCAGGTTGCAGGGGAGGACAAGGTCTCCACCTGCGGTAGAAATATTTTTTCGCCATTTGGTTGGCTTTAAGCAGGGCATGTCTGGTAGAGGTCCAAAGATGATGCAGTTCATCGGCGGAGAGTTGGGTCATAGGAGAGGAAAGGGTAACTGGAATAGGCAATGGTTGTCGAGGTTGCTTGCCATAGACTAGTTGAAATGGAGAGGAGCCAGTGCCTGTGGAGGGGTGTGAGTTGAGGGCAAACTCAGCCCACGGAAGCAAATTTGCCCAATTGTCCTGTTTATCGTTGACATAGATACGCAGGAATTGTTTGAGGGTTCTATTCATTCTCTCCGCTAGGCCATTGGTTTGCAGGTGATATCCGGACGTGTATTCCAGCGTGACATCGAATTTGGCAGTGAATTGAGGTCCTTGATCCAAAAGGATATTCTTGGGTAGGCTGTGCAATTTAAAGATATGATAGATGAATAATTGCGCCAGTTGAGATGCGGAAGGTAACCCCGGAAGGGGTACAAAATGAGCCATTTTACTGAACCGATCCACGATTACCCAGATGACGGTATTGCCGCTAGATGGGGGCAAGTCTATGATAATATCTGTAGAGATGTGTGTCCACGGTTCAGTGAGAACAGGCAAGGGTTGGAGCAGGCCAAGATGTGGTCCCGAGGGATTTTTATGCCAGGCGCATATATGGCAAGATTCCACATAGGAACAGACGTCCTTAAGTCATTCCGGGCCACCAATAGAATCGACGAAGGGCGAGCAGTGTCCGGTATTGTCCCGGTTGCCCTGAGCTGCGGGAATTGTGGGCCCAAGTCAATACCTGCTTCCAGAGATGAGGTGGCACAAAGGTTTTTCCCGGGGGAATACATGTAGTGGCAGCCAGAAGTTCTCGTGATGGTTCAATGATGAACTTGGGAGGTTCGAGGGTATCTGTGGTGTCGAAGGCTCAAGAGAGAGCATCTGCCTTTATGTTTTTCTCGGCCGGACGATATCACTACCGGTGCCATTGGCCAGCCCCTGTCACATGGTAGGAGCACAAGATGGCGCCGGCCATCCATTGCTCCTACCATGTGACAGGGGCTGACCAATGGCACCGGTAGCCCCTGTGTCATAGTAAGGTCAAAGGCTATCGATGCCATTTTGAATACCGGCAGCCGAGGGCGTGAGTGCAGGAGATGGCTCCTGGACCCCCCACTGGACCACCAGGGAGTTTTGGTAAGTCTTGGGAGGGTCAGGAGGGTGGGGGGTTTGTTTAAATTAGCTAATTTAGACAGCCGAATAATTCGGTGAAGATTCGTTGTATTCGTGGGGAATTGCAATACATTTCGCTTCCCCACGAATACAACGAATATGGCCCTATACGTTGCGGATTACCAATACGTAGGAAACAAATGCACACCCCTAGCAGTTGAGTCTTCGCCGCTGGAAGTCCGTGGTTCCCCCAGGAGGAGCCCGTAGAGACCCGGACCGCTGGGACTTAAGTGGACCTTTGGGAGGTCGAAGGTTCATGGAGACGGAGCAAGGGCCAACTGGATCTTTGCCACTGGAAGCCTGCTGCCCCCCCGGGAGGAGCCCGTAGGGACCCGGACCGCTGGGACTTAGGTGTCCAAGGTCGAGTACCTGAGAATTGCCGCTTGCCAGACCTAAGTTGAATGCCAGAGAATCACCGCTTGCCAGTCCAAAGATGGGTGCCAGAGGTTTGCCGCTTGCCAGTCCGAAGTCGAGTACCAGAAGTCCGTCAAGATCCGAGGCAGGAGGAAGGCTCGAAGAGGAACCAGAAGACTCACACGAGTGAGCCGACTTGTTGCCAAGTCAAGGGACAGGAAGAGGAAGACTCCCTAAATACTTCCCAGGTCAATAAGGCAGCTGCAGGGAATTAGTGATCAGGCCCCTTTAAGAGTAGGGAGGCGGCGTGTTCATGTGCCTAGGGGAGGACTGTCCTGCCGGCGTTCGGAAGATATCTGCATGGCCTGAGGGCCGAGAGAGGAGGTTGGCGCGCTCACATCTGGCGCTGACTTACCCGGGAGGGCCCGTTCAGCTTGGTGAGGTCCAGGCTTTATTCCGGGGACGTTTTCCTGCCGCTGCCGCGGCTCTTCCGGCAGTCCTGGCATGACACCAAAGGTGAGCCAAGGCCAGCCGCGGGCGACCGCGGCTAGAAATGCTAACACTGGCTAACTTAACTAGCCACTCAGTGGCTGAATATTTACCCCATTGTATTTCATTTTATGGCTAAACCATTGATACAATAGTACGGTATTTCAGTTTTTCATCCTTGATCTCTTTGAACTGAAAACGTTCAGAATATGTTCACAACTGTAATAATGTAAATAAAATGTTAGCTTATTCGTTGAAGTATTACACACAGATATGCAGAAAAAACACATTTTGAATTAAAAACATCATAGCTTTTGGTCTGTTAATTTAAGGCTTATGAAGTGAAGAAATGATGAATGAATGACCCTTCTTTGGCCTTCTTACTCACAAATCTTGACAGTTTGGACAAAGTTCTTTATGGTGGAGTAGCTTGTGGGAGCCTTACAGAGTTACTGTAATAGCTGGATCTTTTTCCTTGTCTGGATTGTTGGTATCTGTTAGCTTGAAATGTTAAGGGTGGAAGTATTAATGAACATTGAGGGAAATGATTGGATCAATTTTTCAAAAGCAAATCACATATCATTCTGGACTACAGCTGATGTTGGTGGAGAACTGCTGAACAAAGTACATAGAACAATATTTTCTGGCTGAAATTCCAGTTAACTATTTATTTAGAAGTCCACAAATCCAATAATGTTCAATGTGGCTTACAATAAATATACACATATTAAAATTCATAAACATACAAATGAATATAAAAACACGAGGTACAGTACACAGAAAATCTCAAAATATATGCAAACATTAAATTCCTGCATTTGCTTGTAAAAATAAGAAAGTTTTTAATTTCTTATGAAAAGACCTGTAATCAGTTTCCTGTCATAATTCGGTAGGTAATTTATTCCACTCACTTGGTCCAATAGTTGAAAATGCATTAGTGTGAGTGCTTTGCAATCAAAATTCATGATGGGAGTAGTATCTAAATTCATGATGGGAGGGTATCGTAAGCAAATTTTCTTAGGCACATAATTAGAAATCCTCCCTGCTTGGCAACTAACTTCATCATAAATAGCTCTTTGAAGCTAAGTGCATGATTAGCTGCTTCAACTTATCAAGAACACTGAATAAAATTATGGCACTGCATGGGCTAGTTGTTTTTTTTTTAATAGTATCTGTGACACTTGCCAGTGTTCATTCTTAACCAAAGGAATTATAAAAAATAACTTAAAAACTTTTGAAGTTTTATTTGAGGAGATTTAAGGCAAATTGACAAACTAAAGAGTAGCAAATCACCTGGACAAGATGGTATACATCCCAGAGTGCTGAAGGACCTGCTATTTTTTTTTTTTTTTTTTTTTTTTTTGTTCAAACAAATGGTATCTTTGTTCAAACAAATGGTATTGGAACCCACGAGAGAAGGAACTATTCTCGACTTAGTGCTCAATAATGGAGAAATCGTCTCTGATGTCAAGGTGGGCGCCCACCTCAGCACCAGTGATCATCAAACGGTATGGTTTAATATCACTAAAAGAATATGGAAAAGGAGCACAAAGACCAGAGTTTTACAGTTCAAAAACACAGACTTTGAGGAAATGGGGAAGTACCTAGAGGAAGAACTAAATGGATGGGAAAATGAGAGAGATGTGGATCAACAGTGGACCAATCTAAAAGGAGCAATCGCCAAGGCAACTGCTCTATATGTTAGAAATGTAAAGAAAAGCAAAAGAAAAATGAAACCTATCTGGTTCTCAAAGGAGGTGGCTGACAAAATTAAAGCTAAAAGAACTGCATACAAGAAATACAAAAGATCCCAAAGGAAAGAGCACAAAGAAGAATATTTGTATCAACTGAGGGAGACAAAGAAATTAATCAAGTTGGCAAAAAGTCAAGCAGAAGAGAGGATTGCCAAGGAGATAAAATATGGTGACAAAACATTTTTCAGATACATCAGCGAAAAGAGAAAGGTCCAAAGTGGTATAGTGAAATTGAAAGGTGGAAATGATCAATGTGTGGAGGGAGACGAAGAAATGGCAGAAATATTAAACGAATACTTCAGCTCTGTGTTCACTAAAGAAGACCCTGGAGAAGGACTATCTCTACACAACAAGAAACTGGAGGGAAGCGGAACAGAGGAAAATCCATTTACAGTAGATAATGTATGGGAAGAGCTAAAGAATCTGAAAGTGGACAAAGCCATGGGGCCTGATGGGATTCATCCAAGGATATTGAGGGAGCTCAGAGATGTGCTGGCGGGACCGCTGTGCGACCTGTTCAATAGATCCCTAGAAACGGGAGTGGTGCCGAGTGATTGGAGAAGAGCGGTGGTGGTCCCGCTTCACAAGAGTGGGAACAGAGAGGAGGCTGGTAACTACAGACCGGTTAGCCTCACTTCAGTGGTGGGAAAAGTAATGGAGTCACTGTTGAAAGAGAGAATAGTGAACTATCTACAGTCCGGAGAATTGATGGACCAGAGGCAGCATGGATTCACCAGAGGAAGATCCTGTCAGACAAATCTGATTGACTTTTTTGACTGGGTAACCAAGGAATTGGATAGAGGAAGAGCGCTCGATATCATATACTTGGATTTCAGCAAAGCTTTTGATACGGTTCCGCACAGGAGACTGGTGAATAAAACGAGAAGCTTGGGAGTGAGTGCCGAGGTGGTGACCTGGATTGCAAATTGGTTGACGGACAGAAGACAATGTGTGATGGTAAATGGAACCTTCTCTGAAGAGAGAGCGGTTTTAAGTGGTGTACCGCAAGGATCGGTGTTGGGACCGGTCCTGTTCAATATCTTTGTGAGCGACATTGCGGACGGGATAGAAGGTAAGGTTTGTCTTTTTGCGGATGACACTAAGATCTGCAACAGAGTGGACACGCCGGAAGGAGTGGAGAGAATGAGACGGGATCTAAGGAAACTGGAAGAGTGGTCGAAGATATGGCAGCTGAGATTCAATGCCAAGAAGTGCAAAGTCATGCATATGGGGAGTGGAAATCCAAATGAACTGTATTCAATGGGGGGGGAAAGGCTGATGTGCACGGAGCAGGAGAGGGACCTTGGGGTGATGGTGTCTAATGATCTGAAGTCGGCGAAACAATGCGACAAGGCGATAGCTAAAGCCAGAAGAATGCTGGGCTGCATAGAGAGAGGAATATCGAGTAAGAAAAGGGAAGTGATTATTCCCTTGTACAGGTCCTTGGTGAGGCCTCACCTGGAGTACTGTGTTCAGTTCTGGAGACCGTACCTTCAAAAAGACAAAGACAAGATGGAGGCGGTACAGAGAAGGGCGACCAGGAAGGTGGAGGATCTTCATCGGATGACGTACGAGGAGAGATTGAAGAATCTAAATATGTACACCCTGGAGGAAAGGAGGAGCAGAGGTGATATGATACAGACTTTCAGATACTTGAAAGGTGTTAATGATCAAAAGACAACGACAAACCTTTTCCTAAGGAAAAAAATCAGCAGAACCAGGGGTCACGATTTGAAGCTCCAGGGAGGAAGATTCAGAACCAATGTCAGGAAGTATTTCTTCACGGAGAGGGTGGTGGATGCCTGGAATGCCCTTCCGGAGGATGTGGTGAAGACCAGAACTGTGAAGGACTTCAAAGGGGCGTGGGATAAACACTGTGGATCCATAAAGTCAAGAGGCTGCCAATGAAGAGTGGGTGACTCGCCAGAATGATGGCTACTGCCTGGAGTCAATACCCTTATTAAATAAACATACACAGGCGTGACTCCAACATCGCTCTAAGCTTCAACAGCAAGAGGAAATGTGGAAAAAAGGATTCACACTCACAAAGAGGGGAGTAGCTGGCTTGTTACGGCGGTTACTACCCCAAATCAAATAAGCCTGATACTTCACTTTCAATGCATATACAGCATAGTTCTCTGATTCAACGGCAGGGGAGAAGAAAAGAGGGTTCGCACTCACAAAGCGGGGAGTAGCTGGCTTGTTACGGCGGTTACTACCCCAAACCAAATGGGCCTGATACTTCACTTTTGATGCACATCCAGCATGGCTCTCTGCTTCAACGGCATGGGAGAAGACTTATACGTCACGCATATCCAGCATAGCTCCCTGCTTCAATGGCAGGGGAGAAGAAAAACAACCAATAAGGGCTAATAACATAGTCTGGGTAAAACAAATAAGCATGGGTGCAGCTTGCTTATTGCGGCGGCTACTACCCCAAACTAATCAAGCTAGATATTTCACTTGGATGCAGCTCCATCACTGCTCTCTACATTAAATTTGGGGATGGAAGGGAAATAGAACCAAGAGCTAAGAGAAACAGATAAGTATGAGAGAAAATATGTGTGAAGCTTGCTGGGCAGACTAGATGGGCCATTTGGTCTTCTTCTGCCATCATTTCTATGTTTCTATGTTTCTATGTTTCTATTAGTATTTTGTAAACTATCATTAAAATCGTTTATGATAACTGAAGACTGGAGGGTTGTCAATGTAACACCAATTTTTAAAAAGGGCTCAAGGGGTGATTCAGGAAACTACAGATCAGTGAGTCTGACATCGTGCCAGGCAAAATGGTAGAAACTATCATAAAGAGCAAAATTGCTGAACATAAAGAACAAAATTGCTGGACTCAGCCAACATGGATTTAGCCAAGGGAAGTCTTGCCTCACCAATCTACTACAATTTTTGGAGAGCATAAATAAACATGTAGATAAAGGTCAGCCAGTTATCTGCATTTCCAGAAAGCATTTGACAGAGTTCCTCATGATAGACATCTTAGGAAATTAAAAAGTGATGGGTATAGGGGGCAGTATCCTATTGTGAATTGCAAACTGGTTAAAAGATAGAAAACAGAGAGAAAGACTAAATGGTAAATTTTCCCAGTGAGAAAGGTGAATAGTGAAGTGCTCCAGGGATCTGTTCTCTGGGACCACTGCCTTTGAATATATTTATAAATGACCTAGACATGGAGACGCATGATGAGACCAGATTTGCTGTTGACACCAAATTATTCAAAGTTGTTAAATCGCAAGAGGATTGTGAGAAATTGCAAGAGAACCTTTCAAAACTGGGAGACTGGGCTTGCAAATGGCAAATAAAATTTAATGTGGAGAGTGCAAAATGATGCACATAAGAAAGAGTAACTCAAATTACAGTTACACAATGCAAGGTTTCACAATAGGAGTCACCATTCAGGAAAAGGGTCTAGGCGTCATCTTTGATAATATGTTGAAATCTTCTGTTCAGTGTGCAGTAGCAACCAAGAAAGCAAATAGAATGCTAGGAATTATTAGGAAAGTAATAGATCTGGATGATGGACCCTTGATGCCGAGGAGTGGTTGGCACAACCTAACAGGAAACCTGCTAGGTCCACTCTGTTAGCAGGTGGGCACACCCTTAGATGGGACAGATTGGAGCTTCACCTATACCAATTGCCTTCCCCTCAGATTTAGCCCTTGGGTTCCAGCAGCCAGCAGGTCTTAGGGGGGGTCCCTAGAAGTTGGGGAACACAGCAGACCAAGAGAACCAGTAAGACTGGCTGTAGGTCAGGACAGGTAGCAGCCATGGTGAGGTCAGGTCCGGAAGGAAAATGAGAATGGTTAGAGTTTATAGCCAATGTCAGAATCCTGGAAATCAGGCCGAGGAAGGACAAGATCAGATGGATGAGCACAAGGAGGGGACAAGACAGGAACAAGGCAGAAGACATAAACAGGACTGGGAAGAGGAACACAAGACATGGAGCCAGACAAGATTGTAAGGACAAGGCAACATCTACTGATGAGCAAAGCACAACAGGACACCTGTTGCTGAGGCAGGGAAATGTAGGTCAGGAGTCCTCAAATAGGCCGCGTAATGCGATATCATTCCAGTGCGCCGAAAGCCTTTCCTGCTGCGGACCTTTTAAGAGTTTGAGCATGCCTGTGGGAGGGCCCGGAGGAGACTGAGTACAGTGGCAGTGTCCGGGTGTGGCACGATGTGTTCCATGGTGTTTCTTTGTTAGCGGCGTCCAGGCCAGGAGGGGAGGCTCGTCAGGTCTGGGTGAATGCAGCGGCTCTTGGAACCATCCCATGGGCCACCAAAATGTAACAGTACCCTCCTTTCCATAGCCTCCTCCCTAGTTTTCTGGGTTTAGGCTTATTGGGGAATCTCTTGTTGAAGTCCTTCAGTAGTTGCAGAGCTTGCAGATTAGAGACTGTCTCCCAAGAATTTTCCTTGGGTCCATAGTTCTTCCAGGAGTGAGGTATTGTACTTAGTTTTGGACCCTTTGAGAGTCTGAAACTGTATCTTGTACCTCAAACTGAGTATCATCTTCAACAGCAATGTCAGGGTTCTGGAGATGCAGTCTGCCTGGCCAGAAAAGGATTGCAGGCTTTAATAGGGAAACATGGAACATGTCATGAATCTTTAATGATGCTGGCAACTTGAGTTTGTACACTGCAGGACTGATTTGTCTCTCAACAAAGAAGGGCCCCACAAATCGTAGTATGAACTTCATAGGCGGCATTTTAAGCCATAGGTTCCTGGTACTAAGCCAGACTAGGGTTCCTGGGTGTAGTGGCAGTGCTGAGTAATGTTTTTTATCTGCTTGTTCCTTTGAGTGTTTCGCCACTTGACCTAGAAGAAGATGACTCCTTTGCCATAATTTCTGGAGCTCCTGACCAATTAGGTTGATTGCTGGGCAAGTGTCAGAGAAGGGAATAGGTTTAGGTATACAAGGATGGCTTCCAAAGACAATGTAAAAGGGGGATGGAATTTTGGAATTGTTTATATGATTATTATGGGCGAGTTCAGCCCAAGGAAGGAGAGGGGCCTAATTATCTTGTCATTGGTTCACATAGTCCCGTAGAAAACCCTTGAGACTTTGATTCACCTACTCGTTTTGTCCGTTATTCTGGAGGTGGTAAGCTGAGATAAAGTCCAATGAAATTACAAACTTTTTACACAAGCCTTTCCAGTAATGGGCTGTGACCTGAACCCCTCGGTCTGAGAGGATGTGAAGTGGTAGGCCATGCAAGTGGAAAACATTTTGAGCAAATAGTTGCAGTTTCCTGCTCCTTCGGTGTGTTTTGGAACAAAACGTTTAGCCAACTTGGGCACGAATGGGAGACCTGGAAGGGATATGAAATGTGCCATCTTTGAGAATCTATTTTCTGCTACTCATATGGTGGTGTTGCCACCAGAGAGGGGAAGGTTAGTGACAAGGTCAGTGGCTATATGGGTCTAGGGTTCCTTGGGGGCTGGCAGTGACTCTAACAACCCCCAAGGCTGTGCTTTAACACTTTTATTCATGGCACACGTAGGACAGGACTCTATATAACGTTTAACGTTGGTCTTCATTTGAGTATCGCACGATTTATTCCATTGTCCTAGTGATGCCAATATGAGCAGACAGACAGGAGTCATGAGTCCATCAAAGAACCTTCTGTCATAGGTGCTGGGGTATCACAATCTTTCTGGGTGGAACGGTGAATGTTGTTGTAACCACGATTTTAGCTGGAATGATAATATGGTGTGGAATCTCCAGGCTTTCCCTTAGTATTGAAAGAGTGAGAGAGAGCATCGCCTTGGTGGTTCTTCTTAGCAGGCTGGTACTGCAACTTGAAGTCAAATGGGTTCAAAAACAATGACCAGCAGTTTGCCTGGGATTTAGCCTCTGGGCTTTTGCCAAGTGTTCAAGGTTTTTATGATCCATGTAGATGGTTATTAGGTATTTAGCTTCCTCCAGCAGGTGCCACCATTCTTCCAAGGTCAGCTTGACTGCTAGTAGTTCACAATCACCAATGGTATAATTCCTCTCAACTGGAGAGAATTTCTTTGAAAAGTAGAAGCCTGTCAGGAGCGTGCCATTCCGGTTATGTTGCAGGAGGACAGCACCTACTCCGAGGGTAAATGTATCTATCTCCAAGATGAATGGCTTGGACAGATCTGGATGGTATAGATATGGATCTAGGGTGAACTCTTCTTTGAGATGCTCGAAAGCCTGGATGGCATCCTTTGTTCAGATCTTAGTATCAGAGCTCTTTTTAGTCAAAACCATGAGGGGGGGCTGTTACGGAGGAATAGTCGCGAATAAATTCTTTATTAATTAGCAAAGCCAAAGTAGTGCTGGATCACTTTAAAGCCCTCCGGACAGGGCCATTCCAGTATGGGGTTTTTTTTTGTTGGGTTCATTCATTGGCATGAGATAATGTATCTTCTGTTACATGAAGAAATCATATTTCATGTACTATTTTCTCTTTAAATTGAATAAACACTCAATTTGAAAATGCTCATTTAAAATGTCACAACATTTAATAGAAAAAATTCAATAGAAGTACAATGAAATTAAACATAATACATATGTTATCATCTAGCAAAAACAACTGTGAAAACAACACTTTAATATTCACATTCTCACACATCCATGCATACTTACAGCAGAACACTATCTAGTACATATTGTAAAAATTACATAGCACTATATTGCATGAGTTGTAAAACATTCTGAATTATGTATATATTCATGAAAAAATACAATGTTACACTTTTGTTTCAACTAACAATGTATCATTAAAGAGTAAGTAACAAGGTAACACTAAAGGGTAAGTATAACAATATATAAAAAAGGACTAAACAATGCCTGATGTCTCAAAATAGTAGTGGAAATTAAATGTCATAATCTACAATTATAACCACAACTGATCTTGCCCAGGATGATGATATATGTTCCAAGCTGACAATGTGAACCTCCCTTCCTAGGGAAGTTCATCCCTTTTGAAGGTACATTTCTCTAATTTGGCATAAAGATGTTATCCCGGAGATTCTGGAGGACCTGTTTCATGTGGCATCGATGCTCAAACAAAGAGATAGAGAAGATCAAGATACCATCCAGGTAAGCTACCACATGAGAATAGAGAAAGTCCCAGAAGATCTCATTGACCACAAATTGGAATACTGCGGGGGCATTGCAGAGCCCAAAGTGCATCACTAATTATTCATAATGACCATCATGGGTATTAAAGGCGGCTTCCATTCATCACCTTCTTGGATTCTGATCAAGTTATATATCCTTGAAGATCCAGTTTAGTGAATAGCTGTGTGCCCCAGAGGTGGTCAAAGAGATTGGGGAGAGGGTAGCAGTTCTTTTTTTGTGATCATGTTAAGACCACAGTAGTCAATGCAGGGATGCAAGGACCTATCCTTTTTCTCCACAAAGAAGAATCCAGCCCTGGCAGGTAACGAGGAAGGGCGGATGCAACCTCTTTCCAAATTCTTCTTAATGTATTTGGTCATGGCTTCAGTTTTGGGAGTGTAGAGTGGATATACTCTGCCTTGGGGTGGGGCTTTGCTGGGAACCAGGTCTGTAACACAATTGTAGGAGCAGTGAGGTGGCATGGTCTCTGCCTGCTGTTTGCAGAATTCATATGAGAAAGCTTGAGTATTGTGGAGGTAAGCCAGGCATTTCAACTACAGTCACTTAGGTAAGGGGGTTTGCTGGTTGAACCTGGGCTAAACAGTGGTTCTGGCTGATGACACCTCATCTGGAGATCTCCAGAGTGTCCCAGTCAATATGGGGCTGATGCTGCCGCATCCAGGAAGATCCAGGATGACATTGACAGCCCCCGGCAGGACATATAGGCATATAAGCTCCTGGTGGAGCAGGCCAGTTTGCATCAGTAGTGGACTGGTGGACAGGGTGACACGGTCTGACAAAGGCTCTCCTGAAACTGATGAAACATTGAGCGCTATTTCATATGCTCCATGGAGATCCTGTCATAAAATTCCATCAGTTTGAGAGATAATAGCTTCTGTACTGCATCAAGGATGGAATCCAACTTGAAATACATCCATAACCATCAGTAACCTTGAAACATGTAGAAAGCTGCTTTTTCCAGAAGTTTGGCCATAAAAGGGATATTAGCAATTGGCTTGAAGCTTACACAAGCTGAAGCTTCCAGAGTTGATTAGTACCTTAGTCTTGTACACCCAAGAGACAAATCAAATTAGAAATCCCAACCTCCACCATCCCTCCACCCGAGATACCAGTATGAAGGAAGTGCATATTTGGATCATTCATATTCCATTTTCTACTGAAACTCCTATAAAGTATTTAGAATCATACTTCTAAGTCAAGAAGACAGACTAAAAATATATTTCTCCCACATTAATAGGAAGTGCTTTTTCTGCGTAGGATTAGTGTTATTTGGCAAAGCCAAAGATCACATAGTCGTCCTATCATGTAAGGTATTTCTCCACTGCCAATAAGATTGTGGTGGTACTTTGCACCATAGCAGCAAAATAGATTTTTTTTCCCTAATACAGGGTGGCCCATGGAAAAGTAGCCTGCCTCCAATGCACTGGTATTGGAGGCGGGCTACTTTTCCATGGGCCACCCTGTATAAATGCTTTACGAGCAAAAAGAATGGCCCCTTTTTTCAGAAAAAACTTTGAAAAATCCTTTTCAAATAATACCACTTCAGGAAGCAGTGCAACCACACCCCCCAGCAGTTCCCTTATGTAATTCAATACCTTCTGCTAAAACCTTAGTGGTATTACTGGTCCAAAAAGCATGGGTCAATATCCCTTTATCAAGTTTGCATTTTAAATATATCGATGGGGCCAACTTAGCATGAAATTCTAGTAAATGAGAAATATAAGCTCTATGTAAGAACTTAAACTATAACTCACGTAAGTACATATTCAAAGAAATATTCTGTAATATTAAATGCGCCCTCACTGACCCATCTAGCCGTTCCCACCCCAAAAATATTACTCTGGGATACCTTTTGTTCTTTATATAGAAGTGATATAGATACTTTCCTCCGTTCCATATGAAAATTTATCAGCTCCACTACTTGTGATAAAGACTCCTGTTGTAATGAACCAACACAGTGTTTTAGTTTTAAGTAGGGGAAGCTATATCTCTGAGTTCATATTGAGTACTCAATTTCTGCAACGATAATATTATTCCATCCACAGCTAAGATCTGTTGTAGAACAGTAAGACCTGCTGTGTGCCAAAAAGAAAATAATTTTGATTGGAAACTTGGAGAGAAATCTAAGTTCCCCCTAAGAGGTAAAAAAAAAGAAAAAGGGAGCTACACTTAGCTTCAATAGGGGCATTGCTTTATGCCAAGCCCATCGGAGAGGAGAAATGAATACGGTGTTCAACTTCCTTTTACAAACTGTATTCGCTGCATGTAGCAAATACCTTAAATCTAATGGTTTCACAAAAGATTTCTCACTTTCTAAGCAAACATATTTCGCAATATCAAACATCCAGTTACATACTATCCTTAGCAACATGCTAAAATATACTGCTCCATAGGGGTGTGCATTCGTTTCCAACGTATTGGTAATCCGCAACATATAGGGCCATATTCGTTATATTCGTGGGGAAGCGAAACGTATCGCGATTCCCCATGAATACAACAAATGTTCACCGAATTATTCGGTCGTTTAAAGGAGCAAATTTAAACAAACCCTCCACCCTCCTGACCCCCCCCCCCCAAGACTTACCAAAACTCCCTGGTGGTCCAGCGGGGGGTCCGGGAGCCATCTCCTGCACTCACGCCGTCGGCTGCCGGTATTCAAAATGACGCCAATAGCCTTTGACCTTACTATGTCACAGGGGCTACCGGTGCCATTTGTCGGCCCCTGTCACATGGTAGGAGCAATGGATGACCGGTGCCAGTAATCAAAATGGCGCCGATAGCCTTTGCCCTCATTTTGAATACCGTCAGCCGAGGGTGTGAGTGCAGGAGATGGCTCCCAGACCCCCCGCTGGACCACCAGGGAGTTTTGGTAAGTCTTGGGGGAGTCAGGAGGGTGGGAGGTTGTTGTTAATTCAGTTTTAGCCAGGAAACGAATAAGAATGAATGCGTGAATGTATCGGGTGGCCCCCCTTTCCAAATGCAACGTATCTGCCCCCCGACGAATATGAATACCGAATGCAACGTATGCCGTCCCTCTGCACATCCCTACTGCTCCATATCTGGCACACCCAGTGCACCATTATGCTGACTGGGTTTGTCTTTGAAATACAACCCTTGATTTTTTACCCCTCCAAATAAACAGACCAAACATTCACTCTAGCTTCTGTATATCACCCCATTTCAATATGATCGGCAAAGTTTGAATTGTATAAAGCAATTTCGGAAGTAGTATTTTAAAAAGATTTGTCTGACCAGACAAAGACAAGGGTAACTGCTGCTGTGACTGGAGTTTATCTTTTGTATAAGCTAATAGAGGTAGTAACTTCGGTATATAAAAGCCTTTAAATAAATAAATAAGTAAGTAAGTTCAACTTGCAGTCCCAAGTATCGAAAGGTGCCTGGTGCCCATCATACAGGGAATTCCCCCCATCCACTGAGACTTAAGTGAATCAGGAAATGCTACTGCCTCCGACTTATCCATATTTTGTTTAAATCCCGAAAATTCCCCAAAATGAGTTATCATCTCCAAAGTGTTTGCCAGTGAGGAACATGGATTCGTGAGAGCAGAATAAGGATGTAGGCCCAGAGGGGAATAAGGAAGCAGCTCCTGTAAGATTGCTGTCCTGAAGGTGAGTGCTGTATTTATGTTTATGCAGCTGGAGGTAAGCAGTTTAGATGTATTACTGTTTTGTGTTATAAATAAACCATTCATTAATAAGAGAAGGAGCCCTGTGTGTGTCCATGTCTTCAGGTTAAGACTGCTTGGCTATGTCACAGCACACACAAACGAACTGTAATCATTTACATCAATATCAATGGGAGATTCCATTTTATTTATTAGAGATAGTTATAGAATTGTAGATTATGCATTTGAAAGGCCTCCTTATTGGTATAATTATTTTGAAAAACTGCTCAACAACAAATTTTTACATTTTTTACATCTTTTTTTCTCCTGAAAATCCTTGAAAGCAGATTAAGTTCTCATATAAAAACGGCAAATAAATAAATAAATATATCAAAATTATTCCATAATGGAATCTGCTTTACACAGCCACAGTTTAGTCCATTTTAAGCTACAAAGATTGTCAACAAATTTTAAAAATCTGTGAGCAAATACTACATAAACAGAATTGGCAAAAGAGCCTGGAGAGCAACAATAAAGATTTCCATCAGGGCTTGCAGGAATCTGCTACCACTGCGAATCGATTATTCATTCAGCTACACCTCCACTGTAGTCTTTTTCAAAGTACATGTTAATCAAGAGTCCAAGGAAGAAAGGAGAACTGACAGTTTAATTCTGTACCTGAAATACATTTTACTAGAGGAATGGAGATTAAAACATCAATTCACATGCATTTCCAGTCAAATATTAGAGATTAAAGATAATCATGAAAAATGTTTCCAATTTTCTATTTTCAAAATGAGGATTACAAAAGACAGGCCAGCCCTCAGTGCAGCTGAGTTACATTTGTTAAAACAGCAGCAGATTGCGAGGTACTGCAGAGGAACCCTGTGAGACTAGGAGAAAGGGCAATTGAATGGCAGACAAAATTTAATGTGGAAGATTGTAAAATGATGCACATAGGGAAAAATAATCCAAAGTACAGGTACACAATGCTGGGTTCTGCACTGGGAGTCACCTCCCAGAAAAAGACCTTGGTGTCCTTGGGTATAATACATGGAAATGATCAGTTCAGTGTGCGGTGATGCTTAAAAAAACAAAAAGAATGTTGGGAATGATCCAAAAAGGAATAGAGGATAAAATGGAAAATATATTGCCTCTGAATCAAGCCATGGAATCTTGACTGTTTGTGCAATTCTGGTCACCCCATCTCAAAAGAGACATAGAGGAGCCAGAAGCGAGGCAAAGGACGGCAACAAAAACAATAAAGGGGATGGAATGGCTCTCTTATGATAAGAGGTTACACAGGCTAGAGCTTCTCTGTTTGGAAAAGAGGTGGCTGAGAGGGGACATGATAGAAGTTTGTAAAATCATGAGTGCAATGGAGTGGTTAAAAAAGGGATGGTTATTTCCCATTTTTAAAAATACTAAAATAATGGGATACTCAATGAAACTAACAACCAGAGTATTTAAAACATAGTAGAAAGTACTTTTTTCACTCGGCGCACAATCAAGCTGTGGAATCTGTTGCCAGAGGACATGATCAAGACCAACATAATGGGGGGTTTAAAAGGTTTGGACAAGTTCCTGGAGGAAAAGTCCATCACACATTATTAGCCAGATAGATGAAAAAAAAAAAAGTTATTGCTATCCTTGGGAGTGAGAAACAGAAAATAGATCAACTTTTTGGGATCTGCCAGGTACTTGAGACTTGGACTGGCCACTGTCGGAGATAGGATGCTGGGTTCGATGTACCTTGTTCTGTCCCAGCATGACATTCTTATGTCTTAAATGGTACCACTTTATCATCAAAATGGTTACTGACCTAAGGTTAGAGAGGCTACTTAACTCTGCAGTGAATTTGAAAAACAGCCAGCATTTTGAGAGACGTACATAAGGAAACTAGTAACTTACCAGTGGTAAAGCACTGCTTAAGTACAGTGGTAACAAAGTTTGTGATTTACCGTTCAGTAGATGGGGACAGCAGAATTCGAACCAGTCAGGAGATGAAAGGCCAGAGCCTTAGCAAGAACATAAGAAATTGCCATGTTGGGTCAGATCAAGGGTCCATCAAGCCCAGCATCCTGTTTCCAACAGAGGCCAAACCAGGCCACAAGAACCTGGCAATTACCCAAACACTAAGAAGATCCCATGCTACTGATGCAATTAATAGCAGTGGCTATTCCCTAAGTAAACTTGATTAATAGCCGTTAATAGACTTCTCCAAGAACTTATCCGAACCTTTTTTGAACCCAGCTACACTAACTGCACTAACCACATCCTCTGGCAACAAATTCCAGAGCTTTATTGTGCGTTGAGTGAAAAAGAATTTTCTCCGATTAGTCTTAAATGTGCTACTTGCTAACTTCATGAAATGCCCCCTAGTCCTTCGATTATTTGAAAGTGTAAATAACCGAGTCACATCTACTCATTCAAGACCTTTCATGATCCTTAAAGACCTCAATCATATCCCCCTTCAGCCGTCTCTTCTCCAAGCTGAACAGCCCTAACCTCTTCAGCCTTTCCTCATAGGGGAGCTGTTCCATCCCCTTTATCATTTTGGTTGCCCTTCTCTGTACCTTCTCCATCGCAACTATCTTTTTTGAGATGCAGCGACTGTTGTGTCCGTTGGTGCCTGATGCCCTCTTTCTGCCCTCCTTACTTCTCTGGCGCCTCCCTCTCCGTCCGCGGGAAGATTGGCTGCCACGGCGTTCTCCTGCCACTTGTCCTCGGGCTTTCCCGGATCGGCTCGACACTGCAACCGCCATGTTTCCTGGAGGCCTAGGGGTGCGCGCGCGGCGCGGCCCCGATTGAAGTACTGGCATTGGTGCGAATCTCGGGGCCGTCCCCCGAAGATGATGTCACTAGCGACGGATATTTAAGGCCTCAGAATTTGGTAACACATCGAGTTAGCAAGGATTGACAACGGACTCTCTTTGTCTAAGCTAATCTGCCTCCTCGGACTTACCAGACATACCCGCTCCTCAGGGGCCTCGCTCTCCTTGTTTTTTTAAGGTGACAGTCTGGAACCGGTACTTGCTCCTCGAGGGCCCTCATCCCAGACTTACTTCGTATACTCTTCTGTCTGGAAGTTTTCACTACCAACTATCTCAGCTATATCAGTGAGTTACCATCATTCTCTCTGAGCTTTCCCCTGGAACCAGGTACTCGCTCCTCGAGGGCCTATACTTTCCAACTCATGGGCTTCATTGGGACATTGTGTGAGTGCTACCAGCTGTATACCCTGCCTACTCACTATTTATTTATTTATTTAAGAGTTTTTTATATACCGGGGCACGTTAAAAACATCACCCCGGTTCACAATGTAACGTAACGTAGCAACAGGCTTTACAATAATTTAGAATAGATAAACATAGGTAAACATTATTTAGATTTACAATAAATTAGAATAGATAAACAAAGTGACAACTCCCAGTCTCTTTTTCAGCTCAGCCTCCAGGGATCGCTGTTCCAGTATCTGAGGGACTCCAGCCCAGCCTGCTTACCAGCTCACTACTGCCATTTCTGGTGGTTCAGTATACTGTATAATAAAAGAACTAGTGTGTGTTTGTCTCCTAACTTTGAGCCTGAGCGGTGGTCCCTATTTGGATCATCCCCCGAGGGCATAGTCATCTGCCACTGGTCCAAGGATCCACCCTCAACTCTCATATATAACTACAGATCTCGAACAGAGTGCTAACTACTATCTGATTGCTCCTCCCATCAGGCTTCAGATCAATAACAGCGACCAGAATTGTACACAGTATTCAAGGTGCGGTCTCACCATGGAGCGATATAGAGGCATTATTACATTTTCCGTTTTATTAACTATTCCCTTCCTAATAATTCCTAACATTCTGTTTGCTTTTTTGTCTGCTGCAGCACACTGAGCCGACGATTTTAAAGTATTATCCACTATGATGCCTAGATCTTTTTCCTGGGTGGTAGCTCCTAATATGTAACCTAACATCATGTAACTACAGCAAGGGTTATTTTTCCCTATATCAACACCTTGCACTTGTCTACATTAAATTTCATCTGCCATTTGGATGCCCAATCTTCCAGTCTTGCAAGGTCCTCCTGTAATGTATCACAGTCCGCTTGTGATTTAACTACTCTGAATAATTTTGTATCATCCGCAGATTTAATAACCTCACTCGTCGTATTCCTTTCCAAATCATTTATAAATATATATATATATATATATATATATATATATATATATATATATAGAAAAGCACCGGTCCAAGTACAGATCCCTGAGGCACTCCACTATTTACCCTTTTCCAATGAGAAAATAGACCATTAATCCTACTCTCTGTTTCCTGTCTTTTAACCAGTTTGTAATCCATGAAAGGACATCATCTCCTATCCCATGACTTTTTAGTTTTCGAAGAAGCCTCTCATGAGGGACTTTGTCAAACGCCTTCTGAAAATCCAAATACACTACATCTACTGGTTCAACTTTATCCACATGTTTATTAACCCCTTCAAAAAAATGAAGCAGATTTGTTAGGCAAGACCACGTTGACTGTGTTCCATTAAACCATGTCTTTCTATATGCTCTACGATTTTGATCTTGAGAATAGCTTCCACTATTTTTCCCGGCACTGAAGTCAGGCTCACTGGTCTATGGTTACCCGGATCGCCCCTGGAGCCTTTTTTAAATATTGGGGTTACATTGGCCAGGCCACCCTCCAGTCTTCAGGTACAATGGATGATTTTAATGAAAGGTTACAAATTGTAACTAATAGATCAGAAATTTCATTTTTGAGTTCCTTCAGTACCCTAGGATGCATACCATCCGGTCCAGGTGATTTGTTACTCTTTAGTTTGTCAATCTGGCCTACTACATCTTTCAGGTTCACAGTGATTTCGTTCAGTTCGGCTGACTCATCACCCCTGAAAACCATGTCCGGAACTGGTATCTCCCCAACATCTTCCTTAGTAAACACGGAAGCAAAGAATTCATTTAGTCTTTCTGCAATGGCCTTATCTTCCCTAAGAGCCCGTTTAACCCCTTGGTCATCTAATGGTCCAACCGACTCCCTCACAGGTTTTTTGCTTCAGATATATTTAAAAAGGTTTTTATTATGAGTTTTTGCCTCTGTGGCCAACTTCATTTCAAATTCTCTCTTCGCCTGTCTTATCAATGTTTTACACTTAACTTGACAATGCTTATGTTTTAGTCTATTTTCTTCAGATGGATCCTTCTTCCAGTTTTGAAGGATGTTTTTTTTGGCTAAAATAGCCTCTTTCACCTCACCTTTTAACCATGACGTTAATCGTTTTGTCTTCTTTCCACCTTTCTTTATGTGTGGAATACATATGGACTGCGCCTCTAGGATTGTATTTTTAAACAATGTCCAAGCTTGTTGAACACTTTTAACCTTTGCAGCTGCACCTTTCAGTTTTTCTCTAACTATTTTCCTCATTTTATCAAAGTTTCCCTTTTGAAAGTTAATGTTAGAGCTGCAGATTTGCTTATTGTCCCCCTTCCAGTTATACGTATAAATTTGATCATGTTATGATCACTGTTGCCAAGTGGCCCCACCACCATTACCTCTCTCACCAAATCCTGCGCTCCACTAAGAATTAAATCTAAAATAGCTCCCTCTCTTGTTGGTTCCTGAACCAATTGCTGCATAAAAACAGTCATTTATTACATCCAGGAACTTTATGTCTCTAGCAAGTCCTGATGTTACATTTACACAGTCAATATTGGGGTAATTGAAATCTAAGAAAGCACTGGAGTAATGCTTGCACTTTAATATATTGACATCAACACAAGTGCAAGAAACTACGTGAGATCCTGGTGAAGTTTAAAGTTTCATGTATATCATTTTATTGCGGCAACTCCTGAATTCAGAATAAAAACTTTAAATACGATACCCCCAACACGGTCCCGTGTTTCGCCACCCGGCTGCTTCGGGGGGGAGTTAATTTTAACAATAATCTAGAAAGAGCACAAAAATATATTAGAACCAGGATCGAAAGCTATACCGTCCAGACTAAAAGCCAAATAGTTGCGCTGTAGTCTTCTACAAAGTCATTTCTATTAGTAACAATACTTATAACCATCTAATACAATGTTTAACAGTAGCATAACAGCTAGAATCTATAATAGAACAATTCTATAAGTAACCGTACCTTTTTCAATCTGACAGCAAGTTTGGCAGGAGCGCAACTGTGGCGATTTGACAGAGGTTTAAAAACGCTGTCTTTTGGCGTGAAAATCATGTCAGATTAGACTGCCCTGGTGACGTAATAGACGTCAGGCAAGCGTGCCGACGTCATAAACCTTATATGGAGACTGCAGGGGATACCCGCTGGCATCACGAACTGACTAGAGCTCACTGGATAACCTAGCTAACACTTTTTGTAATTGATATATCAATCTACTTGAGCTACAGTGGATGATCTTAAAAGAAATCAACTAACCGCGGGGCTATGCAACTATGCTCAGAAGATGTATGATGTGAGTTAACTCACACCTCTACTCTGTAAAAAGAATGGGAAGAGGGAACTGCTGAATAATACTCCTGGTATCAGGGTTAGGGCACTGCATGCAGGAAGATCACAACACCCCTGGTATCAGGGTTAGGGCACTGTGTGCAGGAAGATCACAACACTCCTGGTATTAATAGGGATAGGGCACTGCATGCAGGAAGATCACAACACACCTGGTATCAGGGTTAGGGCACTGTGTGCAGGAAGATCACAGCACTCCTGGTATTAGGGATAGGGCACTTTGTGCAGGAAGATCACAGCACTCCTGGTATCAGGGTTAGGGCACTTTGTGCAGGAAGATCACAGCACTCCTGGTATCAGGGTTAGGGCACATTGTGCAGGAAGATCACAACACTCCTGGTATTAGGGATAGGGCACTTTGTGCAGGAAGATCACAGCACTCCTGGTATCAGGGTTAGGGCACTGTGTGCAGGAAGATCACAACACTCCTGGTATTAATAGGGATAGGGCACTGCATGCAGGAAGATCACAACACCCCTGGTATCAGGGTTAGGGCACTGTGTGCAGGAAGATCACAGCACTCCTGGTATTAGGGATAGGGCACTTTGTGCAGGAAGATCACAGCACCCCTGGTATCAGGGTTAGGGCACTGCATGCAGGAAGATCACAACACCCCTGGTATCAGGGTTAGGACACTGTGTGCAGGAAGATCACAACACTCCTGGTATTAATAGGGATATGGCACTGAGTGCAGGAAGATCACAACACCCCTGGTATCAGGGATAGGGCACTGTGTGCAGGAAGATCACAACACCCCTGGTATCAGGGATAGGGCACTGTGTGCAGGAAGATCACAGCACTCCTGGTATTAAGTATAGGGCACTACATGCAGGAAGATCACAACACCCCTGGTATCAGGGTTAAGGCACTGTGTGCAGGAAGATCACAACACCCCTGGTATCAGGGATAGGGCACTGTGTGCAGGAAGATCACAACACCCCTGGTATCAGGGATAGGGCACTGAGTGCAGGAAGATCACAACACCCCTGGTATCAGGAATAGCGCACAAGTTCTAGTCACATTGACTGATCACATTACTTTTTTTGTCAACTACCAACAGTTTCCTTTTCCCATCCCCCCAACCATCACCTCAGTGGGAACCTTGGTAACATCAATAGATAAGAGGGCAGCCAGCCAATAGGAATACATATTCATTCCTAACTGACCTTTACTGACCTGGTGCGCACTAACTGGGAATTAGTGCGCACTAACTCCCGTTAGTGCGCACTAACACGATTTAACGATTTTTAACGATAAATCGTTAGAATTTCTATTGTATTGTGTTCTTTAACGATTTAAGATGATATTAAAATTATCGGACGATAATTTTAATCGTTGAAAAACGATTCACATCCCTACTAGAGATGTGAATCGTGTGATCGATCGTCTTAACGATCGATTTCGGCTGGGAGGGGGAGGGAATCGGATCGTCGCCGTTTGGGTTTTTTAAATATCGTGAAAATCGTGTAAATCGAAAACCGGCACACTAAAACATCCCTAAAACCCACCCCGACCCTTTAAAATAAATCCCCCACCCTCCCGAACCCCCCCCCCCCCCCAAATGCCTTAAATTACCTGGGGTCCAGTGGGGGGGAGGGCGGGAAAACCGGCACACTAAAACAGCCCTAAAACCCACCCCGACCCTTTAAAATAAATCCCCCACCCTCCCGAACCCCCCCAAAATGCCTTAAATTACCTGGGGTCCAGAGGAAGGGTCCCGGTGTGATCTTTTACTCTCGGACCTCCGGTGCTTGTAGAAATGGCGCCGGCGCTACCTTTGCCTTGTCATATGACAGGTCAAAGGTAGCACCGGCGCCATTTTGTTTTTTGTCCCCCGAGGTCAGGAGCGTAGGAGATCGCTCCCGGACCCCCGCTGGACCCCCAGAAACTTTTGGCCAGCTTGGGGGGGCCTCCTGACCCCCACAAGACTTGCCAAAAGTCCAGCGGGGGTCCGGGAATGACTTCCTGCATGCGAATCATTTTTCCGTACGGAAAATGGCGCCGGCCATACAGCGTATGGCCGGCGCTATTTTCCATACGGAAAAACGATTTGTGGCAGATCGCTCCCGGACCCCCGCTGGACCCCCTGGGACTTTTGGCCAGCTTGGGGGGGCCTCCTGACCCCCACAAGACTTGCCAAAAGTCCAGCGGGGGTCCGGAACGACCTCCTGCAGTCGAATCGTGTTGTCTACGGCCGGCGCCATTTTGCACAAAATGGCGCCGGCGCCATTTTGCACAAAATGGCGCCGGCCATAGACAACACGATTCGACTGCAGGAGGTCGTTCCAGACCCCCGCTGAACTTTTGGCAAGTCTTGTGGGGGTCAGGAGGCCCCCCCAAGCTGGCCAAAAGTCCCTGGGGGTTCAGCGGGGATCCGGGAGCGATCTCCTGCCGCGAATCGTTTTTCCATACGGAAAAACCAAAGGTAGCGCCGGCGCCATTTCTACAAGCACCGGAGGTCCGAGAGTAAAAGATCACACCGGGACCCTTCCTCTGGACCCCAGGTAATTTAAGGCATGGTGGGGGATTTATTTTAAAGGGTCGGGGTGGGTTTTAGGGTTGTTGTAGTGTGCCGGTTTTCCCGCCCTCCCCCTTCCCCTCCCCTTCCCCCGATTTACGATTTTTTGACGATAAATCGGGGGAATTGTTATTGTATCGAGGCTCTTAACGATTTTTGATGATTTAAAATATATCGGACGATATTTTAAATCGTCAAAAAACGATTCACATCCCTAGACCTGTTAGAGTTGTGCATCCTTGTGTTGGGAGTGAGGTTGATGCTGCCTACCTGGAAGGCCTAGTAGGTCTTCACTGCCAACTGGCAGAAGAAGATGCAGAGACTTAATTGGTCCTTCGCTTATACCAGCCTCTTTCCCTATGGGTTGTGCCTTTGGGGTCCAGGGGCTGGCAGGTCTTGGGTGTGTGTCTCTGGTGTGAAGGCTAAGAGAGGCTCCATAGTCAGGCTGTGGTTGAGGCAGGCAGCAGGCAAGAAAGGTCAGGTCACAGACTATGATCAAGGCAGGTGGCAGACAAGGATGGTCAGGTCACAGACTATGGTCAGTACCGAAAGTCAGTCTAAGGGGCTCAAAACAAAGCTGGAGATGCAGAAGGCAGAGCAAGGCTGGATGAGGCTGGAGACAGAGACGAGGCACTGAATCAGCAACTCACATTACTGGGATGGTAGTCAAACTGTTGCTGAGTCAGTGGGGAGAGTCAGAGAAAGCTCTTCATAGGGCTAGGCATGTGATATCCATCTGAGGGTGCTGCTGGTCTTTTCCCACTGCGGGCCCTTTAAATCTGCCCGAGTTTGGCATGAGGACGCCTAGGGGCATGTCGGAAGGCAACAGAAGTGGTAGCGTCATGTCGTGCTTCGGAGAGACCAGTGTTGAGGTGATTGAGCCGGTTTGTGGGGCAGCCCTCTAACCGGCAAACGCAAGACCCTCACCAAATACAGAATAGAGAGACCATAAAGTATAAATAGAATTGTGCAGACAAAAAGTGAACTAGAAATCACAAGCCAAGTTCTGTATGCAGTGGAAATTGGCTTTATCATCAGATTAAACCCAGTGAAAAGTAGAAGACCAGAAATGTATTAAATATCTGAAGCTGTACATAATGGCTTTGTAAATAACAGAAGCTGTAAAGAACTTTTCATCAGTTTAATCATGAATCAATAAAAGCTCAAGTTGGAAACCACATCAGCTTCCAACGTGATTATTATTATTAATACTGTTTCCAATAGACTTTAATGCTTGTTTGAGAACTAAGTATCGCACAGGGCTTAGAAGAATAATCTTCTCCCCCCCATCAGGAAATTTTGAACACTTAAGAAAAATGTATCATCTTGCGAGGACTCTTGCCATCTACCCTACTGTTTGAGGGGCGAACCTGGGGCCCTATTGTAGGATTCTTGTCCAAGGGTTACACACACACACTTCAGTTTTCTGTCCAGACGGAAACTGCCCCAACCCCAGTTACTGCCCTTTATGGACAAGGAAATGGAAAGCAGAGGTGCCTTGGGCTTTAATTTGCAGTTACCATGGGATATTCCTTATATCTTCTTACCTTTAAATTCTACCTTCATAGCAAGTATATTAGTGGTGGGGGGAGCTGTAGGAATTTACAACAGCTGCGCCATGAGCACCACCCATAAGTGTTTCTGTTGTGTAATGGATGAGACTTTTTTTCTCCAAGGGATGTGAATATTGCTTCCACAGCCCCTGTTGGCTTGATGAGCAGAAGCTGGGTCTGAGCAGCAAACCCAGGACTTCTGCATAGCTAAACATTTTTATTATGTGTTACCTTGTTGAAGATGTGGTTTGAATTGTTTATTTGCGATGTTCTTAGATTGTTTTAAAATGGTTTCTTCCAGCGGTAACAGGGCTCTTTCTCAAAATGAACTAGTTCAGGATTTGCTGAGGGTAGTCCCAGTAAATAGGGTCCTTATACAGTTACCCTTAGTATTTCAAAATGCAGCCATTCATCCCCATTTGATAGTTTAATACAGTGAATCCAATGGGACATATGGATACCTGTATTCCCAATGCTGTTCCATGTATGAGTGCAATAAACGTTCTTCACAAGACCAATTAGGCAGAGGGTGTTTATGCCCTGCACCTGGCTTGCACTAGAAACAGCTCCTGAGTGTGATGAGTAAAGTTCAAGTAAGATAATATGTTGCCATGCTGATTTTCTGGGATGACACTAGCAAACTCTGCCAACTCCAAGCCTTCTCACATGACCCTGATCTTTGCTCTGATGAACTTAAAGTGAGCTTTGATTCTGCGCTGGATACTCCACTGGTGTACAAAACATCTCCATCTTATATGGTTAGATGCAAATACTCATCCATAGTCTATAACATCCTGTAGTTAGATCTTCTATGAGACAGGCACTCACCAGTCCCTGTTCTGGGAACAAGATCCTTTCTTTGAGCCTCAGTCTGTACCTCAACTGACCCTTTCCCCCATGATTGTGAGATTGATTTACTCTCCTCCAAAGTCATCTTTCCACTAACCTCAACCAATTTGGGTGGCTTGGAGCAACCCTCTTCCAGCCTCCAGGGCCTGATTGTCATCAGCTTTCTCAAGACATGCAGCTCCGTCCCACACTTGTATCGGACCTGTTTTTCCTGCATTGGTGGCTCAGGTGAAAACAAACCTCCTCTCTCATTAGAGACTTTAATAGACTCACTGACTGGGCTATTACAGTATAACATCCTCCTCAGGAGGCTCAGGGTTTGTGTATGGATGACTTCTGAGCTGTGAAGGATAAACTCATTGAATTCAGAGTGACAATCCCTGCTGTAAGCATCTTATAATCTAGTCAAGGCAAGCATGCTGTTATGCTCAGCGGCTCATGGGACGACTCCGGGAGCTGTCTTATTCACCCTGGATGCTGCTGACTTGTTCCGATCCCAGGGCCTCCTCTTTGTAGCTGAGACGCAGCTGATGCTTTCCCTTCCGGGCTGCCATGCCTCCCCATAGGTGTGCGCCACTGAGCTGATTAAAAAGATCCAGTGGCGGGAAGGCTCTCTCCGGTCGCCCTGATGATATCAGCTGGCCTGCTATTTAAACTCTGTTGGCTCTTTACTGCCTTGCCTCAGCAATGGATCTCTTGCATTCTGCAGTGCGTGTTGCTTCAGCGTCTTGGTTCTTGTTTGTCCCTGTGTTCCTGGTTCCTGTTGTTCCTGCCTCATCCAGCCTTGCCTAGTCCAACCTTGTTCATCCAATCTCTTCTTGTCCACCCTTGTCCTCTTGCTCCAATGTCGTCTGTGTATCTTTGTCCATCTCTAGCTTGATCTTCTGGTACCGACCTCTAGCTTTGGACCTGACCATGTTTGCCTGCCACAGGAACCTGACCTCTAGCTTTGGACCTGACCACGTTTGCCTGCCACAGGAACCTGACCTCTAGCTTTGGACCTGACCACGTTTGCCTGCTGCTTGAACCTGAACTTGCTTGTCTTGCCACCTGCCCTGACCTTGGCTTGTCTCTGGCTTCTCCAGTCTGCTGCCTGCCTGGATCCTGGCGTGTCCTCAGACTCTTGCTTACCTGACCGCCCTAGGGAACAACCTAAACCCTACCGGCTGCCAAAATCCAAGGGCTCAACCTGCAGGGGAGGCAGCTGGTCTAGGTGAAGCTCCAGCCTGTCCAACTACAGGGTGCATTCACCAGCTATCGGCGTAGGCCTCATAAGTTTGCCTATGCGGTAACATCAACTATGCTACAGCAACAAGAGTCAGTCCCATGCCACCTGTCATACATGCATAACAAGCAAGAATCTGTAAGAAGAATATTATAGAGAAGTACTTAGGATTTTAAAGCAGTTTCGAAAAGGTGAGGTTTAAAACTGGATTTGAATATGGCCAGAGAGGGAGCATAATGCCCATACTGAGGAAATCTATTCCCGGCATATGGCATGGCAAAATTCTGAATGGGAATTGGTAATTTCACTGACAGCCATTGGTCTTTTCAACCAGAATGAAGTCAAATTAATACTAATGTTCTGGGAGCTATCAGTTCTATCATACTTAGTATTCAGCCCAGTGGGTTCCTTTTGGGAGGTCAGTAGATGGAGATTTGGCCAATACCTTTCTAAGGTAAGGAACAGGGGATATGGCACCTGCTTGACATTTTAGTTTTTTTCCCAGTATTGAAAAGCTTGGTGAGAGGCAAATTTACCTGGATAACAATATCTGCATAATTTTAGCAAAGTATATTCTGCGAGAGACTTACCCAGTAAGTCCTGCTGAATATCCTGACTAAAGTTAGCTGGTTATCTTTAAATGGCAAACCTCCCACTCACTGCGCTACTGAATTAATTTTATTTATGTATTTAAATCTCTTTACTACTGCTATTGACCTGTAAGTTGCTATTGTGCTGTAAGTTGAGGAACTCTCATCAGCTGTTATTTTTTTCGCAAGTATTTGTTTTTTTAAAGCCTCTCTTTTTTTCTCTACCTAAATCTCATAACTTCTGACAATGCAATATCTAGGCGATGTGGGTATTCACCTACGTAAACAGTAGTATTTCAAAAGATCCACAAGATGTCACTGTTCTCATAGGTTTGAGCAAAGATGGCGCTCTTGAAGCTGAGTTTTTTGCCAGCTGTTGTTAAAGTACTTTAGTAGGTTTGATTTATGATGTAATCCTTGTAAATATTCAGTAGTTCACTATTATTTTTGAGATTTTTCAAACTCATATATAGTGAAAAGGAGCAGCAGTCCTCCAATACATCATCAGACAACAGTATTGCAGTTTTTAAAGATAAAAAATAAAGTTGACAAGTTGCAAATGATATCTTTTATCAGTTAGATAGTTGATATTTGGGAGTTATACATCCTTCATCAGGGCAATGCCAAATGAGCTAAAGATGGTTTTGCCTGACAATACCAGTAAATTACTAGTTGGATTGTGTAATGTGGTTGCCATGTTAGTTCAGCGGAATGCTAGAAATTAAAGGTTAACTTTTATTTACATGAAAGGTTGGATTGCAATATCAGTGTTTGATTTAAAGGTTGTAGGTGAATGGAATAAGCATCGAAGAAGTGAAGGGAAAGCCAGGAATAATCTGATGTCTATGGCGTTGCACCAAAAATGAAAGCGAGCAGATTAGATGACCTAAAGGTCCTTATGTGCCATCCTATTCTATATTTCTCTGTTCCTTTATTTAGTGAAAGGATGTGTGGTGAGGGGAGATGAATCTGAACTTAATGTGCTTGGATGTCTTTCCAGCCATTGCATTTTGTTGGCTTTAATGTGTGAGGAGTAATTGAGGCTTAGAGAAGGAAAACAGACAGAAAGAATGACAACTAATTAATTTACAGTTTTATATAGTGCTCTGTCTAAGGCATCTTACAGCATGCTTAACAAATATGAAGTAAAGTGAAAAGTAAGTGGAGAATAGAAACATGGTGGCAGAAAAAGACAGTATGGCCCGTCCAGTCTGCCCATCCATCCAATTAATTTAGCATTATAATTTTCATCACTTCCTTAGAAATCCCCTGTATTTATCCCATGCTGTCTTGAATTCAGATACTGTTTTTGTCTCCATTGCTTCCACTGAGAGGCTGTTTCACACATCCATCACCCTCTCTGTAAAGAAATATTTCCTAAGATTACTCCTGGATCTACCCCCTTTCAACCTTATTGCATGACCCCTTGTTCTAGAGCCTCCTTTCCATTGAAAGGGCTCACCTCTTGTGCATGGAAACTTTTGAGATATTTGAATGTCTCTTATTATATCTTCCCTATCTTGCCTTTCCTCTAGGGTATACATGTTTAGATCTTTAAATCTAGAATAAAGACCGTGGACCATTTTAGAAGCCATCCTCTGGACCAACTCCATTCTGTTTATATTGTTTTCACAGTGCGGTCTCAGAACTGTACACAGTATTCCAAGTGAGATCTCACCAGGGGCAATATCGCCTCCCTTTTTCTGATGACCATTCCTCTGCCTATACAGCCAAGCATCTTTCTGGTTTTTATCATCGCTTTATCCACCTGTTTGGCTTCTTTAAGATCACCAGATACAGTTACCCCCAGATTCCACTATTCCTTTGTGCTTAGAAGAATTTCACTTCCAATACTGTAGCTTTCCTTTGGTTTTTGCACCTTAAATGAATTCATCTGCATTTTTTAGCATTAAATCTTAGCTGCCAGACATTAGACCATTCCTCGAGCTTCTCTAGATCCTTCCTCATGTTTTTGACTCCTATGTGGCTGTCTACCCTATTACAGATTTTGATATCAGCAAAAAGACAAACTTTTCCGACAACCATTCCATTATGTCGCTCACAAAATTGTTGAAAAGAACCGGTCCAAGGTCCAATCCCTGATGCATATTGCTAGTAACAAAAAAGCTCCATTTACCCCTCTACCCTTTCTCGCATCCCAGTCAGCCAGTTTCTAACCCAGTCAGGATCCATACCCATCACACACAATTTATCCATAAGTCTTCTCTGCAGAACTGTGTTAAAGGCCTTGCTGAAATCCAAGTCACTATGTCTACAGCTCTCTCTTGATGCAACTCTTTGGTCACCCAATCAATGAAATTGATCAGATTTGTCTGACAAGATTTACCTCTGGTAAAACCATGCTGCTTCGGATCTTGCAATCCATTGGATTCCAAAAATTTCACTATCCGCTGTTTTAGCAGCAATTCCATTAATTTGCCTACTGTAGAGGTCAGACTAACTGGCCTGTAGTTCCCAGCCTCCTCCTTACTTCCACTTTAATGAATAGAAACCACATTTGCCCTTTTCCAGTCCTCTGGAACTACTCCATATTCTAAAGAAGCATTGAAAAGGTCAGCCAATGGAGCTGCCAGGGCATCTCTAAATTCCCTTATTACCCTCAGATATATCCCATCTGGCCCCATTGTCTTATCTTCTTAGTTTTAGTTAGACCCTCACGAACGCACTGTTGTGAAAATCGATTGAGGTTTACCTCGCCTCCAGTCTTATTTGTGTTAGTTTTATGTGGTTCTACTTCAGGCCCTTCCACAGTGTACACTGAACAGAAATATTTGTTAAGCAATTTTGCTTTTTCCTCATCGGCCTCTACATATTCCTCCCCTTCACCTTTGAGTCTCACAGTGCCACTTTTGTTCTTCCTTCTATCACTAACATACAGTTTTGCTCATAAGTTTATATACCCCTGGCAGAATTTGTAAGGTGTAGTATTTTAAGAAAACATGAGTGTAAACATGTCTGTAAGTTTTAATGTGTTTCAAATTAAAACTATTATGCATATCTGAATAGCACAATTATTAAACAAACCATAAAGGGAAATAATAAATTGGTCCTGTTAAAAAGTTTGCATACCTTTGAATGTTTGGGCTGATAATATACACACAGGTTGAGATGGCAATGAAGGGTAGGTATCCTCCATTGTGCCTTGGTTGATTGTAATTAGTGTCTGTGTATAAATAGTGAGGTTTTTTTTTAGCTCTTGAGAACCCCTTTTGTATTTCATCCAGGGCTGAAATGATTTTGCTGGTTACTGAAGCATGGGGAAAGCCAAAGAACTGTCAAAGGATCTGCAAGTAAAAGTGGTTCAACTTTATAACTCAGGAAAATGATATAAAAAATATCCAAAGATTTGAAAATGCCAATCAATAGAGATGTGAATCGTGTGATCGATCGTCTTAACGATCGATTTCGGCTGGGAGGGGGAGGGAATCGGATCGTCGCCATTTGGGTTTTTAAAATATCGTGAAAATCGTGAAAATCGAAAACCGGCACACTAAAACATCCCTAAAACCCACCCCGACCCTTTAAAATAAATCCCCCACCCTCCCGAACCCCCCCAAAATGCCTTAAATTACCTGGGGTCCAGAGGAAGGGTCCCGCTGTGATCTTCCACTCTCGGACCTCCGGTACTTGTAGAAATGGCGCTGGCGCTAACTTTGGTTTTTCCGTATGGAAAAACGATTCACGGCAGGAGATCGCTCCCGGACCCCCACTGGACCCCCAGGGACTTTTGGCCAGCTTGGGGGGGCCTCCTGACCCCCACAAGACTTGCCAAAAGTCCAGCGGGGGTCCGGAACGACCTCCTGCAGTCGAATTGTGTTGTCTACGGCCGGCGCCATTTTGCGCAAAATGGCGCCGGCCGTAGACAACACGATTCGACTGCAGGAGGTCGTTCCGGACTATAAATCGGGGGAATTGTTATTGTTTCGCGGCTCTAACAATTTTTGACGATTTAAAATATATCGGACGATATTTTAAATCGTCAAAAAACGATTCACATCCCTACCAATCAGTACTGTTCAAACTCTGATCAAGAAGTGGAAAATTATGGTTTCTGTTAATACCAAGTTAGACCAAGAAAGATTTCAAACACAACTGCCAGGAAATTTTGTTCGGATGCAAAAATCCCCCCCACAGGCAACTTCTATTGAAATACAGGCTTCTATGAAACAAAATGGTGTGGGTATTTCAGCATGCACAATGAGATACTTGAACAAAAATGGGCTGCATGGTAGAATTGCCAGGAAAAAGCCATTGCTGAACCAATGCCACAAAACAGCCCGCTTACAATATGTCAAACAGCACCTAGAAAAGCCTCAAAACTTCTGGAACAAAACAATTTGGAGTGATGAGACTAAAATTGAACTTTATGGTCACAACTATAAATGCTGTGAAGAGGAGGACACCATCCCTACCGTGGCATGAAGGTGGATCTCTGCTGTTTTGGGAGTGTGTGAGCTACAATGGAACAGGGAGTTTAGTCACAATTGGCAGGATGAATTCAGCATTTTATCAGAAAATATTGGAGGAGAATTTGCATTTATCAACCACGAAGTTGCGCATGGGGCGTATTTGGACTTTCCAACATGACAATAATCTGAAACATAAAGCCAGGTTCACTCTTCAGTGGCTGCAGCAGAAGAAAGTGAAGGGTCTGGAGTGACCATCACAGTCTCATGACTTCAAGATCATTGAGCCACTTTGGAGGAGAACTCCAACATGCAGTTCACACTAGACAACCAAAGAATTTATTTGATCTGGAGGCTTTTTGCCAAGAGGAATGGGCAGCTTTACCACATGAGAAAATGAAGGGCCTCATTCACAACTATCACTAAATACTGCAAGACATCATTGATGAAAAAGGGGGCAATACACAATATTAAGAGCTAAGGGGTAGATTTAAAAAAAATACGTGCGTACTACCCGGCGCGCACACATGGATACACGATTTTATAACATGCGCGCACATGTTATAAAATCAGGGGCAGCGCACGCAAGAGGGGGTCGAAATCAGCAACTTTTGTGCGGCGATGCATCAGGGCCTTCCCCAGTTCCCTCCCAGTCTGCTCCAATTAAGGAGCAGACTGGGAGGGAACTTTCCAACCCCCTACCCTAACCTCCCTTCTCCTTCCCTTCTCCTACCTTCCCCCTATCCTAGCCCCCCCCCCTCCCCCCCATTTTCTTAACTCACATTTTGCTTCTGAAAAGGAGCAGAAGCAAGTTGTGCAATCCCCTGGCACAGTGGCAAATGGCTGCTGTACCGGGCGCCTCTATCCCCACCCCCAGACTGCCCCCTTTTAAGAACCCGGCACTTACTCGCGCCCTGAGGTTTACGCGCGTGGCCTGGTCCGTTTGAAAATTGGCTCGGTGTGCATAAGGCCCAGCCACGCGTGTAAACCCCGGGATTTATGCGCGCCAGGGTTTTAAAATCAAGCCTTAAGAGTATATAAACTTTTGAACAGGACCATTGTATTATTTCCCTTATTGCTATGATTTGTTTAATGATTGCGCTATTCTTGATGCATAACAGTTTAATTTGTAACACACAAAAATAACAGACGTATTTTATCTGATCACTGTTATTTTCTTAAAATGCTACACAGCTTACAAATTCTGCGAGAGTTATGTAAACTTATGAGCATAACTGTATCGAGCCCTATGCTACTGTTTGCTATTTTTATTTCTCTTGGAATTTTTGCATGCCTGACTACTTTCCATTTTTCCAGATATTGTCACCTGTCCTCTTCTTTCTGTGATCTCTTGTAGTTTGAGAAGGATAACCTTTTCTCCCTTACCTTTTCAGCTACTTCTTTAGAAAACCATAATGGCCTCTTTTTCCTCTTCCCTTTATTTACTTTCTTAACAAAAAGATTAATTGCTCTTATGGTATCTCCTTTTAGTTTTGCCCAATGCCCTTCTACTTCCCCTAGATTTTCTCATCTAGCTAACGATTCCTTGAGGTACTCCCCCATTTTGAGAAAGTTAGTTTTCCTGATGTATAGGACCCTCCCCTTAGAAGGTACGTTCATCTCTTGCATCCTAATATTGAACCACACTATCGGGGTGGTATCTGGTGCTAGATGATTGTCCACTACAACATCAGAAATACTGTTCCTGTTGGTAAGCATCAGTTCCGTATCAACCCCTCCTGTGTGGGTTCTGTTACCAGTTGACAGAACAGTTCTCCTTGCAGAGAATCCAGAATCTTTCTGCTTCTAGAAGATATTGCAGTTGGGATGTTCCAATTGAAATCTGGAAGATTAAAATCCCCTAGCAGCTCACTTCCCCTCTCATATATCAATCTTATGAATATTTTCCATTAAATCTCTAGCCATCTCTTTTGTCTGTGAGGGAGGTCTGTATATTATACTGATATAAATAGATGTTCCATTCTCTCTTTCCAGATTAACCCACAGTGCCGCCTCCTTATCTCGTAAGCCCAGCAATGCTGTTGCATTAATACTGTTCTTTATATATAATGCCATGCTTTCATCCTTTCTTCCTACTCAATCCTCCCTTTGTGCGCCCCTTCGTGCAGTACCGTAGTGAAGCATCTGACTACTACAGAGTGCTGGCCCTTCATCTCACATAACTTCCTCTAACAACTCAGGCTTATGACCTACTACAACAGGCTAGCGACCATGTCTCCCCTCTACCAACAGTATAACACCAGTTCCCTTCCTTTCTACAACCCCTCATCCCACTAAACCAAAGAAGCATACCTTCTCCATCCCCATCATCAGAAATCCCTTCAAAAACCGTACTAAACCCACTACCCTACCTACCATCCAACAGAAGAGGCTGATTCATATTATGATCTCTCCCTTCACTCAATTCCTTGGCCTCTCTCTTTTTTCACTAACTCTTTGCAATGCCCAATCTCTCACGAAAAAAACCCATATCCTCAATGACTATCTAATGGACTCCAAACCTGTCATATGCACAATTACAGAAACTTGGCTGAAACCCACTGACATAGCTTTAACCAACCAACTACCTATACAGCTCTACGACCTCTTCTCAATCCCCAGACCTAAAAAAAAAAAGAGGCGGCGGTCTACTATTAGCTGCAAAAAAAGAACTAAGATTAACCCTCCATCATACAAATTCAGAATCCAAACTCGAATTCACCATCTTCAAATCAAAACTTCTTCAAATATGTCTAATCTATGCCCCCCGGGGCTCCTAGAATCAGACCCTTCTCCCCTAATTGAACGCATTGCCAAACACATCAACACCAACGCCCCAGCCATAATTTTGGGAGACCTCAACTTACACATTGACTCTACTCCTCAATCCCCTAACTGCGAATCTCTACTATCCTTCCTCAGCTACATGGGCTTCAAACAAATCATTAACAGTCCCATGCACAAAGCAGGACATACCCTGGATCTAATCTTCATAAATGCAGGCCTTACTCTCTCATCCACACCTATTTGCTCCCCTGTTCCCTGGTCTGACCATTGGATGATCACTACTGACCTAGAGATTTCTGGGATCCCATCCCCCCCTTTTCCCCAAAACTACAATTCAATTCAGGAAACCCTGTACTATGGACAATCTCAGCTCTCATCTCTCCAGAGAACTAGTTAATCTTGATCTCTCAGATGCAGACTCGGCCACAGCCTCATGGTTCAATATCACTAACAATGTAGCTGAACAAACATGCCCTATAACAATGAAAGTACTAAACCCCACCTTCGATAATAGAAAACCCTGGTTCACACCGGAATTGAAGATACTCAAATAAGAATTAAGAAGCAGAGAACACAAATGGCGCAAAAATCCCTCCACAACAACATTGGCCGCCTACAAATCCCACATGCACAGTTACAGGAACTCCATCCTCTGCAAAAAAAGAGATTTCTTCGCCCGAAAAATCCATCACTTCATCTTCGACCCTAAGGCCTTGTTCGTTTATGTCTCGGTTCTCACTAAACCGTCCCCACCAACCATCCCCAATGACCAAGCACTACTCAAATCTACAGAACTCGCTACCTACTTTGAGAAAAAAATTACCAACCTTATATCCCTGCTTATCTTATCCAATCTCCAGCCCCCACCTCCCTACACCCTATCAACCACCGGACAACAAACTTTGAATCATTCGAACTCACATCTTCCCTTGAAATAGAAACCATGCTCAAGAAGATGAAACCATCCTCTCACCCTTCGGACCAGATTCCTTCAAAACTACTCATCTCCATCCCGAAAACCATCGCTAAACCTCTCGCAGAAATCATCAATTGCTCTTTATCACAAGGATTAGTACCAGTCTCTCTTAAACTTGCCATTCTCAAACCTTTCTTAAAGAAACCTAACCTGAATCCAGCTGATCCTGCTAACTTCCGCCTGATAGCTAACCTACCGTTTATTGCTAAACTCATGGAAAAAATAATCAACAAGCAACTCACAGAATACCTGGACGAACACAAGATCCTTGCTCCCACTCAGTTTGGATTTCGCAAATCGTTAAATACTGAATCCCTCTTAATCTCGCTCACGGACACCATTCTCCTGGGCCTAGAAAAAAGACAACCATATATTCTTGCTCTTCTAGACATTTCTGTGGCCTTCGACACGGTGAACCACTCAATGCTCCTAGATCGACTCTCAGACATTGGCATCACAGGAACGGCACTCAGCTGGTTCAAATCATTCCTTAGCAACAGGAACTTCAAGGTCAGAATCAATAACAAAGAATCCCACCCGGTCAGCTCCACCCTGGGAGTCCCACAAGGATCATCTCTCTCCCCAACGCTCTTTAACATTTACCTTCTTCCTCTCTGTCATCTACTTGCAAGTCTAAAGATAACTCACTTTATCTATGCCGATGATGTGCAAATACTCATCCCAATCACGGATTCCCTTTCCAAAACCCTCAGTTTCTGGAACTGAGGGCTATCTACAGCTGTCTACAGCCAATCAACCACCTTCTCACCAGCTTCAACTTAGTCCTCAACACTAACAAAACTGATATCCTTATCATCTCCCAGAATGAAAAAAACAGGCTAATCAACAAATCGGTATCTTCCAAACGACGGTATAGAAAGATTTAAAAATAAATATCTCAAAAGACTGACACCTCCCATGTGAGAGACCTCGGTGTAATTCTGGGCAACCATCTAAACCTAAAAAAATTTGTCAATAATACCACAAAAGAATGTTTCCACAAATTACAAATCCTAAAAAAGCTAAGACCCCTCCTCCACCTTCAGGACTTCCGCATGGTGCTTCAATCTATCATCTTCTCAAAAATCGACTATTGCAACTCTCTCCTTCTCGGACTCCCAGCTAACACCACCAGACCCCTTCAGATGTTACAGAACTCTGCCTCCAGGATCCTGACCAACACCAATAAAGGAGAGCATATTACCCCCATCCTTCGTAATCTTCATTGGCTCCCCATCAAATTCAGAATTCTCCACAAAGTCCTCACGATGATTCACAAATCCATGCACAATCTAACCCCTCTTAATCTAAACATCCCTCTTCAACTCCACACGTCAGCTAGACCTATAAGAACAGCTTACAAAGGCACTCTGTATGCCCCCTCAGCCAAGACCTCTCTAAGGAAACGCTCCATATCAACAGCAGGTCTTCCTCAATGGAATGCTCTTCCTCCTGATCTCCGTCAAGAACCGTGCCAGTTGACTTTCAAAAAAAAGCTTAAAACATGGCTATTCAGACAAGCCTTTCCCTAATGGATGAATGCTCTCACACTCTTGACAGGACAGGACATTTATATTGACTCTGGATAGGGCCCTCTCCTGCTGGCAGGCTTGACCAATCACTAGCTCTCATTTACCAGTTTTTTATCACTGTTCGATATATCCTCTACCCATCCTCCCCTTCTCGTGACCCTGACCCCCATCCCTAGCGAAAGATTGTAAACTTATCAGAGAATCAGAATCAGCAATTGCTTAGTCTCCGGTTGTAATCCTCTAGTCAACCGACTATTATTCTTCACCTGATGTAATCTTTTTTTTTTTTTGTTAATTTACTACTATAAGAAATCCCCTCACTCTCGCAAACGAGATCCTCATCCTCCCCCTGCCATTGAAGTAACTCTGAGTTCATCAGAGAAGTTGTGTGCAGTTCAGTTCCATTTCACGCTTTTACATTATTTAAGTTATATGTTAGCAGTATGCTTTTAACATCCCGGGTCCCAGCTCGATGTAATCCCTGTTCTATGTAATGTTATTCCAATAATTTGTTTTGCTGTAAACTGATGTGATATGTATTTTTACATGAATGTCGGTATAAAAAAGTTCAAAATAAATAAATAAAATAAATGAGGAAGGACTGAGGCATTAATCTCTCGGCAGGCCAGCATGAAGGAATGAGTCTAGTTTCGACTGGAAAATTAAAGAAAGCATCTTGAATGTTAGGTGAAAGAGAGGGATCAATTAGAGAATGTAAATGTGAGAGGAAAATAGAGATGAGATAGTATATAGCAGCAGACTTAAGGGCCAGCATACTAAAACATGTTAATGCAGTTGCAAGCATTATGTTATGATTGGCTGGTCACAGGGCTGTCCCGCAACAAGCCACACTCACCCCTGGAAACCACTGACAAGAGCCTTATCGCAGCAGCTGGAAAGCCGCCATCATGCTATCACCAATGATTCCCTTAGGTGCACATGCCTCTTCTTAATGGCCCCATGGCAGAAAAGCTCCTGGGGTACTGGCTGATGACATCAGAGCCGGCTGGGGATTTAAACTCCAGCTACACTTCCAGTTGGCGCCTGAGCAGCAGGTCTCCTGTCTTGTACAGTGTGTGTTGCAGCATTCCTGAGCCTTGCCTTGTCTCACCAGCCTGCTCTTGCCTCGTCTTGGTCCCAAAAAGCAAGAAGGCAGGCGATCTAAAATAGCCGTTAGGAAAACAAAAGGATTAGATGCCAAGGTCTTTTTCAATTCTTTATTGAAGTGGAGACGTGTTAAAATAATACAGCCCGACTCTGGCCGAGTTTCGCCGCTCTCACAGCGGCTGCCTCAGGGACTTGGATATATATGTTTTGGACTCAGGTTAGCTGATCAAGCTGTTGGCTTGTATATCAATATTTTTTGTACAAACATAATCCGCAATAGCATTGAATTTTTTTTGTTGCTACAAGTGGAGACCATAATCCGAACGCAAAGTGCGAGGAGCCAATACATGAATCATATATACAAGACTATGAATTACATTTGAAAAGAAAAGATTCAATGCTATTGTGGATTATGTTTGTCTACGTCACTAACACATTAACACATGTTGACAGCTTTATTATTGATTGCAAGTAATTAATGTGCATAAACTAGCTTGCAATAGGTTAATGCAAAATTTGTCAACAAGGTAATAAAATGTAAAATAGGTCAGTACCTATTAGAGCAGTGAAAAAGCACCTGCATTAAAATGTGCAAAATAAATTGCAGACCTAGGAGGAGTTCAGATTTTACGCTACCATCTGCGTGTACATGTGTTCTTTGCTATCTGTAGTAATGCATGCCTCATTTCATTAATATTGACTATTAATATGTGTGATAAATACCTTGTTAATGACTGATATTAACACACTCTAACATCAGCCCCTAAGGTTGAAAGGTAGTGGATATCCCAGGGAAATGTTTATAAATGAGAGCAAGCACAATATTGGTAGTGGGACTCAAAAATCAGCTAGATTGAAATTCAAGCTATGTTAAGATGTTAGTAGCAGAAGCAAAATCAATGAAAAACAGAGTTTTCTTCTTTACAGAACAATTCACAATAAAACATCTGCTTCGGTGAATTTTTTTTTTATCGAGTTTAATGGGAGAGTATTGACCAGGGCAAGTGAAAGGTGGTATTCTGCTGCATTTACAAATCCCCTTATTGTCATCTTTTTAAAAAATACAGTGAAACTGGCAAAATTCTCCATTTTCTATAATTTGCATGGATATTCTCTCCATCTATGGTGAATAGTTTCATGAATATGTGAACTTTTCAAAATATTTAGAAAATGATTAATGAATAGAAAATATTACTATTTGTGCATCTTGTGAAAGAGTATACATAAGAAAACCCCAGAATATCTTAAAGGACTGGATCCACATTAAACACAGACAATAGGGAATTCTGGTCTGGGAGGAGGATTCTAGGAAGGTTTATATCTAGCCAGGCCAACAGGAGAGAAGGAAGCCTAGAAAAAGAAAACATTACTGAACTGTAAGTTGTGATACTAAATTTTGTTACTGATCGGCAGAGAATATCAGAACTGCTTTTTAGCTTCTTTTTTCTCACTAATAAAAGGTTTATGCAAAGTTTTCTACCAGAGTCCAGACTGAATCTGTCCTCTGTTTACTCTGAGGCCGCTCACGGTGCAGAGGCAAAAGTATAGAATGTAAGTAAATATGGGGCCTAAGAGCCTATCATGTGTGTTCACAGATCCTATATTGGAGGAGGAAACCACTGTGGGGCTCGTGAGCATGCATGATGGTCTCACAGGTCCTCACAATCTACCACTGTCACTGTCACTGCTGCAGCTGACTCATAACTGCTGGTGCTAGGGAGAACTGAGGTCAATAGACAGTAAGGGAATTGGAGCTGAGTTAGAGGGTTAGGCAGGTGGGAGAAGGAGCCAAGGTCTGAGAGGGGGCATGTATTTTGTGTGTGTGTGTGGGGGGGGATGGGGGATGACAGAGCTGGCAGCTATAGAGAGAGGGTACTCTGGGAGCTGCAGTATTGATGACTGTTCTCCTGGATAAATGTCTGACATGGAGAATGTAATTTCCGAATAAAGACATATATATATATGATTTGTGTTGGTCAGTTTGTTGTGTCTGTCTGTGGCCACCAGAGAGCCCTTTGAATTGTGGAAGGTGCACTGCACAAAGACAATATGCTCTATCTGCAAAGCCCTGAGGAATTGGAAGACAAGCTGCGGAACCAAGGGGCAAATTGGAAGTTGCCCCATGGGATGGGAAGAAATGCCATGGGTTAGAGGCAGCTAGCAGCGACAAAGGGGCAGGAAGGAAGAGGGCAGATGCAGCAGGAGGGAAGAAAGGGGATGTTTACAGATGAGAGACAAATGCTGGCAACCCTCATCTGGGTTGTTTTGGCTAAACTATATATATATTATGAAAACTATTTTATTGTTACAGACTAATAGGGAAGCTTTCCAATTTATCTGAGCTGATTGGGTAAAGTGCTTTTTAAATTGGTAGATTTATTTTTTGGATTAGTGGTCTTGGGTTATTACTGTAAGGATGTTTACTGGAAAGGACTGATCAAAGCCCTTATTTAATTTTAGGGAAAGTATTTGGCAGAGTTTGGAAGCATGGAAACCATAAAATATGTTTATGTATGAAAAATAAATTCAGAACAGGGATACAAGCTAATATAAAAATGTTGCACAGCATATTGTGATATGTCATGGGGCAAGGCTTAATCAGTTTTTAGATAAATGTACACATATTCCTCTTGTTTTTAAACCGCTGTGAGTGATAGAGAATGCTACTAGCCACTAGCGATCCTGGAGGAAGAAGAACTTTACATTAATCCCCCACTATGCAACAAATATATATTGTTTGGTAATCCTGAGGTATATGATTCTTTGGTTTTGGTTTGCTGAAATGAGAATTTTTGCACATAGCTTGGAGGATGCGGGTGACGTGGAGAAAAATTACTTGGGCTCATATGTGTGCGCAGGCTGCATCTCAGCACACCCCTTGGTGAAAACATCTTTTGTTTTGTGCTCCTATAGATTGGTTGAAGTGGCAACACATCGCTTTCCAAACTATTTTGACACGGAAGAGAAACTGCTTTCCATGACGAGCAGAATCCATTTGTATTGTGAACTCACTTGTAATGGGGTGCTGAAAATGTGCCGTGCAGAGCCAGAAATGTCTATGGTTAATGTACACTTAATTATCATATTGATCCATTTGTGCTGGATGGCTTGGGTACACGCTATTGTCCCTGTGTATGCACTGCAGTACATACATCTATAATTACAAGCTGTGTCTGCAGTAGGAAGCTGATTCACTAACCTGCGGTACACGTCTGTATGTTAAACAGGAGTTAATGTGCATTATTTGCTTCAGGCCCCCATTATTTTGAGTGAGATCTAGTCACTGATACTGTAACAAGTAACACAAGTTAATGTGCATTAACTGAAGGTGAGTGCATCATAAGAACAAATAAATTGCCATGCTGGGTCAGACCAGGGGTCCATCCTGTTTCCATCAGTAGCCAAACCAGGCTACAAGGTCCTGACAAGTACCCAAACATTAAATAGATCCCATGCTACTGATGCAAGTAACAGCAGAGGCTATTCCCTAAGTCAACTTGATTAATAGTTAATGGACTTCTCCTCCAAGAGCTTATCCAAACCTTTTTAAAACCCAGTTACACTAACTGCACTAACCACATCCTCTGGCAAAACATTCCAGAGCTTAATTGTGCGTTGAGTGAAAAAGAATTTTCTCTGATTAGTCTTAAATGTGCTACTTGCTAACTTCATGGAGCCTCTGGGAAGGCAATTTTGATACTACCCACAGTGCTTGCAAGCTTGTGATATTTTGTATCCATGAGCCTGCAAGCTAATTTTCAAACTTGAAAATGCAGGTGACACCCCCCACACCATGGGTACTGTTTTGCTTGCGCCGACGTTAATAAAAATATATTGTGCACAGTAAAACTCAACTTCATGTGATATGCAGTACCTTTTACCAGTTGCACATTAAATTTTTGTGTGGTCATGGTAATAACCTGTGGTGCAAGCTAGCTACCATCCAAAATCCTCACCCCTCCCCGCGGCACCTGATTCCTTCCTCTAAGCCCCAATCATTTCCCCTATGGCCACCCATCAAGACCCGGTTGCTTTCCTGATCCCTTTTGCACCCCTCATCCCCTGGCAGGAAAAATGAGAGGTCTCCAAGCCTTGTCTCCATCTCTTCCGCAACCCTCTTAAGACCCAAACCATAGGACCTCCATGGCCTTATATCTCCCATGCCCCTTTCCTCTTCTCAGAATGTTCCCATGTAACTCCTACTGCATCTAATATAGGGCAGTTGAAGGTTGGAGTAGAAGTGAGCTGACCACCCTCCTGTCCTACAGCCATCACTTTAAAAAAATACTATATTATTTTATATTTTCATACTTCCTCAAATCAGAGTTTGACCAAAATAGTGCTGGCTGATCTCTTGCACTACTTTGCCGCATGATGTCAGTTCTAAAAGTGACAGCTGCAGGGTGGGAGGGTGGCCAGTGCTCTCCTGCTCCAGTCTTCAGTGGCTCTACATAAGATGTGTGGGAATTCGAGAGGACCATTTGGAGGTAAGGATGTCTAGCCATGGAGTCTCCTTGTGCCTGGGGTTAGGGGTGTGTGTGGGTTTTAAACTCAAAGGCTCCTTGTTTTTGTTGTCTGGAGTAGAGGGAGGGATCTGTGTTTGGAGACCCCTTGATTTGCCTCTGGGAAGAGAAGGGGTGAATTTGCTTCAGCCAGGGAATGGGGGAAATTAATGTTCAAAGGTCCCTTGTTTTTGCGGGGGTGGGGGATGTATTTCTGGAGAGGTTGGGGGGGGGGGGGGGGGAGGAAATTCCTGCATTTTAGCTAGTTGTTTAATTTTGATTGGTTAGCACAGGGGATTTCAGCCAGCACTGAGCCTATTAAAAATCCCAGTACCTGGTTTGAGACAGGTGTTACATTTTTGGGCTTCACTGATCCTAAAGAAAATAACGGGTGTAGAGAGCATTTCTTGCAGTTTCCCATGGGCCTGGTAAAGTTTTCATTTGCATGTGACACACCCTCAATTGCAGTCATGCAGGCACTAATTGTAGCACCTATAGGTTGATGTTTTAGACTGTCTTAATATGCATGTTAAGGTCTTAGAACATAGCATGCTACTTTTGCTTTGCACAAAAGGCCTTTTAACATGCATGTTAAACTATATGGCATAGGCCTCCAAATTTACCAAAATGGAATCAAATGAATATTGAAGTTGATGTACATAGTAATGAAACAAATGATGAGCAATGTGGAAAAGCTTTTTTTTCACACCAAACATTCTGGATGCACTGAGAGATGTGCCCTTTTGCATCCACTGGAAAAATATTTAATGGGTCAGACCTTTAATATTTTTCTGCTTGCATTGAAAACATTGAAACAGTTTTGTTTACTATTACAGTTTGTGGTTTTAAATTAATATTTTAACTCTTCTTTTGTAGGATTGAGTCTTTGGAAGAAGAAATCATATCTAAAAAGGTGAAACTTGTCATTGTTGACTCAATTGCCTCAGTAATAAGGAAGGAGTTTGACATGCACCTCCGAGGAAATCTGACAGAAAGAAGTAATCTTCTGGCTAGAGAAGCATCTTTGCTGAAGTATTTTGCTGAGGAATTTTCTATACCAGTAAGTGCAGTTTCCTCATTTTCAGTAATGGGTGATGAAATCAATGATTACTTGGATATGCAGCTTGTGATGTGTTTTGTAAAGATGTGCTTATAGCAAACATCTGGAAAATAGATTTGTTCTTTTCCCATGCAGATTCCTGAGTTGGTTATAATTTGTTTTGTCTTTAAATGAATTCCCTTGAAGTGATGTGATTGGTCCATCCTACTGGGTCAGGCCCCTCTGGCTTTGCACCACCACTGTAAAACATTAAAAATACAGTCAGTTTAGTCACATAACTTCAAACAAAAAGACTTATCTTTTAAAGATTGTCATGTTTCCATTTTACTAAGCTGTTAATCACCTGCATGCCTCTCTTTTCATAGTGTAGCTGTAAAGCAGAGCAGATAGTATCTGCAAGATAAAGGACAAAGTGTTGTATGGGCTCAGAAACACATACCTGCAACATCCAGGAATGCATCAGGAATATCTTCTGGTGCAGGTGTTCGGAAGAAGGATTAAAATCGTATTTCTGAAAGAAGAATGTGTAATTGTTATCCTCAGCCCTGTTCCCTGTGTGACCAGTTAATATAGCTAGAAAGGGGGCTAATTGAATATTGCAGCAAGAGAAGCTGATTGTAAGATGATACCACGGTGAACATGTGTGAGCTGGTGCTGGGTTTCTGCAGGAGCTAGGAGAAAGGGCCACAGGAAATGAGATTGCGAAGGCTGAGAGAGACAGAGAAGCAACTGATACAGAGCTCATGGAGTTTTTAAGTTGTTGCTGTGGAGAAACTCGTTGCAGCTATCCTGGACAGTATTTGCTGTTTTGTAAATGATCAGTCAAAGCTTTGTGATTTCAGCAGGCTTCCCATATGGTGGTTTGCTTGGGAAAAGCCAGTCTAAGCAAGAATGGCAGTTGGCATTTGACAGTACACAAGGAAGAGCACAGGGCACAATAGCTGGGCGTTATACCCGTGCTGATCTCTGGGTGGAGTATCAAGGCCCAGTGTCAGTTCAGGAGTCCAGAGATCTTCAAGGAAACTACTTCATTGATTCAAAATCACTTGACATTGATATGCAGCACCACTTAGCCGGATAAGTCCAGATTTATCTGGCTAGGTGGTGCTATTTGAATATTCGGTCACGTTCAGTGGACACCAGTTAGATAATTTTATCTAGCTAAATGGTGGGAGAGATGGGGGCTTTCTGGTGCATGCTTTTTCTCTGGCTAATGTAGCTGGATAAGTGCAATATTCAGCTTTATCCAGCTAAGTTAGACCTGCAGTCGAGCGGATCTAAAGATAGTCAGATAAACTTAGCCTGCTTTTAGATAGCCTGGTATATTCTGCGGGGCAGCCACACTGTTGAATATCCTGGCTAAGTTAGCCAGATATGTTTAACTGGTTGAATATCTACCTTGTTGTCACTGGGTTTGAAGCACATTGGTCCTGCCCACTCTTCTGGGACCATTGCACTAAAGAAAACAGTTATCCTGCTGCAAGGCCTCTGCTGTTGGTTAGAAAGCGTGCTAAACATCCTATTACATAATACTGAACAAAAATGGATCACATGTAAAATCGTTGTGTTACAGATTATTCTGTTACTCTTTTGTTGTGAGTGAACTGTTTAGTGGACCCTTGGGCCGACCTGTGAGAGACTGGGGAGAGGTGTACTATAGTCTCTGGTGAGTGACAGGTCGGGAGGCGGATACCAGGCAGGAGCTGGACGTGAGCTTCACCCTGGAAGTCGGTACTCCCCTGGGAGGAGCCCGTAGGAGCCCAGCTGCTGGGACTTAGGTGATTCACCCTGGAAGCCGGTACTCCCCCGGGAGGAGCCTGTAGGAGCCCAGCCACTGGGACTTAGGAGATCACGGAAGCTGGAGCTGGAGCAGGCAGGCAGGCAGGGAACAGGAGACAGGCAGGAACTGAAGCAAGCTAGGATTGAAGCAAGCAGGAACTGAAGCAGAACTGGCTACTGGAACCAGACAGGAACTGAAGCAGGACTGGCTACTGGAACCAGACAGGAGCTGAAGCAGGACTGGCTACTGGAACCAGACAGGAGCTGAAGCGGGACTGGCTACTGGAACCAGACAGGAACTGAAGCAGAACTGGCTACTAGAACCTGGAACCAAGCTGGAACTGAAGCAGAACAGGTTACTCAAGCAAGCCAGACAAAAGCAAGACTTGGGCATGGAGCGAAACAAGTCTCAGGCAGGAACGGAGTCGCTAACGCAATAGCACACTCCAGGGCATGGAGCAACAGAGAACCGCAAGGAACCCCATTGCAAGGCAAAGTCCTGGGCTCCGCGGCGGCCTTACATAGGCCGTGGCGTCTGACATCATCGATGGGGCGGAGCTTCCAATGGGGGGAAACGGCCTTCATAAGTGCGGGTTGCGCGCGCCTAGGGAGAAGGCATCCAGGCAGGGCTTCTCTGCAGCGTCCCCCCTCTGGGATGCCGCAAAACAGGTCGCAGACCCTCGGAGACGGGCCGGGACCAAAGAGGTAAGGGCCTAGTCACGGCTGCTGCGTCTGGGACCGCAACATCTTTTGTGGGTTAGTGGAGAAGCACAACTTTTGCATAATTTTGACACTATTCCTTCTACAAAGAAAAATTAACTAGAATTAGGATTCATTCTCTCTTTGGAAAACAAGTACTCAGACTCTCAAATAGTAATATAGCTTTCATCCTATAAGGTCTAGATGATGCCCCAGATGATAAAGCAAATAGGGCTACCTAACCTGCTCTAGTTATTACACTGAGGCCACCAGCAGTTAAGGCATTTAAAGGTCAATATGCAAAACTAGACATTTCAATGACTAACTTGGAGTTAGATGGCTAACTTGGATAACTTGTGAGTTATATGGATAACTTGGCATTTAGTTGGATAACGACTTATCCAACTAAATGGCTTTGAATATTGACCTTTTATTTGATAGAAAGTGGATTTGTTATTTAGAATTTGACTGCTATAACAAATATTGGGGCAGATTTTCAAAAGGTTACGCGCGCCAGGCCCTGTGATGTGTGTAAGTCCTGGGGCTTGCAAAAAGGGGGCGGGGCAGGGCGGAGTCAGAGGCTCCCGGCACAGCGGTCATTTGCCGTTGTGCCAGGGATCGCGCACTGGCAGTTGACCGGCGTGCGCAACTTACTTCAACCCCAGGGCTCAAGTAAGTTTTACAACAAGAAAAAAAAAAAAAGAAAACGGAAGGGGGGAAAGGGTGGGGGAGCGAAGGGAAGGTGGGGTGGGGGGTAGAGAAGTTCCTTCCGAGGCTGCTCCGATTTCAGAGTGGCCTGGGAGGGAATGGGGAAGGCAATGCGGCTCGGCATGGGCTCAGTGCGCACAAGGTGCACAATTGTGCACCCCCTTGCACGTGCCAACTCCCTATTTTATAATATATGTGCGCGCCTGCACGCTCATGTTATAAAATAGCGTGTTCATGTGTGTGCAACCTACTTTGCACTGTTTGGACTTTTAATGCATTTGGAATCTGTTCCAGTCATACTCATTGACTTTTAAGAGGCTGGAAGGGAAGGGGTATTTCTGAGGCAATTTCCCATTTTGCAAACATCCCTCGCTCATTTCTGTCTAATTTAACCATTGCAACTGCTGTACCCTGTCAGGGGAGTATAGATCATGACTTCCTCTGGAACATCACATGTGTTCCCTTAAGCCAGCCAATGGTGTTATGAGCATCTTTAGCCATGGTTGATGTGATGTAGGGTTTGCATTCAGCAGCTGAACCTGGATTTTATTTTTTTGCAGCACACAGTTCTTCCACTGGGCTGAGTGGGAGATTCGTTTTGAAATTGTAACATGAATTATTCTCCACTGTCATAGAATACATCTAAAACTGATATTAAATCAGTTTCAAATACATTTCTAGAATGACTGCATTATTCATGAATTCCATTACTCTGAAAACTGATTTACTAGATATTTTTTCCTTTTCAGCTAAAGAAAGAATAGGGAACATACCTCAGTGGTAGTGGTGTTCAGAATAGTTGACATCACATCTAAGCATGAATGCATAGGGTAGAAGAAACAGCAAGAAAGAAAGGTAGATGCAGGAAGCACAAATAGCTGATTTTAGAAAAAAAAATCCAGAGTATTAAAAATAAAGATCCCGGGGAGCCAATGTAGCAACTGCTGGACAGATGTATGGGCTAGCTATGGAAATAGCCTTGCTTTATTTTCATTTATTGAGAGTTTTCTTTTTCTGGTATGAAGAGCAAATGATTCGCCAAGAAGAAGTGCCATCAGAGTCTAGTGCTGCGGCATGGGGGCAGCTGACTTGCTGGAGGCCATTTTCCTGAGCCTTGATGGTCGAGTAATGCTGGCACCTCCAGTGCAAGAAGCAGCAGGCCAGCTGGGGGCGGAGGACTTGACATGTAGTTGGAACTCAGGCCGCATCATCTGAGGGCAGCTGGTTGCCGGATCTTGCAGTGAATGACAGGGCCAGAGAGGAGTAGTTCTTGAATCTGGTACTGAGAGTGAGTAGGGGACTGGAGCTGAGTGCTTGTTTTCTTGGGCTTAGTCAAGCAGCTGTTGAAGGCTCCAGACCATTGCTGGGGGATAATATCAGTGGCTCCCCGGAGGTGTTTGCAACCATTATGGCCTTGAAGGTGAGAGTCCCATTGGTCAAACCCTCTACAGTCACATAGAATGCTATGGCTTCAATAGAACTGACAGTTTTTAATTTAGCTTTAATGACTATAGATATTCATTATGGTTTTCAAGCTCAGGAGGCCAGTGAGAGATCACAAGAGCAGAGGATAGGGAAATTGGGGACTTGTACTATACAACGGAATTCAGTTCAGATAAGTCTGATTCAAGATAAAAAAAACAACCTGTTTATTGTAGATTGTAAATTTTAGAAAATGTAACTAGATTTTTGAACTTGCATGTTTTCAATTTTTCAGTTATCTCCCCTTTCTCTGATGAATCTACCTGAAGGAATTTTGAGAGTCCCAGATGAGAAAAAACTTGAGGGGGCATTAAGCGGCAAAGGGAAACAGTTGATGTTTCAAGAATATTTTGGACTTATCTGGCTTCTTTAAGAGATCTGAATCAATATAATTGAGAGATTGGAAAAGGAATATGCCAATGACAGAAAACATTGTTTGATAGAAGATGCTTGAGGCTTAAAGGATAGAATACAGGTTAGCCTCCAATCTGGGTTGCTGCATTTTGGCAAAAAAAGCCACGCACAGTGACAATGTGTTGCTCGTAAAAGAAACCTTCCAAATGCAACCGACAGGATATCCCCTTGATGTAAACTGTGCTTCCATGGCATGTGCTTGATAAAGAAACATTTGTTTGGGGATATAAATATATCATAATCTCCAGAACTGACTGATTGGAAGGCTCTCTTTAAGAGCCCGCTGGTGAGCACTATCAACTCGTAATAAAGTATTACTGTCAGTAGGCTTATGATAAGAGTAATATGAAAACCTTTGGATGTTTTAATTAAAGTGAGATCCAAGAATGGAATTCATTGTGCATCACTAACTGCTGTAAATTTCAAGTTGACATCAATAGTGTTTAACCAGACTACAAAATTTTGAAATAGGGTCTTAGAGCCCTTCCACAACACATACACATCATTGATGTAACGTTTCTATGTAAGTAGGTGAAACTTAAAGGGATGATGATGTAACCAAGATTCTTCAAATTGGCCCATATTTAGATTAGTCAAATTGGGAGCCTTTGTGGCCTCCATAGCTATTCCCTATGGGGTAGATTTTCTAAATTTGCGCGATCGCGTACTTTTGTTCGTGCAGCAGGCGCAAACAAAAGTACACTGGATTTTATAAGACATGCGGGTCGGCGCGCGCAAGGGGGTGCATATTTGTGCAACCTGCGCGCGCCGCCTGTTCCCTCCGAGGCCGCTCCGATTTCGGAGGGAACTTTCCTTCGCCCTCCCCCCCACCCCGGCCCTATCTAAACCCCCCTTACCTTTGTTCCACGATTTACGCCTGCAAGCGGGCTGCTGGCGGCGATCACCCGACCCGGGGGCTGGTCCGGAGGCCTCGACCACGCCCCCAGGCCGGCACCACGCTGCGTCACGCCCCCGAAACGCCGCGTCATTTTAGACGCGCCCCCGACATGCCCCCAACACGCCCCTTTTAGAAAGCCCCGGGACTTACGCGCATCCCGGGGCTCTGCGCGCACCGGTGGCCTATGCAAAATAGACGCGCTGGCACGCCGGCCGGATTTACGCGCGCAGGGCATTTAAAATCCGCCCGTATATTTGTTGATAGAAAGTTTGATCAAATGAAAAACAGTCTTTGGTCAAGGCAAAAGATCCATCAAAAAAGCTGATGATCAAAGTAAAAAGAGGATACTTTCATAGCATGTTGTTGCTGTATGTTTGTGTACAAAACCTCTTAATCTAATGTGGCAAACAATGTCTCAGGCCCCCTTGATGTCTTCTAATAAAGACAGCATATGTTGGGAAACAAGAAACAAGTGATGCTAAGGTAGGAACAAAGACAAAAAGTAATCTACAAACTCGAAAGTGACTCTAGAAGTATATTAGAACCTGAGAGAATTGTTCAGCTGGGATGATTGACCAGCTGCTTGTGTATTTTTGGTAATATGTACAATACTGGTATCTTCAGATGCCTGATTTTCAAAAACAAGGCATCTTTCTTTGTCAAAAAACCTAGGCAGAGTCCACTCATTAGTAGTACAAGAGTGAAGAATCGGTGTAGTGTCAGTTGAAAGAGGTAAATAAAACATAAGAACATAAGAAATTGCCTTGCGGGGTCAGACCAAGGGTCCATCAAGCCCAGCATCCTGTTTCCAATAGAGGCCAAACCAGGCCACAAGAACCTGGCAATTACCCAAACACTAAGAAGATCCCATGCTACTGATGCAATTAATAGCAGTGGCTATTCCCTAAGTCAGAGCTTTCCAAAGTGTGTGTCGCGACACTTTAGTGTGTTGCCTGCAGTGTGCCGCGCAAGCCTGGTGCACGTGACAGGGTGGAGCAAGTGGTATACTGAGGAGAGGTCAGGGGGAGCCAATGCGGCCGCCGGTGGACCTCATCCCACTGGCAGCTGAGTAGTGAAGTATTGCTGTGTTGTGCCGGAGACACACAGCAGGAAGATCGGCAGGGCCGTGGTGGAGCTCATGTCACTACGGCCCGAAGAAAAAGGTCACGTCTAAACATGCAGGTGCTCCCCCTCCTTCCTGTCCGCGCAGCCCCGGAAGAAAAATGTTGCCAGAGCCGTGTGGGCAGGAAGGAGGAGGAGCATCAGCCATGTGCAGAAGAGGAGCAACGTTGTTGCAGTGGGCTGAGAAGAGGAGGAGGCCCGGTAGCAGGGCCGCCACCGCGGATCGGCCCGAGAAGATCAGGGCCGCCGCAGATCAGCTTGAGAAGATCAGGGCCGCCGCCACCGTGGACTGGCCCGAGAAGATCAGGGCAGCTGCTGCTGCGGATCGGCCTGAGAAGATCAGGGCTGCTGCAGAGCCCATCCTGCAGTGACCCATGAAGAGGAGGCCCAGAGGTAAGAGAGAGGCTGAGGGCCCATAGAGTGTGTGTATGAGATGAGTTGAGAGATTGTGTGTGTGTATGAGATGAGTTGAGAGGTGTGTCTGTATGTGAGAGTGAGTTGAGAGACTGTGTGTGGGAGTGAGGACCTGAATGTTTGCAGAGACAGCATGTGAGAGCCTGTGTGTGTGAGAGAGAGACAGCATGTGACAGTGAAAGCCTGTGCTTGAGCAAGATAGCATATGGGAGTGAGAGAGAGCCTGGGTATGTGAGAGTCAGACAGCATGTGCAAGAGAGAGACTGTGTATGAATGATTGTATGAGAGAGAGCATGTGAGAGTGAGAGCCTGTGTGTGTGTGTGAGAGGGAGAAAGCATGTGAGAATGAGAACCTGACTGTGTGTTTGAGGGAAGAAGATAGATGGAGAGAAAAGAAATAGAAAAAAAGACAATATGAAAGGAACTGGCAAAAAAATAAGAAAAGGAAGGTGGAACAAAAAAGCCTGTGACCAACCGATTAGAAAACTAATATCAGATAGCAAAGATAAAAAAAAAATTACTTTTTACTGATTGGCACATGTAATCTTTGTTAATGTGCAAGAGTAGAACTTTCTCTATGCGGATCTCACAATGTACGAGATCAACATAGAGGAAGTGGAAACCCATGGGGCCTGCACAGAGGAGGCAGCAGAATGGGCTTCAGTGCCAGTAGCAGCAATCAGCGCCTCCCCAATAGCCATGTGGCATCAGTGACAGTGTCAACAGAGGAATGAGAGAGGCTCCGAGGTTGCTGGCAAAAGAAAGAGAGGGGGTCTGCCTTTAGTGTGTGCATGTGTATGAATGGGAGTCTGCCTGGGGGTGTATGTGTGTGAATGCATGGGTGCCTGTCTGAGGGTGTGTCTTGTATGAGAATGAATGGGTGTCTTCCTGGGGTTTGTACGTGTGAGAATAGGTGCCTGCCTGTGTGTGGTGTATGTGTGTGTGAGAATGAATTGGTGCCTGCCTGGGGGTCTGTGTGTGTGAGAATGAATGTGTGCATGCCTGGGGGATGGTGAGGGAGTGGTGTGAAAATGAATGGGAGCTTGTCTGGGTGTGTGTGTTTGTGTGTATGTGAGGGAGCCAGAGAGAGTGAGAGCATGAGTGTGTATGAGAAAATCCAGGGGAGTAAGAGTTTGTGTGGGGTGTGGGTGTGGAGGGGGAGAGAGTGTCTTAGAGCCTGAGAGTGTGTCAGTGTCTGTGAGAGCGAGAGGTTATGGTGTATGTATTAGGGATGTGAATCGTTTTTTGACGATTTAAAATATCGTCCGATATATTTTAAATCGTCAAAAATCGTTAGGGCCACAATACAATACCAATTCCCCCGATTTATCGTTAAAAAATCGTAAATCGGGGGAAGGGGGAGGGCAGGAAAACCGGCACACTAAAACCCCCTAAAACCCACCCCCGACCCTTTAAATTAAATCCCCCACCCTCCCGAACCCCCCCCAAATGCTTTAAATTACCTGGGGATCCAGCGGTGGTCCAGAACGGTGGCGGTCCGGAACGGCCCCCTCAATTGAATCCTGTTGTCTTCAGCCGGCGCCATTTTGCAAAATGGCTGCCGCAAAATGGCGGCGGCCATAGACAAAAACGATTCGACACAGGAGGTCGTTCCGGACCCCCGCTGGACTTTTGGCAAGTCTTGTGGGGGTCAGGAGGCCCCCCCAAGCTGGCCAAAAGTTTCTGGGAGTCCAGCGGGGTTCAGGAAGCGATTTCTTGCCGCGAATCGTTTTCCGTACGGAAAATGGCGCCGGCAGGAGATCGACTGCAGGAGGTCGTTCAGCGGGGGTTCACCGCCGCTGAACGACCTGCAGTCGATCTCCTGCCGGCGCCATTTTCCGTACGGAAAACGATTCGCGGCAAGAAATCGCTTCCTGAACCCCGCTGGACTCCCAGAAACATTTGGCCAGCTTGGGGGGGCCTCCTGACCCCCACAAGACTTGCCAAAAGTCCAGCGGGGGTCCGGAACGACCTCCTGCGTCGAATCGTTTTTGTCTATGGCCGCCGCCATTTTGCGGCGGCCATTTTGCAAAATGGCACCGGCTGAATACAACAGGATTCAATTGAGGGGGCCGTTCCGGACCGCTGCCGTTCTGGACCACCGCTGGATCCCCAGGTAATTTAAAGCATTTGGGGGGGGGGGGGGTTCGGGGGGGGGGGGGATTTAATTTAAAGGGTCGGGGGTGGGTTTTAGGGGGTTTTAGTGTGTCGGCTCACAATTTTAACGATTTTCACTATAGTTTACACACCCAAACGGCAACAATACGATTCCCTCCCCCTCCCAGCCGAAATCGATCGTTAAGACGATCGAGGACACGATTCACATCTCTAGTATGTATGTGACAGTGTACGTGTGAGAGAGAATGGACATGTTGAGTATGTGTGAGAGAGAGAGGATAACTTCCTAATCCTTGACAATATCAGGGTGACTGGAAATCAAGAGCTCCCACGTATGGACAGCAGGGGCTTTTTAAAATCCTTATTAGTTTTAATTATTGGGTGTTGGTTGATATATGTGCTGTTTTGAAATATTTTATTGGTGTTTGTAAAAAATGTATATGATTTTAATTAATAGAAATTCTATTTATCAGTAGTTTTAAAATATTCTTTTATTAGTATGGTTTTACTATTATAACTGATGCTTTATGTTTCTTGATTTTATTTGTTTTATGAAGAATGTTGGTTCTGTTTTTCCATTGTTAATACACAGAGTCTGGCTTCTTGGGGTTTCCATTTCAGTTTTTGTCTAATTTGTGCTCCTTTATTTTGTATTCTGTATTTGGTGAGGGTCTGTCTTTGCTCTGTGTGTGTGACCATGATGAGAGATTCTGCTAGCAGAGGGGATCTATAGCAATCTGATTTGTTTTGTTTCCTCAGTAGGTGGTGTATTGGTATTCTAGGACCCAGTGTAATATTTACCCTTGCTTTTTCACAGGTAGGGTTATTGTTGTTTGAGTCCTTGGTGTTGTTACTGTTATGTTACAATGGGATTGCAGTATAGATTTTGAGTGTCTTTTTTGCGGGGTTTTGTGTTAGTTCACAATGTGCCTGGCAGTGGAAGGTGTTTGTGCTGCTGTTACTGTGAGGTGACACCAGAATTTGAAAATATCTTTTAGTACGATGAGCTGTAAGGGAAACATCCAAGCTCCATTGTTTGGGAGAATTTCAGTGGATGCACAGAGTTACAGAACTGGAGGTGAAGGATTTATATTGACCTTCTGTCCCTTCCTATAAATTCCAGGCTTCACTTTCATAGCCACATAGAATTAGTTGAATGAGGCTATCAAATAATTTTATAGTGTGAAACTGGCCAGCTTTTTAAAATTACGTAGAATACCCTTTGGACTTTTTTATTAACACCAAATATTCAAAAGCTGTGTTCATCCCATCAAGCTCATATATCTCATTAAAGAGGTAAATTGAATAACACAATAACTTTGTTTTATTATTGTTACTCATAAATTATAACAATAACATTAATCTTGGAATATTATATATATTTAATATAAATGAAAGGTTTTCACAAGATAGGTTGTGTCGTGAAACATTTTATTATGTATATATTTAAGGAAACATACATAAATTGTCGAAATACATTTCGTTCGTTCGTTCATTTAACCTTTAACCTCTGGTTTGCTAGTAGACTGAATTACTGTGTCACGAAATTATGTTTGTCTAAAAAGTGTGTCACCAACATGAAAAGTTTGGAAAGTTCTGCCCTAAGGAAACTTGATTAATAGCAGTTAATGGACTTCTCCTCCAAGAACCTATCCAAATCTTTTTTAACCCAGCTACACTAACTGCACTAACTACATCCTCTGGCAACAAATTCCAGAGCTTTATTGTACGTTGAGTGAAAAAGAATTTTCTCCGATTAGTCTTAAATGTGCTACTTGCTGACTTCATGGAATGCCCCCTAGTCCTTCTATTATTATTAAAATGGCGCCGGCGCTACGGGTCGTATGACATAGTGAGGGCCAAGGTAGTGCCGGCGCCATTTTGAATATTGGCAATATGGCGCGAGTGCAGGAGGTCGCTCCCGGACCCCCGCTGGACTTTTGGCAAATCTTGTGGGGGTCAGGAGGCCCCCCAAGCTGGCCAAAAGTCCCTGGGGGTCCAGCGGGGGTTCGGGAGCAATCTCCTGTACTCGTGACGTCGGGTGTCAGGAACCAAAATGGCGCCGGTGCTACCTTTGCCCTGTCATATGATAAGGGCAAAGGGCCACTGGCGCTATTTCTATTAACGCAGCCGTGGCCCGAGAGCGGGAGATCGCGGGAGATCGTGCCGGGACCCCCCACTGGACCCCAGGTAATTTAAAACATTTTGGGGGGGGGTTCGGGAGGGTGGGGGATTTGTTTTAAAGGGTCGGGGTGGGTTTTAGGGTTGTTTTGGTGTGCCGGTTTTCCCGCCCTGCCCCCTCCCCCGATTTACGATTTTTTGACGATAAATCGGGGAATTGTTATTGTATCGCGGCTCTAACGATTTTTGACGATTTAAAATATATCTGACAATTGTTTTAAATCGTCAAAAAACGATTCACATCCCTATTACTGAATCCAGACAGGCAACATGTATATCATGACAGCCATCAGAAAACAATTCCTCAAGGTGTGTACCCAGCACTAATTTCATGGCTGTGAGATTTCCTCCCACTTGGCATTAATGTGGAACTTAGTGTTGTAGAAGTACTGCAGGCCAGCCAGCATCTGGAGGTGAAAAGAATGACTTTTTCTTTCTCCTTACTTGGCTCATTCCTGATTATTCAAAATAGTCTTATATTTCAGTTTTAAATTAGAATATATATTAGCTAATAGGTGAAAATTTACAATTTGAAAAAGCATGAGAATGAGAGGCCTTCACTAAAGCTAGATCAGAGGGTAAGAAACAGCAGCTCTACATAGCAAAGCTCAAAAATAAAAAAAAACACCACGATGACCTTGGTTTCTTCTTGAAAATTATTAGATAAGTAAATACTAATTTTGTCAAAAAATGAAAGAAAAGCAGAAAGAATAAGGAACATGTTGACTGGATTATACAAAGCATTATCTGTACAGTGCTCTTCCCATGTTTAAGGAGCAACTCATCTTTATTTCCTTTCACTCTATACTATACCGGAAAACCTGCCCTATATGATGATTGCTTAAATATCAGTTGGTTTGCTTTTCTTACATTTATGTATATTTGTAATTTTACATTTATAACAGAAATGGGTGCACATGTCAGGCAGGGAAGATCTGGCTGGAGAGGGGGAGGGAGAAAAAAAATAATAAACATCCTGATTTACCAAGGGATCCTGGTACTATAAATTATGGTTACAGTCTAAAAACATCAGTTGGCAGGGGAGGGTGTTTCCTCTATGCATCTGCTGTACTTGTACTTCCTTGGCTGTGGTGTGCTGGCTTGATCCACATTTATAATTACAACCAGTATCCAATTTTCATGATGCAATCTTGCGGTGAAAGCTAAATTATATTTTTATTCAACTCTTGCTGAAAAACATCAAATAGAAACCTTTCTAGGCTCTTCCAAAATACGGCAAAGAATTTCAAGGTGCAGGCTGTTAAGGTCCCGGTCGCGACCCGGCCCTCACCTCCTTGGTCCCGTTCCATCTCCGAGGGCCTGTGGCCTGTTTCGTGGCGTCCCCACGGGGGGAACGCCGCCGAGAAACCCTTCCTGGACACCATCTCCTTAGGCGCGCGTGCAGGAGTTGCACTTATGTATGCCTTTTCCCGCCACTGAGGGCTCCGCCTTACCCCTGACGTCAGACGCTGCGGCCTAGGTAAGGCCGCCGCGGAGCCCAGAACTTTGCCTTGCAACGGGGTTCCTTGCGGTTCCCAGTTGCTCCGAGCCCCGGAGCGTGCTATTGCATTAGCAGCTCCGTTCCTGCCTAAGTCTTGCTACACTTCTGTGTCCAAGTCCTGTCTTTGCTCCTGCCTGGTTCCAGTAACCTGTCCTGCTTCAGTTCCTGCTTGGATCCAGTAACCTGTCCTGCTTCAGTTCCAGCTTGGTTCCAGTAACCTGTCCTGCTTCAGTTCCTGCTTGGTTCCAGTAACCTGTCCTGCTTCAGTTCCTGCTTGGTTCCAGTACCTGTCCTGCTTCAGTTCCAGCTTGGATCCAGTAACCTGTCCTGCTTCAGTTCCTGCTTGGTTCCAGTACCTGTCCTGCTTCAGTTCCAGCTTGGATCCAGTAACCTGTCCTGCTTCAGTTCCTGCTTGGTTCCAGTAACCTGTCCTGCTTCAGTTCCAGCTTGGATCCAGTACCTGTCCTGCTTCAGTTCTTGCCTGATTCCGGATCCCTGCCCGTCTGCTTTAGCTCCAGCCTCCGTGATCTCCTAAGTCCCAGCGGCCGGGCTCCTACGGGCTCCTCCCGGGGGAGCACCGGTTTCCAGGGTGAATCCCCTAAGTCCCAAGCGGCTGGGCTCCTACGGGCTCCTCCAGGGGGAGTACCAGCTTCCTGGGTGAAGCTCACCGTCCATCACCTGCCTGGTATCTGCCTCCCGGCCTGCCCTCAAGCAGAGACTATAGCCCATCTCTCTCCAGTCTCCCGCAGGCCGGACCAAGGGTCCACTAAAACAGCTAATTCACAACAGATTGCAAGGCCATGGACTCGGCCAAGGTACCAGGACCCCAGGATCTTCCTGGGTTGGCTCTGCAGCTACAACAGCAACAGCAATACCTGGATGTCCTGGCCAGCTCCGTTGGGCAATTGGCCGCCCGAGTGAATGCCAGCGATACTCGTCCTTTGGCTGTTGTGTGCTCGATACCCGTGGACGCAGCCTCACCTGTGACTCAGCTGCCGGCACCCGCTCGCTACGCTGGAGATAATAGGACCTGCCGAGGGTTCCTGAACCAGTGTTTTTTACGCTTCTCCCTGTTGCCTCGACAGTTCCGTACGGACTCCATTAAAGTAGCGTACATTCTCTCCTTGCTTGATGGGAAGGCCCTGGTGTGGGCCTCTCCCCTTTGGGAGTGTAATGACTCATCCCTGGAGGACTTGTAGCAGTTTGTCTCCAACTTTTGTCAAGCCTTTGATGAACTGGCCCGCCAGGCCTCAGCTACCTCTGAGTTGCTACAGCTTCTCCAAGGGTCCCGTTCCCTGGCGGACTACGCAATGGACTTTAGAACTCTTGCTCAGGAAGTAGGCTGGCAAGACGGCAGCCTCAAGGCTATCTTCTTGGAAGGATTGTCTGGGCGCATGAAAGACTAGATCGCCGCCCGTGATCTCCCGGAAGATCTTAATGCGCTCATCAACATGGCTGCCCGGATCGACCGCCGCCTGCAACTGCGAGCCTGACAGGTACGCACAACGAGACACAGTCCTGCCCATGGTTCCTCATGTCTGCCGGCTCCTCTGAGGCCTGCCCGTCCTGATGTTCCTGCCTCTGAACCTATGCAGTTGGGACATGCCCCGCTCTTCACAGAGGAGAGACAACGTCGTCGCTCGATGGGCCTGTGCCTGTATTGCGGGCAGAAAGGCCACTTCCTAACACGCTGCCAGGAGCGTGCGGAAAACTCCAGAACCTAGGAGGTCGGGAGGATCTCCTCCTAGGTTGTGCTACAGCTCCTCAAAGCACTATACCTATTACCTTGGAATTTCCTGGAGGGTTTTTGGAAACCCTCGCCTTCCTGGATTCCGGAGCCGGGGGTAATTTTATCCAGCAAGACTTGGTCTGTCAGCTGTGGATCCCTACGCAGAACGAGAGGTTCCGCTTCGAATTACCTCCATTTAGGGAACGCTCCTTCCAGGTCGTATTGTGACATCCACGGTGCCCATCACTGTCCGCACCAGGGCGATCCACTCGGAGGAGATAGCCTTTCTGGTCCTAGAAAAGGCTGTCCACCCCGTGGTGCTAGGGCTGCCGTGGCTCCAGAAGCACTCGCCTATGATTCAGAGGGATACTCTGCAGATCACCAAGTGGAGTCCCTATTGCCTCTCTCACTGTATGAAGGTACCCAAGCCTCCAGCACTCCTGCTTCTGCACTCTGCCCTGGGACATCCAGCTCCTTATGAGGACTTTACCGATGTCTTCTCGAAGACTAAAGCAGAGATTCTCCCGCAGCACCGTCCGTACGACTGTGCTATTGACTTGCTGCCCGGAACCATGCCTCCTCGAGGTAGGGTGTATCCCTTGTCCTTGCCCGAGACTCGGGCAATGTCCGAGTATATTACAGAGAACCTGGCGAAAGGGTTCATTCGCCCGTCAAAATCGCCTGCCGGGGCGGGCTTCTTTTTTATTAGCAAGAAAGATGGCTCCCTGAGGCCCTGTATAGACTACCGAGGACTCAATGTGATTACGAAGCGGGACCGCTACCCACTCCCACTAATCCCGGAGCTACTTGATAGGCTCCAAGGCGCGAGAGTCTTCACCAAACTGGACCTACGCGGGGCCTACAATTGGTTAGAATCCGCCCCAGAGACGAATGGAAGACCACGTTTAACACCAGGGATGGGCATTACGAGTATCTCGTAATGCCCTTCGTCCTTTGCAATGCCCCAGCGGTCTTCCAGCACCTGATGAACGAGGTGCTACGGGATTTACTCAACACCTGTGTGATCGTCTACCTCGACGACGTCCGGATTTACTCCCATGACCTGCCTATGCATCACCAGCATGTCCACCAGGTGCTCCAAATACTCAGGAAGCACAGCCTGTATGCTAAACTTGAGAAATGCAGTTTTGAAAAGACTTCCCTGCCATTCCTGGGTTATATTGTCTCGGCAGACGGCGTCCAGATGGACCCAGAGAAAGTTGCTGCAATCAGGAACTGGCCACGGCCGAGGGGTCTCAAGGCATTACAACGCTTCCTCGACTTTGCTAACTTCTATAGGCACTTTATCCCTGGGTACTCTCGTATTGTGGCTCCCCTGACTGCGCTCACCCGGAAAGGAGCCGATGCGACGTACTTGCCTGAACAAGCCTGCCAAGCCTTCGAGGACCTTAAGAATTCCTTCCTGCTAGACACATGCCTCTGCCATCCTGACCCCAGTCGACCATTAGTGGTGGAGGTCGATGCCTCGAACCTGGCAGTCTGAGCAGTTCTGAGCCAACACTCCGACACAGGACAACTTCTCCCGTGTTCTTACTACTCATGGAAGTTTTCCCTGGCCGAGAGTAATTACTGTATTGGAGACAAAGAACTCCTCGCCGTAAAACATGCCCTGGAAGAATGGAGACAGTGGTTGGAGGGAGCCAACCATCCCGTCACCATTTACACGGACCATAAGAATCTGTCATTTCTACGCCTAGCCCAGCGCCTAAACCTGAGGCAAGCTTGGTGGTCCTTGTTCTTTGACCAGTTTGATTTTATACTGCGATAATGTCCTGGCTCAAAAAACATATGCGCAGACGCCCTGTCACAGTCCACCGAGGTTGAAGAGACTCCGGAGATGCCTCAGTATATTTTAGATCCCAAGAAGGTGTGTCTTGTCGCCACCTCTGTGTCTTCCGAAGAAAAGATTGTCATCCCACACCGCTCCCGAAAGGCCGTGCTACTTTGGGCCCATGAATCCCTCACCAGGGTCATGCGGGCCACACTGCGACGTTAGACCTCCTTAACCGGTAGTATTGGTGGCCGTCGGTAAGACAAGATGTTCGTCTCTTCGTGGACTCTTGCCCCACCTGCGCACTACAGAAACCACTCGTCGGGAAACCAAGAGGACTGCTACAACCCTTGACCATCCCAGTGGAGCCGTGGACGCATATCTCCACTGATTTTGTGGTGGACCTCCTAGCATCCGCCGGGAACACGGTCATCTGGGTAATAGTGGACCGGTTCTCCAAAATGGCGCATTTTGTCCCTTTGTCGAAATTGCCCTCAGCTCCCGATTTGGCTACCCTGTTTGTCCAACACGTATTCCGAGTCCATGGTCTCCCACAAGACATAGTATCTGACTGAGGTCCACAATTCACCGCCCGCTTTGGAAGGATTTATGCAAGCGCTTCAATGTACAACTGAGTCTCTCATCTGCCTTTCATCCTCAAAGCAATGGGCAGACAGACCGAACAAACCGGACCTTAAAGACTTTCCTACGATCCTTTGTAAATGAAAAACAAGATGATTGGGCCAAGCTACTCCCATGGGCGGAGTTTTCTTACAACAATCATACACATTCCGCTACAGGAAGCTCCCCCTTCCTAGCAGTTTATGGGAAACAGCTGTGGCCACCCTTGCCTTCGCCTGAACCTAGTGTGCTGCCAGCAGTGCAGCTTTCCGCCCGCCAGTTACTTACTCTATGGAAGTCCATCCAAAAGAAGATACAAGAAGCTGCCCGGTCTGCCAAAAAATGGGCAGACAGCCTTCGCCAGCCAGCGCCAGTCTACCTCCCTGGAGACCACATTTGGCTGAGTACAAAGAATCTGCAACTTCGGATTCCCTCCCGCAGACTCACCCCCAAATTCTGTGGACCATTCCGTATTGCCGAGCGTGTAGGGGCTGTTTCCTATCACTTGCGCTTATCCTCCTCGGTGCATGTGCACATCGTCTTCCATGTGCCACTCTTGAAGCATCTCATTCTTTCCAGGTACCATCCCCGGGCTCCTGATTCTCCAGATCCTTCCGTGCCAGGAGATACCACCTATCAAGTTCGGGAGGTCCTCGACGTAAGATTCCATCAACGCTGGTGGGAGTATCTAATTGCCTGGGAAGGCTGTGGACCTGAAGATAACACATGGGAGCCTGCCCGCAATATTCTTGATAAGGAGTTGTTGAAGACATTCCATCAAGACCACCCAGGTAAACCCGGGCCTGCTAACTGCTAAGAGGGGGCGTAAGAAGGGAGGTACTGTTACGGTCCCGGTCGCGACCCGGCCCTCACCTCCTTAGTCCCGTTCCATCTCTGAGAGCCTGCGGCCTGTTTCGCGGCGTCCCCACCGGGGGGGGGGGGGGGGGACGCCGCCGAGAAACCCTTCCTGGACGCCATCTCCTTAGGCGCACGTGCGTGCAGGAGCCGAGCTTATGAAGGCCATTTCCCGCCAGTTCCAGCTTGGATCCAGTACCTGTCCTGCTTCAGTTCTTGCCTGATTCCGGATCCCTGCCCGTCTGCTTCAGCTCCAGCCTCCGTGATCTCCTAAGTCCCAGTGGCCGGGCTCCTACGGGCTCCTCCCGGGGGAGCTCCGGCTTCCAGGGTGAATCCCCTAAGTCCCAAGCAGCTGGGCTCCTATGGGTTCCTCCCGGGGGAGTACCAGCTTCCTGGATGAAGCTCACCGTTCATCGCCTGCCTGGTATCTGCCTCCCGGCCTGCCCTCAAGCAGAGACTATAGCCCATCTCTCTCCAGTCTTCCGCAGGCCGGGGTCCACTAAAACAGCTTATTCACAACACAGGCGACATGATTTAAGACAGTGTTGCAACAGCCCTGATCTGAAATGATTCAGGATACCTAATAAACCGTAAATAAAATAACATTTTAATTCTGTACAGATAAACAATATTTATTCTAACTTCACCATCAAAATTAATGAAAATGTAAGGGGAGATAATCATACATGGCTACTAAAAGCACAAGATTAACGATGCCTGTACCCTGGTGTAATCTACCTTACATGATATGTTGAATCAAGATAAGTATTTTGAAAATAAACTTATTTTAAGGAAGTGTAGCAAAGAATTCTGTCCTCTGATATAACCACAACTTAGTGGACTGAACTATTTGCTGCACCTCCTTCAGATAAGATTTTTATTTGCAACATTATCAAAATTATTTAAAAAAATATTGACTTCAAATTGCCATATTATGTAAGGTGGTGAGAGATGATTATATTGGGGTATTGGTATCCTGTATCTCATGTGTATGAGATAACCATATATGATTATCTCCCCTTACATTTTAATTAATTTTGATGGTGAAATTAAGGATAACAATTGTTTAGTTGTATATAATCAAAGTGATTGTTTTTGTATGATGAGTTCATTTTCACTTTGCATGTGATTGGTTGAAGACACCTAATCACATTCTTCAAAACAATGCACCAAGTTAGGAATGAATAAAGACTTCAAAGGCTGTCCTGTAATTTCAGGATACAGCACAGTTCATTTAAGAGTTAAAACTATTCAGAGGATGAAGCGACAACATAAGTACATCATCCACCTTAATATTTCCACAGGATCAGGCTACGAAAAGCATTAAATGTACAAAACATAGAACTCAAGACTCTTCAACCAAGGCATCAGCAAAGGCTGAAGGCTGGCTCACATTCAGCACATCATTTAGCATTTCAGCCAACTACAATTAAATTAAAAGGAGATGAACATCCTCCAACATAAACTCCGCAGCACTAGGCATTGCCAGAGAACAGCATCATATTTTCCCTCCATATGAATAAAAACTTCATTAGATATAATACTTTACTTGCAGACATTATTTTGCAACTCACGGTTTATTTTCCTGGCTCCCCACTGCTCTATAAATAACATACCTCAGTGGTTTTACAAACCTCATTCACACATTATTAATGTCACTTAGCTTCATGGTTTGTCTGGGTTTTTTTTCACTTTGGGGAGGAGAGGGCTGATGGAGGTTACATTTTTCTTTTAAGACCCCTTCCTAAATCTTCATACTTGTCACATAAAAGTACAACCCCCTTCCCTCATTCTTAAAAAAAACCCAAATAAACCCTGATGTACAGTATTCCACAAGTGCCACAGTACAAGCACAGGTATCTTCTAAATCAGTGTTTCTCAATTAGTGTGCCCTCAGAACTGATCAGATGTGCATATACCACAGAAACGTCACCACTGCACTGACTATTGATCAGATCCTATCCAGCACCTGAGCTCTACTCTTAGCATCTTACAGCCACAAGAATCACCAGTGGGAGCTCTTAAACATGTTTTCTGAGAACATGTAGAATTGTGTATGTTTCTTCTTCCTAACTACAGCATGAGTCCTGGAGTGTGCTAATTCAGTGCTTCTCAACCTTTTCCCCCAACGTGACACACCTGACAGACTATGCTCACGTGGGTGACATACTGCTCATTACAATTCACGGCGAAAATAAAAAAACAAAGGTCCAGTATTATTTTTATTGTTAAGAATGACCCAAGGGAAAGATAAGTACTCTGAACAAAAATTGCATAAATAGTAAACATCCCATACCAGAACAGCACCATCTTCCAGCACTCAAACAGTATTCACCTTACAAGGCAAAACTGAAAATATTACACCAGGCCTTAAAACTCCAGTACACCTCCTATTAGGAAAACGGATGAAAGCAGTCTGCTATGGAGCTCTACACATAAACTACACACCAGCAGGAATACCTATTCTCAGTCACATGTGCAGACCCTCACCTAACAAAGAATAAAGAGACCATAAAGCATAAACAGAGAAACATGCAGACAAAAACTGAACTGGAAACTGCAACAAGTCAGAGACTCTGTATTCAGTGTAACAAAGGAAAAAGAGAAACATCACCAATCCTCATAAAACAAATCAAGAAATATAAAATCAATAGCAGTAAAACCATAATAATAAAAAGAACAGATTATTTTGAAACAGCTGATGAATGGAATATCCAATAATCAAAAACTCATATCAAAAGTTTCTAGATACCAATACAATATTTCAAAATAGCAGGCACAAAGACTCAATAATGAAAAATAAGGATAAAAAAATGATTTGCTCTGCATACCTGGTAACGTTTGATATCCAGGTGCCCTGAGATTGTGTTGAATTAGCAGGAGGAATGGTTTGCTTGCAACTTCTCTGTCACACACAAGCTCTCTTTCTCACTTACATAGGCTCCCAATCTTGCACATATACACATGCTTTTTCTCTCTCACTTATATAGGCTCTTAATCACACATTTATACAATGCTGTCTCTTTTCACACATAACACACACAGGCTTTCAATCTCACACTTACATCATGCTGTCTCTTTCTCTCACACACATAGACTCTCATTCACACACTTACACACATGCTCTGTCTTTCTCACATTTACACACAGGCTCTCAATCACATACTCACATACCACATACTCTCTCACCTACACCGGCTCCCAATCACACAAGAGACAAGTGCTCTCTCTCTCTTACTTATACACAGGCTCTTAATCATACAGACGCATGATCTGTCTCACACATACAGGTTCTCAATCATTCACTTACATTCATGCTATCTCTCTCACACACAAAGGATCTCAATCACACACACATACTCTTTCACACAGAGGTTTTTAATCACACACTTACACATGCAGACTCTCAGTCACTCACTTATATACATGCTCTCTCTCTCTCTTTCACACACACACACTCACACAGGATCTCAAACACATATGCTTGCTCACTCACTCTCCCCCCACCCAACTAGCGGCAGCAACAGCCTCCTTCAATTCCAGCTTTAGCAGCAGCAGCAGCAGCCGCCTCCACTTACAGCCCTTGCGGCTTCGAGAAAGGAGTCCGATCGGCCACAGGGGCTGACGTGGCTCTTCTTTTGCTCCGCAGTGCGCTGCTCTTTTTCAGGCCATTCCTCTCTTCTTCGGGTCGATGCTGCACGCACTAGCATGGTCTCTTCTGCGTGCACAGCTGCTGCATACCAGTTCCTCTTCTGGGCCACGTGGGGGGAGGGGGGGGGCGGGAAGAAGATACCATGCTGGTGCCACTGACTCCAACTCTCCTGCCGCGTTCCGCCCGTGCTATCAGCATTTTAAGCCTAGGTGCAAGATAAGTTCCTATTTAGCTGGGGCAGGGGGAGCAGCTGGGCCAGCGGGGGACCGGGAAGTGTGGCGACATTCCTGCGTGTGCTTAGTGACACAGTGGTGTGTAGCGACACACCAGTTGAGAACTGCTGTGCTAATTAATAGGCAGCATGGATAGCTTACTCCTGGGGGGAATGCTGCAAAAAGAAATTGAAAATTCTGCATACTCATATTTTCAAAACTCTGCACATTTATTTGTCAAAATAACACAATATATTTTGCAAATTATCATTCTGCATTTCATTGCAATTCAGTTTTTTCATTTAATAGTACAGAAAACAAAGAGCCTTCACATTTTTCTCACTTAGCAAGGGTCTGTAGTGCCCTAGGTAGCGGAGCTAGGCTGTAAGCCCAGCTATGCTGTCTCTTGTGAGCCTGACCTGTGCTGCATTGTCTTCCACCTGCTTCTGGGATCGTGCACTTCCTCTTGCAGAGGCTTGCAGAGCAACCATTAATTATTTCCATGATCCTGCCTGCAATAGCGCTTAGAGCAGCGGTGTGGCCTGGATTCTGCAAGTGAAGAGGGAACACTGCGGGAAAGGGGAATTCTGCGCAAATTCCTCAGTAGTGCTAGGACTAATAGCTGGACCCAGCTTTATGCAGCACCTCAACTTCCTCCTCCTGAGCCTCCTGCTATTGAGTCTTTCCAACTTATGTCTCATCTCCAGGCTGAGTTTTATGGGGAGAGCATGCACTGTGCATTGGATGTGACTTACTCTTAGAGTTGGAAGCAGTAGCAGCAGTAGTGAAAGAACTCTGGCAGCCACATGCGCTAGCTAAAGTTAACTAACTGAACGGGCTGCCCACATCACACTGACTTCCTTACTCTGCACTTGTATAGAGGGAAGTGGTCCATCATAACAGGTTCGGGTCTGTCTCTGCCCCCCACCCGCTCTTTGTTTTAAAATTTGGAAGAGAGACTGGTGGGGCTTTAAGTGCTTCCCAAGCTCTTCTTTTGGCCATATGAGTCCTTTCCATGTTTGCATGATCTGCTCCATGGAGTATGGGGTGCCACACAACATTTTTATTAAAATGGGCATGCCTTAGGCTTGGAAAGATTAGGAACACTGTTCTAAGTCACTGCCTTTTCACTGTACGTAACTGTAGGTGAGAGGAAAGAATATTTCTATTTTTTCAGTGCATTCTACCTTTTAATCAAGGCCTTGACAAATTTTCTTTGCATTCAAATATAAATAAAATATACACTATTTGATAGAAAGGTAAATATACAGAAAAACACTTGCAAGAAATATAAAAAATATTACATTACATAGTACATACTTCGAGTCCACAACAAAAGAGAGCCAAAAAAAGAAAGAAAAACTTAGGGCTTATAGGCAAATAATTAGAAATAGGCAACAAGAAATCTGATATCCAGTTCTCAAATTAGACATAGGCAACTAAGCTGCCAAAATTTGAAGGCACAAAATATCCAAGCCAAATTGGAGCCTGCTTCTGCTTGCCTTAGGGTCATGTGCTGGCAGAGCCTCAAAGTGGCGCCAAAATGTTAAATATTGCCCTGGAGTCACCTCATGTGGCTGTTAAACACCTAGGAGCTCATTTCTGAGAACATGTGTAATCATGCATGCCTCCTCTTCTGAGCTACAACATGAGCCTTGGAGTGTAGTAATCAATGGATAGCAGGCAGGGCAAGCAGAGCTGGGCTCTGCTTTGTATGGCACACATACAGGCCGATGCAATACGGTGTGCTGTAGCCAGCACACAACTTAAGAAGCGATTGGACGTGCATCCATAACCACCAATGCAATAGGGGAATTAGCGCGTCCAAAATGTGCGTCCAATCGAGCGCGTAGCTAATAGCATTCATGACATGTAAATTCCATGGAGATGAGGCTATTAGCTAATCCCCACTATTCAAAAAATTTCCCATGCGGCCAATGTGCCCATTGCAATACAGCAAATTTTATGCCAGCTTGAGGCTGGCGTAAAGAGTAGTCCACACTCAAGTGCTCACTGGAAAAAGAAAATTTCCTGCTTTCTGTGATTCTTCCACTTAGTCATCGTTGTGATAGTAAGTAGGAGGAACCACAGAAAGCAGGTTGAAGTAAAAAAAATAAATAAATAAAATAAGTCTGGGCATTCAATATAGATGCATATCTTGTGACGGTGGCGATGGAAAATGGACACTCGTGTTGAGTGTCTGTTTTCCCAGCCTGCAATGACAGCCACCGAGTCGCTTGTGCACCCAATGCTGAGGAGGTGCTAGGGACGAACTATTTTCCCGAGATCCTCCTTTTTAGCGTGGCCCCTCATTTAAATAATGCATTGAGCTCCCAGGAGAGGTGGCTAGGTGCATATTAGGAGTGCGGGTGTTCAATCATGAGCAACTGCTTTACACATCAGCCTGACAGTGCACACAGCGGTTCCTGAGCTTCCTCCTTTGAGTCCTTCCACACTCTGGGGCTGATGTAATGAAGTCCTCAGTAAAACTGAAGTTAAATTTTAGCGTGAGTGATACTTCACGCATGTTAAAAATGGGAGTCCCCAAAGGATGCAGTAAACTAATGGGATGCAAATCAAACAGGAGTTTAAAAAGCATGCTAAAACTGGAGTTAAACTGAAAAATGCACACTAATGCAGAAAAGTGCTTTAAAATAGGAGTAAGGAGATAAGTGCTTGAAGTTGGAAAGAGTATGAACAAAATGACCTTGCATGCAAGACTGGCACTGGGCATCCTGACTTGGGTGCAGTCTCACATGCAAAACCTTTTGGGCAAAGCATGCCAAGTGAAATCAAAGGTTAGCTCTCTAAAGCAGGTACCTACAGCTGAACAGTATGCACTTTGGTGCTGTGCATCTCAAATAGCTGCAGTTGCCTGTTCCAGAGAGCTTACCCTTTGATTTTACTTGGCAACATGGCCTTGCATGCAAGATTGGCATTGGTCATCCCGACTTGGGCACAATCTTGCATGCAAGTCCATTTTGGTCATACTCCTTCCTTCATTTGCTTACGTCCGTACTCCTGGTTTTGCACTTAAATGGATTTTCAGGTTAACTCTTTGGTCTGAAGTGGAGTAAAAGTTAACTGACATTTTTGGTGGCCATGATATTCTGTTGCTCTGCCCATGTAGTAATATCTTTCTTCTAGACTGGGCGCAGCAATAGAATAACTTTGGCTACCAGAAATGTGAGTTTATGCCACCTCAGAACAAAGAAGGCACAAGCTCTCTGGGGCTAGCACCTACAACTGAACAAATTATAAGCTCTTTAGAGAAGGAACCTTAAGCTGAATGGTATGCACTTGGTGTTCTGCATAACAACTTTCAAGTACTGTTCAGCTGTAGATGCCTGCTCCTGAGAGTTTACATTGGAAATGAATATCCTCCTGTGTGTAAATGTCTTTCTCACATTTACACATCTCACATTTACATCCTCCTGTGTGTAAATGTGAGAAAGACAGAGCATGTGTGTAAGAGGTGGAGTACCACACTGGGCACAATAGACATTTGCCACCAGAAATGTGAGTTTACCCTACCCAAGAGCTAAATTTCCAATGTAAGCTCTCTGAGGCAGGCACAGGTTTTCTTTGTTTTCCTGAACAGCTGACAGTACATGCACATGTGGTGCTAAAGTGTGTTCTGTTCAGCTATTGATGCCCACTCAGCCAGCCTATGCTTTGTTCATCTAGCTGTAGGTGCATTCCCCAGAGAGCTTATGCTTATATTTTACTTTATATTCCTTGTCAAATTGACTTTGAATAAGAGAATGTGCCCACAAGTTGGGATGCATAGCACCAACTCACACGCAGTGCCATTTTGGCAAGGCATGGTAAGTAAAATCAAAAGCATTAGCTCTTTGGGGAGGGCACCTTCAGCTGAATAGTATGCAGTTTGGCGCTGTGGGTCCAACTTTGGCATCCTGTTCAGTCCTCCAGAGAATGTATGGTTTGTTAAGCTAGCTGTAGTTGCCCACCCCAGATAGCTTATACTTTGATTTACTTGCTATTCTCTACCAAAAGGGCCTTGGATGCAAGAATTTGCTCTCTGGAGTGGTCACTTACTGCTAGCCGAACAAAGTATAAGCTCACTGGGGCGGGCATCTACAGTTAAACAGTTCACTTAAGTTGGTTGCACAGTGCTGGTGTACTGTTCAACTGTAGGTCCCTCCCCGAGAGCACCTGAAAACTCTCATTTCTGGTAGCCAAAGTTATACTGTTGCTGTGCCCCGAGTAGCAGAAGCAGCTAGACACTACTAAGCGGGGCACAGCACTAGAATAATATGGCAACCAGAAACACGAGTTAAGTTTTACTCCTGCTCTGATCTAGGAGTTAAATTTCCAGTGTTAAGAAAATGTGCTTTAAGCTCAGTTAACCAAGCTTACAAATTCTTGCATCCAAGGCCCTTTTGGTAGAGAATGGCAAATAAAATTAAAGCAAAAGCTCTCTAGGGTGGGCAACTACAGCTAGCTTAAAAAAGCATACACTGTCTGGGGAGTGGACGGTCACCTAAAACTGAACAGGATGCCAAAGTTGTGTGCACTTTAGCATACTGTTTAATTGTAGATGCTCCATTTAACGGTCCTCCCTACATTGCTGAGGAATAGATAATGCCTTTTTTACATGGAATTTGCATGCACCCATGCTAATCTTTGCGCTGGTTCTTATACCTGTTTTAGTGTGCACTTTTTAGGAGTTAACTCTGGCATGTAACAGGGATTTAACTTATGCCAGAAAAATGCATGTTAAAACAAAAGCAAAAACCTGTGCTAATGTTAATGCTCCTTATTATATCAGCCCCTTTGTTTTATCCCCAGCCAGGGCTTAATTTGTAAAAAAAAATAAGTGGAACTATGAAATAGGCAAAGTTGATCTTGTAAGGAGACAGGGCCATGACTGGGTTTGAGCTCCCTCTCCCCAAATACACACACACTCTCTCACACATACACATATGCAGTCTTCTTCTTCCTCCACATCCCATTGATTATCCATCCACTACCCCATCAGTGCTCAACTCCCAGCTAATTCAACCTCTTTTTGTGTTTGTTCTTTGCTGTGCAATGTCTGTTTCTGAATCACCCGCCACTCCTGTTCCACAGAGAACAGGAAGGGAGAGGGGGAACAAGAGGGGAAGGGGGCTGGTCTGGATCAGGGAGCAGAGTATGTATCCTCTTCTCTGTCTGCCCCAGGTTCACCCCCCCCCCCCCCCGCCCTTCTTCTCTACAGGCTGCTTGGATAGGAATGACTGGAATAGAAGACCCCTTGCTGCTCAGATCTGAAAAGAAGTGGCAGAACTGTGTTTCAGGCCATTACCCTACAAATTAAGCCCTGTCCCTAGCCCTAGTCATACAGGAGAGTGTGTTCAGGGCACTGGATATATGTATGTAACTCATTCTGAGTGCTGGGACTAGCAACACTGGAGGAGCTCTGGTAGCCACTTAAAACAGCCAAGGTAACCAACTAAGCCGGCTGTCCACATCACATCAACTTCTCCCTTCACTTGTATATTGAGGGATCTGACCCATTTTGTGAGCTGATATGGCTCTCTGCTCTCTCTCTTCGTTTAAAATTTGGAAAGAGAAGGGCTTTCAAGGCTTCCCTAGCTCTTTTGACCATATGAATCGTCTACATGCCTGCATTGCTGTTGCCATGGAGATTGGTATTCCACACAATATATTTGTTAATGTAGATGTTCCTCTGGCTTGAAAAGGTTGGGAAACGCTGGTTTAAGATGCTGAAAATGTACATGCTGGAGGAAAGAGAGGATATGATAGAAATATTAAGGTATCTGAAAGGCTACTAATGTATGAGAATATGAAATTTTCTATAGAAAAATGAAATTAAAGGCCAGAGGTTCATGCTATGAAATTATAGGAAGGAAGACTCAAAGGAAACATGGGAAATTACCAGAAGAGTGGTAGATGCCCTAAACAGCCTACCAGTAGAGGTGGCGGAAACCAGTACAGGGCCTGAATTAAAGTGTGTTTAGAACAAATATAGAAGACAGTGGTTAGGAGGTTGCAGCATTGTAAAAACCCAAACTTCATGCTTTGAGACTGGTGGCAAGGGGAAAGGTTATAGAAGTGGTTTGACAGATTTAAACCGTTTTAAAATAACGATTTTAGGAGGTGAGAAAGGCAGGAGCGCCGGTAATAGTACAATGTTATTAAGTATTTAGTTTTACATTGTTATATTCTATTTATTTTTATTATTTTTTGTTAATTAAAAATATGTATAGCCCGCTTATAATGAACCAGTTGAGTTAAGAGGGTTACAACACTTAAAAGCAGATACAATAGCAAACACTAAAATACATTTCTTAAAATCTTGATAAACATTTAAAACAAAACTTTATGAAATCAAAACAAGAAAACACTTAGCACTGGCACTTAATTGTTAACAGATACACCAAAACCTTACTGAAAAAGATAGAACTTCACCTATCTCCTGATCACATTCATATCATTAATGGTCCATAATGATGATGGTAAAGCATTCCGCATTACCGAGCCTATGCAGAAAATGCCTGACTTTGGTTTCTTTTAATGGAATGAATTTAACAGGAAGACTTCAAAATATAACCACAATTAGAGAGAATAGAACAACCTCAATCTTAGGTGAAAAAATGGGATCAAATATCCGAAAAGATTTTTTTGTGAACTCTGGTGACCAAAATAGTTTTAGAAATTATGGAAAGGTGTCAGCAAACCTGACAGCGCGTCATGCACCTCAGTGCTAAGACCGCCTGGACCTATCAATTATTCCTCAGGGTTAGCTTAAATTTGTAAATCCAGTTAGACTTTCAACATTTTTAGTGGCACGTCTCGCCTCAACAGGAAACCTATGACGAAACACCGGCCGTGTTGGGTTTCTGATTTGTTAATACTTGGGACTGTTGTTTTGCTTTTAATTGCTTTAAAAAAAGACTTAAAAAATGATTTCACTTAGAATTACAAAGATGGATGATTGATAAGTCTTAGCACTGAGGTGCATGACACGCTGTCAGGCTTGCTGACAACTTTCCATAATTTCTAAAACTATTTTGGTCACCTGAGTTCACAAAAAATCTTTTCAAATATTTGATCCCATTTTTTCAGTTTTCTGGACTTCAAGGTATCCCATATCTTGGGAAAGTAATATTCTGGTAGGGGCACATGGTGCCAATAACTTTGGCAGATAAAAAAATCTTTCCATCTTAACCACTTTAAAAACTAGGACCAGTATTTTAAACTGAATGCATTGCCGAGGGGACAACCTGTTATTATTTGTGATAATTGTGGGTGGATCCTTGGGCCAGTGGCAGATGACCACGCCCACAGGGGAAGATCCCGAGAGGGGCCACCGGTCAGGCTCAGAGTTGGGAGACAGACACACACTAGATCTTTTATTAAACTGTATAGTGAACCACCAGAGGTGGCAGTAGTGAGTTGGAAAAGCCCGGCTGGGCTGTAGTCCCTCAGGCACTGGAACTGCGATCCCAGGATGGCTGAGCTGTAGAGAAACTGAATATAGTGAGTAGGCAGAGTATGCAGAGTTCAGGAACAGAACCTGGATGGTAACACTCACACAATAGTCTCTTGAAACAGCCCAGAGGCTGGAAGGAAGGAGGCCCTCGAGGAGCGAGTACCTGGTTCCAGAGAAAGCTCTGAGAGAGAGTTGGGAACTCACTGGTGTTGTAGGCATGGTGACTTCCTGACAGAAGTTCTATTCGGTAGCAGGTCTGGGAACGTGGGCCCTTGAGGAGCGAGTACCGGTTCCAGACTGCGACCTGAAAAGTAAGAGAGAGAGCGAGGCCCCCAAGGAGCGGGTACCCCTGGTAAAATCTGAGGAGGCAGAGTAGCAAGGTATGCAGAGAGCGAATCCCATCCGCAGCGATACCTGGAGAAAGCCCTTGCTAACTTGAATAGCTAGCAAAAACGAAGACCTTAAGTATCCGGTAAGGATGATGTCATCTCAGGGGGACACCCCTGAGGTTCACCCCACAGCTGGTACTTGAGTTGGGGCCGCGCCTCACGCACGCGCGCACCCTTAGGCTTCAGGAGAACATGGCGGAAGGCAGCGTCTAGCCGGTCCGGGGACGCCGGAGGGGGTTGGCAAGATGATGCTGCGGCAGCCAAACTTCCATCAACCAAAGGGGAAGTCGCCAAAGAGGTAAGGTGGGCGGAGTGGAGATGTTGGGCAGCGATGGTCGCAACAGTACCCCCCTTCAAAGGGCGATCTCCTCTTCAGGTACCAGACTTGGGTTTGGAAGGATGCGCGACGTGGAACTGATGAAGCATCTCTTTGTCAAGGATATTGGTCTGAGGCTCCCAAGAGTTTTCTTCAGGACCAAAACCTTCCCAGGAGAGAAGATATTCAAAAGTATTGCCTCTTTTTTGAACATCCAGAATCTCTTTGATTTTTAACTCTAAGTTGTCTTCTGCATTGATGACAGGTGGGTCCTGAGATTTGGAAGAAAATTCGCTGAGTATGAGCGGTTTCAGAAGTGAAACGTGGAAAGCATTATGTATGTTAAGACCAGGTGGTAGCTTCAGACAGTAGGTGAGTTTGCCAATACGTTGAAGGACTGGGAATGGTCCCACGTAGTGAGGAGCAAACCGAGAGGAGGGTAGTTTAAGTCTGAGGTACTTGGTTGACTACCAGACCTTGTCTCCTGGCTTGAAGACTGGAGCTTGCGAATGGTGCTCATCATAGTACTTCTTTGCATGGTCACTCACTTTGATTAGCATGTCCTTTGTCTGAACCCACAGATTATGGATATCATCAGCAGTGGATTGAGCTGCTGGGGACGTCACTGAGAGCTTCAGTGGAAGTGGCGGTGTTGGGGAACGTCCAAAATCCACTTCAAAAGGTGACAATCCAGTAGATGTTGCTGGATGAGAGTTGATGGCAAATTCAGCCCATGGAAGAAATTATTCTATCGGGACATGACATAAGCTCAAATAAACTGCTTCATTGTTCGATTCATCCGTTCCTTCTGGCTATTCGACTGCGGATGATAGGCTGAGGTGTAGTCTAGAGAGATATCAAACAACTTGCACAAAGCCCTCCAGAATCGTGCTGTGAATTGGGACCCACGGTCAGATACGATGTGAGAAGGTAGTCCGTGGAGGTAGAATATGTGCGTTATGAAGAGCTTTGCAAGCTCCAAGGCTGAAGGTATGCCAGGGAGCACCACGAAGTGTGCCATCTTGCTAAATCGATCCACTGTCACCCAAATGGTATTAATTCCTCCAGAAGTGGGTAAATCGACTAAAAAGTTAGTAGCGATGTGCGACCAGGGCCGTTCTGGAACTGGCAGTAGTTGCATCTGACCCCATGGTTGTCCAGAAGCGGGTTTGTTCTTGGCACAGTTGGTGCAGGATGCCATGTAGGAATAGGTATCCTTTTTGATAGTAGGCCACCAATACAGCTTCTGTATCTTGAGCAGGGTACGGCGTTGGCCAGCCAGCTTGGAATCGTGCGCCCAAAAGAGTACTTTCTTCCTGAGTCTTTTAAGAAGGATTGTTTTACCAGTGGGTACAGACTGGGTGGATGCAAAGAGGATCTTCTTCGGGTCAATTATGTGCTGTGGCTCATCAGGTACATCCTCCGAATGAAAAGAGCATGACAGAGTGTCTGCTCTGGTGTTTCTATCTCCAGGGTGGAACTTCAGCACAAAATCGAAACGATTAAAAAATAAGGACCATCTGGCCTGTCTGTAATTCAGACGTTGTGCGTGGCGGAGATACTCTAGATTTTTATGATCCATGAATATAGTTATTTGATGTTGAGCGCCCTCAAGCCAAGGCCGCCATTCCTCGAATGCAAGCTTTATTGCCAAGAGCTCTTTATCAGCAATTCCATAGTTTTTCTCGGCTGGAGAAAATCTTCATGAGAAGAAGGAACAGGGATGTAAGGCTTTCGAGTCTCCTGTTTGGCTCAACACAGCCCCTACACCCACATCTGAAGCATCAACTTCGACGATAAAGGGCTTGTTGGGGTCTGGATACCGCAAGCACGGTTCTGTGGAGAAGGCAGTCTTCAATTTCTCGAACGCGGAAATGGCCTCCGCTGACCATTTTGAAGCGTTGGCACCCTTGCGGGTCATCGCAGTCAAGGGTACGGTTAAAAAAGAATAGTTCTTTATAAAGCTTTGATAATAGTTGGTGAACCCCAGGAATCTCCTTAAAGTCTTCAGGCTGGTAGGTTGGGACCAATTCTTGATACTTTCAAGTTTGTGAGGGGCCATTTGGAAGCCTTCTTTCGACACTATGTAGCCTAGAAAAGGCACTGAGTCTTTGTGAAATTCACACTTAGAGAGTTTGGCGTACAGCCGGTGTCCGCGAAGATGGTGGAGTACTTGCTTGACATCTGCAATGTGGGTGTCCAAATCCTGGGAGAAGATTAATATGTCATCCAGGTAAACCACAACATTCTTGTACAGCAGATCCCGCAAGATGTCGTTCAACATATTTTGGAAAATGGCAGTACATTGCACAACCTGAACGGCATTACTAGATACTCGAAGTGGCCATCTCGCGTGTTGAAGGCCGTTTTCCATTCATCGCCACTCCGAATGCGAATGAGGTTGTAGGCCCCCTTCAGGTCGAGCTTTGAAAATATCTTGGCCCCTTGCAGCCGGTCAAACAGCTCCGAGATTAACGGCAAGGGGTAACTGTCTTTGATTGTGATTTTGTTTAGACCTCGGTAATCGATACATGGACATAGGGTACCTTCCTTCTTCCCCACAAAGAAAAAGTCTGCGCCAGCTGGCGACTTTGATGGCCTAATAAAGCCCTTCTGGAGATTTTCTTCAATGTATTCCGACATTGCTTTATTCTCAATGGCTGAGAGAGGGTACACCCGTCTTTTTGGTGGCTCAGCATTGGGCTTCAGTCTTATGGCACAGTCATAGGGCCTATGTGGAGGAAAATTATCAGCCGCTTCTTTGGAAAATACATCCCCGAAGGATGCATATTGGGGCAGTAGTCCTGGCAACACTGGAGTTGTAGGCATGCAAATGATAGGCGAGATTTCCTTAAGTCACCTCCCATGACATTCTGGGCCCCAGCGGAAGAGATCCAAGGATGTCCAGTCAAATTGGGGTTGGTGCACTTGCAACCAGGGTAACCCCAGGACGATAGGTGCATGGCCCTTTCCAGTACAAAGAAGGAGAGTGATTCCATATGGAGAGCTCCAGTGCGGAGAGTAACTGGTACGGTTTGGCAAGTCACGTCACCCGATAAGGGCTCTCCATGAATGGAGGATAACAGTAGTGGATCTTTCAACTTGATGAGGGGAATCCTGGTATTCCACTAGACGTCTGAGAATGAAGTTGCCTCCTGCCTCTGAATCCACCAGGGCAGGAGTCTGAACTTACCACTGTTTTAACTGGGATCATGAACCCATGGTCCGTAGGTCAAGGAGACTGGGAAAGAGAGAGCGGAGGAGAGGGCGTAGTGAGGCCTAAGAACAGTCCTCCTGCAGGACTTAGTCCCGTCCGTTTTCCGGACGAATGGAGCATGTAGAGACATTGTGGCCAGGCTGACCACAGTACATGCTTGTCTAGAAATGAGGCGATTTTAACAAGATACCCTGATGCCAAGCAAAGATCGGCTTGAACTTGTGTTTTCTTTAGCATACCAGACAGAGAAACTAATTTTTTTACACAACTGTCAGCAAAATACTGTGCGGAAAACTGGCCAACTTTCTGTCTTATTTTCTTGGGCTCAGCTAATTTATGGATGACAGAAAATTACTTTCTAGGGCTATTTAAAGATTCGGTCAGATGAATTTTAAAATATTTTTTTCTATTTATCTCAAAACAATGTTAATAATCCTGGCATAAAACCAAATAATTGGTTCGATTGTCTGCTGATGGATGTTTTCACCATTGCCTTCTGCTTGACACAGGCATTGCTTTATAGTATGTAATTTCTAATTGTACCAAGGTACCCTCAGTTTAGACCAAGTAGCTGTTTTATTTTGCAATGGCACAATTTTGTCAGTAATTTTACCTAAAGTCTGAGTAATGGAATTGGTGAAAATAATTCTTGACTCAGACTCCATAAAATGAGTCCTATCTACCCATTCTTCTTTAAAATGTGCAAGGTCGATGGGTCTTCTAAATTTTCTTATAATTGGGGTATTAAAATACCTGATGGAATTATTCCCTAATTTAAGAGACAAGGATATAAAATATTGGTCAGATCATAATAGGTTGAACTACTGTATCATTAACTGAAGTCTGATAATGGCTATGGATTATTATTTGATCCAAAATATTCCCATCTCTATGAGTCATAGAGGAAATCATTTGTATAAGATTTAAACTACTCAGGCTTTCTTGAAAGTCCGCAAAACTAGATTATGGATATTCAAATTGCCGATTACTAAGACCATATCCGCTTGCAATAAGAGGGATGTAATAAAATGCATTACAGGAGTAGGGTCTCTGCTAATCACTCCCGGTGGCCAGTAAAGCACTGCCAACAACCAGTCCTGGAGACTCAACTACCAAGCTTTCGCATCCATTTCTCAGCTTGGTTGGGATGGAAGGATTTACAATACAATATACTCTTCCTTTTCTTTTTGGACTAATGTCTTGATAATAAGAATAACTTGTGGGGCAAGGTAGATTAAAAAATGGAGTATCACTCAAGGACAACCATGCCTCAGTAAAACATAATATATTCAAATCTCTCTCTGCTAATAATGCCAAAATCACTTCAGGTTTATGCCGTAATGAAGCTGCATTAATATATGCAAAAGACAATGTGAGTTTGTCTATATTTTTAATGACTGTATTGTAATGTTAATTGTTTTATGTTTGAATTATGGATGAAACATGAGCTGCCATGATCATCAGAGTGGGTGACTAACGAATAAAATAAAGTGATAAGGAAAATATAAAATATAGATAAAGGAAGCACACGCTAGTGATACTTTAGGCCATGGGGTAGCTAGGTAAAGAGCAGCAATCCCCAGAAACTAACATGATCAATACTGGAAGGTTGGTGATAGCCAAGTATCGTCCAGCAAGGCTACAGGGACATAAGTAACTGGTTCTTGGCAACGGTATCACTAGGTTTGGGCTACAGCCTTATTAGTTTTCAAAGCTGATTATGTTATTATAGGACTTGGTAGTAAGACATGAGTTGGATAAAGAATGATATTGTACATGTTATTAAGCTTGTATGATTGGAAACTGGGATGTGTTCTTAGTAGTGTTTAGACCAAAAGAATTAGGTAGATTGCTATAATCTACTGTTACTAGTAAAATGGCTGTGATCATAAGTCATCCCACACACATTTTGCTATTGTGCCAATTAATACTTAACTGTCACTGACAAGGATAGATGAGATCTGGTGCTGTACCCCCTGAGGAGCTAAGCCCTAGTTTTTGGTGGAGGATGGGACAATGGGCAGTTTATAGTAGCATTGTGTGAAATCTTGTGTTTTGCTCCTTTGGACTTTGGAGCAGTACAGTAGGTGTAATCCTTTTTCAGAAGTTCATAGCAAAACTATGATGCCCTATGCTTTAGAACAGTGGGTCTCAACCTTTTTTCCGCTGTGACACACCTGACAGATAATGCTTACATGCATGACACACTGAACACTTGACCATCATGGGCTAAATGTAAACATATACTCTGCATCCATAGGAACCCGCCCCCTCCCCAAACAATGGATGCAGAGGAGATTTCCCCATACAACTTGCCATATAAAAAAGAGATTCTGATTCTGGTGCTTTGTCAGTAACAGAAACACAAACTCCCTTACTACCAGGCGCATTGTAAATATACAAAACCTGACAAAAAAAACAAACACTCAGCACATGTGTAGCAAACCTGCCATATTATAGCAATACTAACTCCAAGAACTCAGACAGCAATATCCCTACCTATGAAAAGGCAACAGAGCACCACCAGTGCATGTCCTACTGAGAATGAGAAAACACAACAAATAAGACTGATACAAATCCCTACATACTAGTAAAATACCTCACCTCACTCACAGATACAGTTCCAACCTTCACCAAATACAGAATAAGAGACCACAAATTACAAATGTGGAGGCAAAAACTGGAATGGAAACCTCAAATAGCCCCTCTGCATGCTGTGCAAAACTGGAGAACTAGAAACAGAAATACATTTCCTCCTATACTAAGCAAAGTACAAAGAGAGAAATGAACATTCCCAAAACTGACACATTATGGCTCTTGCACCCCGTCACTCCCCTTACATGCCTCTATCGTCCTTCACTTCTCTCAATTACTCCCTTTCAATCAACCGCTCACACTCATATCCCTGCCCAGCATTCCTGACACCCCCATATTCTCTTCCCTGTGCTCCCTCTCTCTCCTACTTGACTCTCCCTACCCCTTCATCCCATCTACTCCCTGCCCAGCTATCCTGACCCTTGTTTCCCACCCCTTCCTGCTCAGCAGCCCCCACATTCTCTCTCCCTTCCTCCTCTATCTGCTCAGAATCCCCAACTTCCTTTCCTACATCCTCCACAGGGTGAAGAGATCATCATCACTCCCAGACTCAGAAGAGGAAGATAAAGTTTGTGCCCAGAACAGTAGGAGTTGGCAATGTCTTTCTCTGATCTGGATGAAAGAGGAAACAGCCTCCCACTGGGCTAGAAAGATGAGAAGGAAGTGAGAGTAGTGTCCTGTCAGGCCCAATGTAAGAGAAGTCAATCAAGTCCCACCCCGGCTGCTAAGGAGAGGAGACAGCAGCCTGTGACACACCTCCCAGGACCTCGCAACACATCAGTGTGTCCCGACACACTTGAGAACCATTGCTTTAGAACACATGGACAGTGCAGTATTTGTCCCGTGAGGTAAACAGAATTGATCACTGTAACCAAAACGTGCAATAAATGCTATTTTCAGTAGAGGGCACAATTCTGAATATTGGCTTAGCTTCAGTTTTCCAAGGAAAGACAATCTCATGTCATTTGTGCTTTGGAATATGCAGCTGCCATATTATACCTATGCTCGTTTTCTCCACAGTCTGCTCTTTTGTTAGATGGAACCTTCTGTTGATACTGGATGTAATTTTTAGCTAATTAATAGATGATGTCTGTGCCCTACTAGTTGTTGCCTCATATAACATTTCTTTTCATCCACAGTATGTCATATGGGAAAAACATTTCTGAACAAGACACTTCTTTCAGACTTGCATGAACGCTGTTAATGCACCTGGATCACTTTCTGTGTAATGAGTGGAGTGAACAGGTCCTAAAGGAAGGGGAGGAGACCGAGCCATAAAGACAGGATCTAGCATGAAGGAGCAAATTACACAAATTCCTGAATGCAAAACCTAAACAATTTCCAACTGACCTTGGCAGCATTTCAGAAGGAATGCATTAGGCACAAACAGACTTTCATTTACTTAGGATATGTGTGTTCTTGTTCTTCAACTGTTTTATTTTTCAGGAACAAACATGTTTATTGTACCCTATATTTTTACATCTCTAACTGCATTACAGAATTTTTGTTTCACATGAGCATTAGCATTTAGTTGTAGCAAGGTGGACATTACTGCGGGGAAAATGAGGGGGGTTTTTGTCTGTACTTCTGTGTTTGGTAATGAATCTGGAACTTTGGGCCATTAATTTCCAGGAAGTTCTGCATACTGTCTTCTTTTATTTACACACACAGACTATTTGATTACATTCTTCTTTTCTCTTGTCCAAGCCCAAACATGTACCTGCTGGCTTATACTCCATGATTGACTCTCTCCTTTCTGTTCACCCTGTCCCCTTAGAAGGAGTGTGCCTGAGAGTCTAACAGAGAGGTGGGCAAAGTAGGAAGGGCGTGTTGCGTGTCATTTAGAGGATGGAATTTCCCTGTTGTCTGTCTGCTGCCCTCTCATTCGAGCATGTCTGTTATAGTTAGCAAGGCTGTCAAGTTATCCTGTTATGCTGCTACTGAATAAACAGTTGGGATGCTTCATGAGCGACTTAAACTTTACTCATTTCTGCCCAGTTTGATCAGTTCTTTAGTCTTATTTCCCACCACATCTGCAGTTTTTCCAATCAGAAGCATTACCATGCTATTGAACCAGACTATAATGCCACTCCTGTAAATGATTATTATTGGAATTGTCAATGAATGAGTTTCAAGGTGCATCCAGATTTATGTTTGAATGTATAATATTTTGTTTCTATTAAAGGTATTGAAAAACTCCCATTTTAGTGACAGGGGCACGTAAATATATTTGCATGTCCTGCCCTCAGTCTGAACCCCACTTCTCCTTCATGCCACTTTGATCACCAGGTCCCTTCAACCTGGATGAAAGGAGAGCGGCACTCTCCCTGGCTTTTCATTTATTGCTGGCATTCGCTTACATTTCGGTCATTTTTCTGCCCCAACAGGTTTTGTGACCTAAGCAGATGCCTCTCTCACCAACCTCTAGTTATGGCCCTGAAACCTTCAAGGAATCCAGTTGCAAACAATTTTTCCTACAATCTGGAAACAAAAATTAAGAATACTGCTACTAATAATTAGTACTGGTAGAGGAGACTGAAAAATACCATTCTGAAAAAGGGGCTTGGATTTTCCACAGAAGGAGCAATATCTGCAGCATGCTGGAATAAGGTACCAGAGATAGTGGCTACACATAGAAACATGACAGACGTATGGCCTATCTAGTGTGCCCATCCGCCCAACTAATTTAGCTTTACACTTCCCATCATTCCCTCAGAAATGCCCTGTATTTATCTCATGCTTTCTTGTATTTAGATACCTGTTTTTGTCTCCACCATCTCCTCTGGGAGCCCATTCCATGCATCCACTACCCTCTCTGTAAAGAAATATTTCCTAAGATTACTTCTGAGTATACCCTCATCGCCCTCATTCCATGGACCCACATTCTAGAGCCTCCTTTCTGTTGAAAGAGGCCTACCTCCTCTGCATGGAAACTTTTGAAATATTTAAATGACTCTATCATCTCTCTCCTATCTTGCCTTTCCTCTAGGTTGCACATGTTTATCTTTAATTCTGTCCCCATATGCTTTAGAACAAAGACCACTGACAAGTTTAGTAGCCATTCTCTGGACCTACTAAAACTGGTTTATATTCTTTTGAAGGTGCAGGCTCCAGAATTGTATACAGCATTTCAAATGGGGTCTCACCAGGGACCTATACAGGAGCATATCACCTCCCTTTTTCCGCTGACCATTCCTCTCCTTATACAGCCAAGCATCTTTCTGGCTTTTGCTGTCGCTTTATCCACCTTAAGATGATCAGATGCAAACACTCCCAGATCTTGCTCTTCTTTTGTACTTAGAAGAATTTCACCCCTAATGCTGTGCCACTCCCTTGGGTTTTTGCATCCTAAATCAATAACTCTGCATTTTTTTTTAACATTAAATCTTAGCTTCCAGATCCTAGACCATTCCGTGAGCTTCCCTAGATCCGTCCTCATGTTTTCCACACCTTTCTGGCTGTCTGCCCTATTACAGATTTTGACATCATTGGCAAAAGGGCAAACCTTTCCTGATAGTCCTTCTGTTATGTTGCTCACATCTCCTTTAAGAAGAAAGAAGCTATGTGGTCTCAAAAGTTCATGTACTGCATCATCATCTTTGGATTACTTTTATAGTGGTTCAATAAAAGATATCACAATCTACAAAGAGTCCTTTATCCAAATAAATAGAAAAAAGGATCTTCAGTTTTGCAGTGGAAAAAAACTCCAAGGCAGGGAAGGACTATCCCTTGATGAATATAATAGGTGCTAAGGTATGATGCTAATTACAAAGTACACTAACGTAATGACAAACATTATACTTGTTCTAACTACTCTTAAGTGAATTTAAATAAAATAAACTGTTTTCATGTCTGGAAATTCTGAACAGTTCCGGGTTTGTTTTCTGGTTGAGTGTTTCAGGGTTCTCCGATGTCAGTAAACAGGATATTTTTATATACACTTGTACACTGCTTGTTAACATTCACTCCAAGGTCTGTTTACATTGTGTTTAAATGACATGCCAGCATTTGTATCTCATTCACTGAACTGAAAATTATTTTAAAATTATTTTTTTTTTCAGAATGTGGTTTTCCATTGTACAAAAAGGTTTCTCTAATTGTTACATGTGCACTTTATAATTATTCAGGCAACTGGGGGTTACTATAACAAACATGCAGGATTATAAAATATTTCCAGAAGTGAATCTCATGGGCTAAGGCTATGGTAGACGTTTTCTGAGTATGAAACCCTTATAGTCTTTGTGGGAATTTTGGAGTAATGAACAAAAGAAGTTGTCATGCTGGATCAGATGAAGGGTCCGTGAAGGCCAGCATCCTGTTTTTAACAGTGGCCAATACAGTTTACAAGTACTTGGCAAGTACCCAAAACATTAAGTAGATCCCATACCACTAATGCCAGTAATAGCAGTGGCTATTCCTTAAGTCATCTTGATTAATAGCAGTTAATGGATTTCTTCAAGAACTTAACCAAACCTTTTTTAAACCCAGTTACACTAACTGCCATAACCACATCCTCTGGCAACAAATTCCAGAGCCTAGTTGTGTTTTGAGCGAAAAATAATTTTCTCTGATTAATTTTAAATGTGCTACTTGCTAACTTCATAGAGTGCCCCCTAGTCCTTCTATTATCTGAAAGAGTAAATAACTGGTTCACATTTACCCATTCTAGACCTTTCATGATTTTATAGACCTCTATCATATCCCCCCTCAGCCATCTCTTCTCCAAATGAACAGCCTTAACCTCTTTAGCCTTTCCTCTTAGGGGAGCTATTCCATCCACTTTATCATTTTTGTCGCCCTTCTCTGTACCTTCTCCAGTGCAACTATATCTTTTTTGAGATGTGGCGACCAGAATTGTACACAGTACTCAAGGTGCGGTCTCACCATGGAGCAATGCAGAGAAATTAAGTCATTTTTTGTTTTATTCACCATTCCCTTCCTAATAATTCCTAACATTGTTTGATTTTTTGACTATTGCAGTACACTGAGCCAACAGTTTCAATGTATTATTCAGTATGATGCCTAGATCTTTTTCCTGAGTGGTAGCTCCTAATATGGAACCTAACATTGTGTTACTACAGCATGGATTATTTTTCCCTGCAGGCATAACCTTGCACATGTCTGTTTCCTGTCTTTTAACCACGCCATATTACTAAACCAACTGGCTAACATCGGTATTGCAGGATCAGCGCTGACTTGGTTTAAGACTTTTCTAGAAAACAGAGGTTTCAAAGTCAAAATCCTGAACAAAGAATCCCATAGATACCCATCATCACAAGGAGTTCCTCAGGGCTCCTCTCTCTCACCTACACTCTTCAATCTATACCTTCTCCCACTTTGCCAACTTCTAAACAAATTGAATCTAAAACACTTTATTTATGCCGACGACGTCCAGATTGTGATCCCCCTCCAAGAATCCATTAATAAAACTCTAAAACTGTGGGAAAACTGTTTCAAAGAAATTAATGACCTCCTATCCAGCTTAAACCTAATTCTAAACCAATCAAAAAGTGAATTCCTGCTAATCTCACCGGATAACTGCAAAATCACTACGAACCCGCCAGCCAACTTACAAATATCAAAAGTAAGAGATCTAGGAGTATCCATAGACAACAGACTAAACCTAAAAGCATTTATTAAGCAAACAACTAAAGACTGCTTCCACAAACTACACACATTAAAAAGAATAAAACCCCTATTTCATTTCCATGATTATAGAACAGTGCTCCAAGCAATAATCTTTGCGAAAATAGATTATTGCAACACTATACTACTAGGCCTCCCATCATCCCATACCAAACCTCTCCAAATGATTCAAAACACGGCAGCAAGAATCCTAACTAACAAGAAAAGAAGAGATCACATCACGCCGGTCCTTAAAGACCTTCACTAGCTGCCAATCCACTTCAGGATAATCCATAAATCCCTAACCACAATCTTCAAAAATATCCATGGACTAGCTCCACTCCATCTACAAATAGCACTTAAAAAACACTCCTCCAACAGACCCACTAGAGAAGTGTACAGAGAACTTCTACAGGTACCACACGCCAATACCACCCAACACATAACCCTGAGAGACAGGGCCTTCTCTACAGCAGGCCCCCCACTATGGAACTCAATCCCCTTAGAATTACGACAGGAACCATGTCTTCCAACCTTCAGAAAGAGACTTAAGACATGGCTGTTCAAGAAAGCCTTTCCGGACTCTGACTGATGATCTCACCAAATACAGAAAGACGGTCTATCTCCCACTAAACTGATACGGACATACCAAACACTACACGTTCTTATTCTTGTTAAATTTCTATCGTCTTATTCTTCTTCTTTTCCCAGTTAGAACCATCCTTGTTTTATTGTAACTGATTTTTTCTGCGCACTGTTATAACTTGTTATAATTTGTAAATATATAAAATGTATACTCATGTTATATTTATACACGTTTATAATGTATTGATCACCCCTGTTTTATGTAAACCGACATGATACGAATCTCCGTGAATGCCGGTATAGAAAAACTCAAATAAATAAAAAAATAAAAAAAATGTCCACAATAAATTTCATCTGCCATTTGGATGCCCAGTCTCGCAAGGTCCTCCTGCAATTTATCACAATCTGCTTGTGATTTAACTACTCTGAATAATTTTGTATCATCTGCAAATTTGATTACCTCACTCATTGTATTCCTTTCCAAATCATTTATAAATATATTAAAAAGCACCGGTCCAAGTACAAATCCCTGAGGCACTCCATTGTTTACCCTTTTCCACTGAGAAAATTGACCATTTAATCCTACTCTCTGTTTCCTGTCTTTTAACCAGTTTGTAATCCATGAAAGGATATCGCCTCTTATCCCATGACTTTTTAGTTTTCTTAAAGCCTCTCATGAGGGACTTTTGTCAAATGCCTTCTGAAAATCCAAATACACTACATCTACCAGTTCACCTTAGAGAAGTGGAGTTTACACATGGACTTCAGAAACAGATCTTTATCATAGGAGGCTCTGTTTACTCACAGTTTTTGACTTTAGAAATTTCTAGCAGATATTCAGCAGCTTGAGCAAATTTAAAAAAAAAATTCACATCCTATATTTAAGAAAGGAGGTGCAGGCCCATCTTAGTGGTAGGTCTCTATGTTGTTATATGGGAGACTTGAGTTCTGCTCCTAAGCTAGCCAGAGACAATATTCACTGTCCAGCGGAGAGGAGTGGGGGTATGTCTCAGTCTTCGCTCAATGGCAACATATAGAGGAATCAGAATGCATTTGCAGTGGGCTATGAAGGGGACTCTGACCAAGGAAGACTGTCACTGACTGTTTCTCAGTTTATTTATTTACACGTTTTTATACCATGTAAATCCAACAGAAAATTGTCATGACTGTACTAGATATGGGTGAGGTTACGAAACATATGTCAGGAAGACAGCTGACCACAAGCAAGTGAGCGCATAACAAGTATTGATAATTTCGGAAGTCAAGCACATGAAAAGATAAGTAATTTTATTGAATAGAGGGACCACGTAAAACATAATGGTGAATAATTTTCAAGGGTAAAAAAATTTTAAAAGGAAAAATTTTTTTATTGGGTGATTTATTAAAAATAAAAACACAAATAAAATAGGCTTACTCTTATGGGGTAATGGTAGATGACGCGATCTAAGTGCCGATACATGAGAAGGGTTGTAGCCCTGTATAGGGCAAGAGCCTGTAAGACTGTGAGCACTTCTATCTGATACCTTCCCCAGTAGAGTTTGTTAAAGTATTATAAAATACAATATATGCTTTTGAGCATTAATCCTCAAAGTTAATTGTTTTTGTTAGTTGATAAAATTTGAGGTAGTGAGCCGTTGTTGCAGAATAATCCAGAGGAGTGCCATCAGAGGTATGATAGAGGCATTCAGTTACCTTAAAGGTATTGATAATGCACACAAAGTAAACAATTTTTTTTAATGAAAAGGCATTCTACAGCTAAGGGTCATGATATGAGAGACTTCAAAGGATAGGAAACATTTTTTTCACAGACAGGGTAGTGGATGCATCAAACACCTTCCTGGAGCTGGAAGCAGATGCTTAAACAGTAAAAAACTTCAGCATGGCATGGATTCTCTGCTTATCTCTTAGTTGAAAAAAATGAGAAAACAGAGGAAGCATGATCTAGCAGCATGTGCTTAAAGTGCCTAATCAAATAATTTAACGAGTGTTGGGGCTCATAGAATGCAATGTGGATAATATGAAATATTAAAACTTTTAGCAGAAATGCAGGCAAACATATATCTGTCCAGCGGGCTTTGACTTTTAGAATTTTCTAGCAGGTGGGTCTGTTTGGTGGGCAGTAAGTGCAGCAATATCTACACGTCCCAGCAAAAATGCAGGTACTCATGTACCTTGTCTGTGTCTGGCAGGTTACCTACTTCTCCTGTTGGCAGATTGTTGTTTTGATGGGTACTGTTAAAAAAGGCCATAGGTATCTAGGGAGCTGGATATTTGGGCAAACGCCATGATGATGCTTGGATTATCTTAGCTAGACATGAGAAGGGAGGAGTTTGTGGATGAATTAAATAGGATCTTGCATGCTCATCCAGGAGGATGGAGTACAAAGGAGGAAAACCTAAGCTCATAAGAACATGCCATACTGGGTCAGACCAAGGGTCCATCAAGCCCAGCATCCTATTTCCAAAAGTGGCCAATCCAGGCCATAAGAACCTGGCAAGTACCCAAAAACTAAGTCTATTCCTTGTTACCGTTGCTAGTAATAGCAGTGGCTATTTTCTAGGGATGTGAATCGTTTTTTGACGATTTAAAAAAATCGTCAGATATTTTTTAAATCGTCAAAAATCGTTAGAGTCGCGATACAATCGAAATTCCACCGATTTATCGTGAAAAATCGTATAGAGCAGGGGTGTGCAAGCAGAATTGGGACCGTTGATGGAGCATCAATGATGACTTTTTCTCCTATGCATGTTGCATATCTTTTTTTTTCAGGCCATGACAAATATTTTCTATTTTTGTTGCCAAATATCTCATGAATATCTTTTTTTTTTTAACAGCAGATTCTATTTGGCAAAACCTTTTCTAATGTTTACCTGCTAGAAAAGAGGTGCATCACACTGTTAATGACAGATAACCTTCCAGTAATACTGTAAAGGTATTACACAGCTCTTAATGTTGCACAGCAAATGTCAATTTTTATCCTTGGGATGTGCTGCTTCCTGGCCATCAGTTTTATTATTTTCAATCTGGTTTACATAGCACTGCACATTGCCAAAGTCAGAAATAACCCTATAAGACCATGTATTCTCTGGTAATAACAGCAGGTCAGAACTCCTGGTTCAGGTCCAGCTGTGTGCTGTCAAAGGGAGGGTTTGATTGCTTTAATTCAAACATCAATCTTACATTTTTTTTTAGAGCTGCTAATTTACAGAAGCAATAGTAGTACTCTTGTTCCCTGTTATGGTGTTGCGATCAGCGGGGGCCGACCCCCACGGCCGACCGCACCTACCGGCAGTGGCAGAGGCGGGTCTCTTCGGTACTCTCTGCGCGGTCTTCATCATCGGCTAAGGCAGCAGGGAGCCAGCAGCATGGCTCCCGCAGGGGCAGCCTTAGCCCCAATCTGACACAGATGCTTGGCTCCTCCCCCCACTTATAGGAGCAGCAACAGGAAGTAGTTCCAGGCTCCCAGGAACAACTTCCTCGCCCAGGACTATATAAGGAGGCTTCTGAAGGATTGCCAGAGCCTTGCAATAGGTCCAGCTTGGTGTATCTCCTGCCTTGCTTGCCTTGCGGTGATTTCTGCTTTGGATACTGGACTCTGCCTTGCCTGCCGCCTGCCTCTGACCCTGCTTTGGATACTGGACTTTGCTTTGCCTGCCGCCTGCCTCTGACCCTGCTTTGGATACTGGACTTTGCCTTGCCTGCTGCCTGCCTCTGACCATGCTTTGGATACTGGACTTTGTCTCTTTGCTGCCTGCCTCAACTCCGGACTGTCTATACCACTGCCCTGCTGGTAACTCCGGCTGCCGACCCTGAGGTTCATCTCCCGCTGACGAGGAACCACAGTAAGACTTTTTACCTTGTTATTGCAGCCCAAGGGTTCACCGATTCATTGAATCGTAACAGATTGCAAGGCCATGAACCCAATGGACCTCTCCGGTCTGCAGGCTATTCCAGGCCTAGCATTAAAGATACAGCAGAAGCAACAATGCCTGGACTCCCTGATGGCATCTCTGCACTGTCTGAACTCTCGGCTAGACGCTTCTGGGCCCTCCAGTGGACCACCTACTGTTCCGGCACACAATACCTCTCCTGTGCGGCTACCGGGCCCTCCTTGGTATGCAGGTGATCCAGGACAATACCGAGGTTTTCTTAACCAATGCTCAATGCACTTTTCACTGCAACCCGCACAGTTTCCTTCAGATACAGTTAAAACCACCTTTATACTGTCCTTGTTAGAAGGCAAGGCTCTGGCCTGGGCATCTCCATTATGGAAAAGAGGAGATTCCATTCTTCAGGACCTTCAACGTTTTCTCCAAGTTTTTAAACACACCTTTGATGATCCTGGGTGTTTGGCGGCCACCGGGCCAGACATTTTTCATTTTCGCCAAGGTAGTCGTATGCTATCTGATTACGCTATTGAATTTCGGACAATTGCTACTGAATTGAATTGGCGAAAGGACAGTTTACGAAGTATTTTTTTGGAAGGACTAGCCACCCGCATCAAAGATGAGTTAGCTGCTTGAGATCTCCCTGACCTTTTGGATGATTTGATTGATCTAGCTGGCAAAATTGATCGACGCCTTCAGCAACGTGCCAGAGAATTGCGCGGACCACGTAGACCAATCACTCTTGCACCCTCCTTCTCTCGGCCTCTGATGGGTTCTCAACCAACGGCTACGAACCCTCAGCCGGAAGAACCAATGCAACTAGGGAGGAGTCCTTTAACGACTGAAGAAAGACGGGGTCGCCGAACCCAAGGTTTATGTTTATACTGTGCTGGCAAAAGACATTTTTTGGCCAATTGTCCCAAGAAAGGGGGAAACTCCAGAGCCTAGAACCAACAGGGGAGATGGTTCTAGGTTGTACCGGCTCTGCTCCCCAGCTCATCCTTCCGGTAACAATAATTCAAAACCAGCAAAAATTCTCGACATTAGCCCTTCTGGATTCCAGGACAGGGGGAAATTTCATTATGAGTAATCTGGTCGAACACCTTGATCTACCTACCATGCCGCAAGATACACCTTTGATACTTTCTTCAATATCTGGAGACCCACTCCCTGGACGAATCCTTCAGATTACTCTTCCACTGCGCCTAAGGACTGGTATACTACATATGGAAGAGATTTCTCTTCACGTCATTGACAAAGCCGTTCATCCGGTCATTTTAGGAATGCCTTGGCTCCAAAAACATTCCCCTGCGATCAACTGGGAAACACTTCTGTTAACCAAATGGAGCTCACATTGTCAACAGCAATGCCTTCTTCCAGTGACACGTCCTCTTACTGTATGTCTTGCTACCACCTCAGGAGACCTTCCTTCACAATATGCCAGTTTCGCTGATGTATTTTCAAAAGAAAATGCATAAATTCTTCCTGAACATGGACAATTTGATTGTGCCATCAACCTGCTTCCCGGGACCATACCTCCTCGGGGAAGGGTATATCCGCTATCTCTCCCTGAAACTCAGGCCATGGCCCAATATATCCAGGAGAATTTAGACGGTGGATTCATTCGCCCATCTACTTCACCAGCTGGAGCTGTTTTTTTTTTCATGGCCAAGAATGATGGTACACTACGGCCTTGTATAGATTATCGAGGATTAAATGCCATAACCAAGAAAGATCGCTACCTATTGCCTCTCATTCCTGAATTACTAGACTGGTTACAGGGCGCCCAAGTGTTTACAAAACTTGATCTACGAGGGGCATATAACTTAGTCCGCATCAGGCCGGGTGACGAATGGAAGACTGTGTTTAATACTCGGGATGGACATTTTGAATATTTAGTAATGCCTTTTGGATGTGTAACGCACCTGCAGTCTTTCAGTCCACGATGAATGAAATTTTTCAGGATCTATTATATAATAAAAGTAGTAGTCTATCTGGATGATGTGTTGATATTCTCCCGAGATCTGCAATCTCACCGCGGTGATGTCCAACAAGTACTGCAATGCTTGTGAGCCCACAAGCTCTATGTAAAATTGGAAAAATGCATTTTTGAAGCAGAGTCTTTGCCTTTTTTAGGATACATTATCTCCAATACCGGGTTCCAAATCGATGCGGATAAAGTGGCCTGCATCCGGGAATGGCTCCAGCCTTCTGGTCTGCGCTCCCTACAACGATTTTTGAGTTTTGCCAATTTTTATAGACACTTCATTCCTCATTACTCTCAATTAGTTGCTCCATTGACTGCACTAACTCGCAAAGGAGCCAGTACCAGAGAGTGGTCTGTGGAGGTGTTGGATGCTTTTTCCAGGCTTAAGAAGGCCTTCCTTTCTGAAACCTGCCTCTACCACCCGGATCCTGCACGTCCTTTTGTCTTGGAAGTAGATGCCTCTTCCACTGCCGATGGGGCTATCTTGGGTCAAATTTCCACTAAGGGGGTTTTTCACCCCTGTTCCTATTTTTCTCATAATTTTTCCCCAGCTGAAAAAGGATATGGTATCGGAGATAAGGAGCTCCTGGCCATAAAACTAGCTTTTGAGGCCTGGCGACAATGGTTGGAGGGAGCTCAACACACTATTATGGTCTATACTGACCATAAGAATTTAGAACATCTCCGCCAAGCCCAACGTCTAAACCCCCGTCAAGCGTGCTGGTCCTTATTTTTTAACAGTTTCGATTTCCTGGTGAAATACAGGCCAGCCACCAAAAATGTCAGAGCAGACGCTCTCTCTCGCGCTTCCAAGGCTGAAGATCTTCCAGACCCACCGAGGTTCATTATCAACCCAGCACGAATCCTGATGGCCACTACCCATGTAGTTCTCCCAGGGAAGACTGTCATTCCAACCCAGTTACGACAACGCTTGTTGAAATGGGGCCATGATTCTAAAGTAGCAGGACAACCAGGCCGAGCTCGAACTTTCTCACTCCTCAGAAGATATTATTGGTGGCCACAGATGTACCAGGATGTGAAAGCCTATGTAGACTCGTGCCCAACCTGTGCCCGGCAGAAAACTCCAGTTGGATGTCCTTGGGGCTTATTACAACCTCTGCTGGCACCCAAGGAGCCTTGGACTCATTTTGCCACGGATTTTGTGGTGGAATTACCTGCTTCCAATAGTAATCGAATAATTTGGGTGGTCACTGACCATTTTTCTAAAATGGCCCACTTTATCGCTCTCCCAACACTACCTTCTGCTCCAGAATTGGCCAAATTGTTTACAAAACACATTTTTTCGATTACATGGACCTCCTCACCATATTGTATCCGCTCATGGAACCCAGTTCACAGCCAAATATTGGTGGTCTTTGTGCAACAAATTTGGGGTTAAACTGGATTTTACTACAGCCTACCACCCCCAGGCCAATGGACAAACCGAACGAACTAACCACACCTTAAAAACGTTTTTAAGAGCTTTTGTGAATGAACGACAGGATGATTGAGCCGACCTTCTCCCATGGGCAGAATTCTCCCATAACAGTCATGCCAACGCAACTACAGGATCATCCCCCTTTCTCTGTGTCTATGGGAGACAGCCACTCCCTCCCCTTCCAATACCATTATGCGTGCCATCCCCAGCTGCTCAGATGACAGCACAGGATCTCCATGCGCTATGGACTCAGATTGAAACCATGATCAGCAAAGCTGCCCAGAGAACAAAGAATACTACAGACAAGCATCGGCGGCCAGCACCTTACCTTAAGGTTGGAGAAAAGGTTTGGCTTAGCACTCGCAACCTACATCTACGTGTGCCTTCCATGAGGCTTGCCCCTCACTACGTGGGTCCTTTTCCAATCTTGAGACAGGTTACTCCTGTCACCTATCAACTACTTCTTCCTCCATCATTTAAAATCCATAATGTTTTCCATGTTTCACTTTTGAAACCAGTGATACTGTCATGGCCTGCACGAAAACCACCCACTCCCCAGGAAATCTCCACGGAGGAGGAGGAGACGTACCAAGTCAAAGAGATACTGAATGTCCATCGTCATAAGAGACATTGGGATATCTCAGAGCTTGGGAGGGGTATGGCCCAGAGGAAGATTCATGGGAGCCCATGAAGAATATACTTGACAAAACACTCCTTGTGGATTTTCATGCCAATCACCCAGAGGAACCTAGGCCTCCTGGAAGGGGTCTTAAAGGAGGGTGTACTGTTGCAATCAGCAGGGGCCGACCCCTACGGCCGATCGCACCTACTGGCAGTGGCAGAGGCGGGTCTCTTCGGTACTCTCTGCGCAATCCTCATCATCGGCTAAGGCAGCAGGGAGCCAGCAGGGGTAGCCTTAGCCCCAATCTGACACAGGTGCTTGGCTTCTCCCCCCACTTATAGGAGCAGCAGCAGCAGGAAGTAGTTCCAGGCTCCCAGAAACCACTTCCTCACCCAGGACTATATAAGGAGGCTTCTGAAGGATTGCCAGTGCCTTGCAATAGGTCCATCTTAGTGTGTCTCCTGCCTTGCTTGCCTTGCGTTGATTTCTGCTTTGGATACTGCCTTGCCTGCCGCCTGCTTCTGACCCTGCTTTGGATACCTGACTTTGCCTGCCTCTGACCCTGCTTTGGATACTGGACTCTGCCTTGCCTGCTGCCTGCCTCTGACCCTGCTTTGGATACTGGACTTTGTCTCTTTGCTGCCTGCCTCGACTCCATACTGTCTATACCACTGCCCCGCTGGTAACTCTGGCTGCTGACCCTGAGGTCCATCTCCCGCCACTGAGGAACCATGGTAAGCCTTTTTACCTTGTCATTGCAGCCCAAGGGTTCACCGATTCATTGAATCGTAACATGTTGAATACCTGATTTCCTAATGCAAACCCAGACCCCTCTCCTGGGCGCGCAATGCAATATTTAAATGAGGAGTCACGCTAAAAAGGAGAACTGGTCGCTGTAGGCCGCAGCCTGCTCCCTCCACCTACCGCTACGGCTGCCCACCGCTTGCTAGTCCCGGAAGTCTCACAGCCGCGGGGCGCTGCAGTCGCCATGCTCTCTCCGGTCCGGGCTCCTGCTGGGCCTCTAGCGCAGCTGCTCCTTCCCGGCCATTCGCAGGAATCCTGCCAGGCCTCCGACGCTGCTACTCCTTCTCGGCTGCACTCTCCCCCCTTGTGGGGCTTACGCCAGGCCTCCGATGCTGCTGCTCCAACTCAGCCTGAACATGGTGGTGCCTGGTCCCACAGGGGTGCCCCATGCTCCTAGGCATGCGGCCTCTGACATCATTTAAGGAAATCGCTATGGGAGGTGCTAGGGCCCCTCCCTCTTGACCTGGGACTATTTAAGGCAAGGCCTTCCTGCAAGCCCTTGCCTTGGCTACTCGGCTCCTGTTTGTGTTCCTGATAGTCTCGTTCCTATATTCTTCCTGCTGATCGACTATACCTCTGCTTGTACCTGACCTTTGAGATTCGCTGCCTGCCAAGATCTCTGCTTGTACCTGACCTCTAAGACACGCTGCCAACCAAGACCTCAGTTTACACCCGACCTCCAGCCACGTCATCTGCTTTGCCTTGCCAGCTCCTGCCTTCTACTCATCCTTGCCTGCTAAGAGCTACACCTGCACCCAGACTCTGTCTCCTGAGGCCCCACGTATGTCCAGCCGGCCCCAGTACCCAAGGGCTCAACTGAGGGGAACGTGGGCTGGTAGTGGTGAAGCGTCAACGGCTTCCCATTAGCCTCGCCTGCCAATGGTGGAGACCTGTGGGGAGGAGCAACCTCCCCTTGGCCCAAAGATCCACGCTCTGTAACATTCCCTCTAAAATCCTGTATATTTACCCTAAAATTGCCTTTTTTTTTTTTTTTTTTTACTGTTTACTTCCTAAAATGTCAGTGTCTGTGTGTGTTTGGGGGGGGGGGGGGGGGGTTTAAAACATCCAGGTGTTTTACACAAGTGTTGGCATGTGTAAAGGACATGGCTTGTGGTGATCAAACCAGCAACAATGGGATGTATTTAAAGATCCCAATGTTGTGCTTCGGCCTGCAGCTGGGGCCGTGGGCAGCATCTTACCTTTCTTTGCGGCTGGGCCACCAACGCTGGGATTTTCTGCGGCAGGGGCCACCAACCAGACTCCTCTTCTTGCGGCCTGGAGGCCGCAGATGCTGATGGTACAAGGCAGGAAGAGCCGTTCTCAGCGTCCTCATGCAGCAGGAAGCCGCCTCCCACATCCAGGCCTGTCCTCCTCCTGTTCGGCGTCTTCAGCATGGCCGCTGTCCAAGGTCCTGCACTCCTTCCTGCTTCCTCCTTAGGCGTGGGGCTGCGTCTCTTTGCCGGATTTAAAGGGCCAGCCCTCCTAGTCCTTCCTGTGATGTCATCTGGGCATCTCCACCTTCAGCCCTACAAAAGGGCTCAGTCGTCACTTCAGCCTTTGCCTTTGCAACAAGGTTCCTCGTGTCCTTTGTCTCCAGGTGACTTCCGGTTCCTGAACTTTTCTGTTTCAGACACAGTCTTCTCCAAGCCTGACCACAGCCTGTCCGACTATGCTGTCTTCTCCAAGCCTGACCATAGCCTGTTTAACTACACCGTCTTCTCCAAGCCCAACCTCAGCCTGCCTGATTACTCCGCTACCTCTTCAGGAGACTGTCCGAGGCCCACCTAAGTACAAGAGGTCCGGGTACCCAAGAGCTCAACCTGCGGAAACCCCAGATTGCTATTGGTGAAGCTCCAGCTAGCCTCTTTCTCTTGTGTGCTCCACCTCCTGGTAGCAGGTGTTCTCTGGATCTGACCGGAGGGCCGTACCAACTCTGCGCCAGACCAAGGGTCCACCTCCAGTGCAACAGATTGCAAAGGCCATGGACTCGGTGGCGCTGCTTGCCTTCCAGGCCATTCTGGGTCTAGCTTCCAAGGTGCAGGAGCAACAGCGCTTTCTTGAAAATCTGACCTCTTCCTTGGAATGTCTCCACACTGGCTGGATTCCTATCCTTTGGACCTGGCTGTGCTAAAATCAATTCATAGGATATTCCAGAAGCTCCAGGACCTTCAGCTAAGCATGCAACAGGTGGTGGTGGATGTAAACCGTCTTGAGGCTCGACAAGATGCCCTGTCTCCGCCTATTGTCCCACCACCTACCCCTGTGGTCTCCATGCTGGCAGCCAACCTTGGATGTGCAGTTCTTTTGATGCCAGCTCTGCCGCATTACTCAAGGGATCCCAAACGTTGTCAGGGATTCTTGAACCAATGCTACATGCATTTAACACTCCAAGCGGTGCTATTCCCGAATGATTTGGTCAAGGTAACCTTTATCTTGTCACTTTTGGATGGCAAGGCGCTGGCATGGGCCTCCCTTTTGTGGGAGTGCTCTGACCCCATGCTTTCCAACCTCCCGCAATTTGTGTCCGCCTTTAAACAAGTATTTGAAGAACCCGGCAGACTTCCCGCTATGGGATCTAATCTTCTGCAGCTTCGCCAAGGAACCCGCTCTCTTTCCGACTACACAATTGAATTCCGTACTCTGGCCATGGAGCTGAATTGGCAAGGGGACAGCTTGCATGCTATTTTCCTAGAGGGATTGGCCCCCAGGATAAAAGATGAATTGGTGGCATGAGAACTCCCTACCTTCCTGGAAGGTCTTATTGATCTAACTGGAAAGATTGATAGACGTCTCCAAGAACGATCTCGGGAGAACTGCACTATCCTGAAGAATCGCCTCAGGGACTTACTCCCTTCCAGTGATCACCCCTTGCCTTTCGGAAACTCCTCTGAAGAACTCATGCAGCTGGGCTATACCCGCCTTCCAGATGAAGAATGGTCTCGTCATCGTCAACTTGGCCTCTGTCTCTACTGTAGGAATGCAGGCCATCTGTTGCCCCAGTGCCCTAAGAGGAACACGATCTCGCGTCAAGAGGCTCCTGAGACAATAACACTGGGACTTACCACGACCTCACCATTGTTCCTGTTACCTGCCTCAGTGGAGACGTCCTCCTTCAGCTTTGCTACTCAGGCCCTTTTGGACTCCAGCGCAGGGGCCAATTTCATTCTGCAGGACCTCATGAACCAATGCCAAATTCCCACGTATCCAGTAACTCCTCCACTGGATCTTTCTTTGGTCCACGGGGACCCCCTACATCAGGGGTGGGCAATTCCGGTCCTCGAGGGCTGCAAACCAGTCGGGTTTTCAGGATATCCTTAATGAATATGCATGAGAGAGACCTGCATACACACTGCCTCAGTTGTATGCAAATCTATTTCATGCATATTCATTAGGGGTATCCTGAAAACCCGACTGGTTTGCAGCCCTCGAGGACCGGACTTGCCCACCCCTGCCCTACATGGAGTGGTGTCCCAAGCTACAAAACTCCTTAATCTAAAAATCGGTCCAGACCACTCTGAACTTATTTTCTTTTATATTCCACCTACTGCAGTGAACCCTGTTATTCTGGGCCTACCATGGCTAAGGAATCATCAGCCTCAGTTTGATTGGGATTCGGCCAACCTGATCCAGTGGGGACCACATTGTTCCAAATTCTGTTGTGAATCAGTTGAGTCTCCTCCATCTGTAATTGTGGCTACCACCAGCCCAATGCCTTTCCATCTCAGAAAACTCAGGAGATCCAGACCAGATCCAGTTCTCCTCGAACAGACGTTCCGAGGCAGTTTTTGACCAACTAGAGGCTCAACTGAGTCAGAGGACGACTGAACATAAAGCCCTCATCAAAAGGCATAATCGAGCCATGAAGGGGTTTTTATCCCTCCTGGCTTTCAAGGAAGATGAGATCCGAAATCTCCATGTCCATTTTTCTCACCCTGCGGAAACCCGATCTCCAGATTCATGAGACTGTTCGGTACTGTAGTCAACCCAGCCCCCAGGAGGGGGGCCTTGAGGAGGGGGTAAGGAGCCGCAGGCAGCATCTTACCTTTCTTTGCAGCTAGGCCGCCCACCCTGGGATTTCCTGTGGCAGGGGCCGCCAACCAGACTCCTCTTCTTGTGGCCTGGAGGCCGCAGATGCCGATGGTTCGCAGCAGGGAGAGCCACTCTTAGCGTCCTCATGCGGCAGGAAGCCACCTCCCACATATGGGCCTGTCCTCCAGCCCGCTCCTCCTGTTCAGCATCTTCAGCAGGCCCGCTGTCCAAGGTCCTGCACTCCTTCCTGCTTACTCCTTAGGCGCGAGGCCGCGTCTCTTCGCCGGATTTAAAGGGCCAGCCCTCCTAGTCCTTCCTGTGATGTCATCTGGGTTTATCCACCTTCAGCCCTACAAAAGGGCTCAGTTGTCACTTCAGCCTTTGCCTTTGCAACAAGGTTCCTTGTGTCCTTTGTCTCCAGGTGACTTCCGGTTCCTGAACTTTTCTGTTTCAGACACAGTCTTCTCCAAGCCCGACTTCAGCCTGTCCGACTATGCCGTCTTCTCCAAGTTCGACTTCAGCCTGTCTGACTACGCCACTTCTCCAAGCCTGACCACAGCCTGTCAGACTATGCCATCTTCTCCAAACCTGACCACAGCCTGTCCGACTATGCCGTCTTCTCCAAGCCTGACCACAGCTTGTCTGACTACGCAGTCTTCTCCAAGCCTGACCACAGCCTGTCTGACTATGCCATCTTCTCCAAACCCGACCTCAGCCTGTCCGACTATGCCATCTTTTCCTAACCTGACCACAGCCTGCCTGGCTACTCTGCTACCTCTCTGGGAGACCATCAGAGGCCCACCTAAGTCCAGGCGGTCCAGGTACCCAAGGGCTCAACCTGTGGAAATCCCGGATTACTATTGGTGAAGCTCCAGCTAGCCTCTGTCTCTTGTGTGCTCCACCTCCTGGTAGCAGGCGTTTTCTGGGTCTGACCAGAGGGCCGTACCAACTCTGCGCCAGGCCAAGGGTCCACCTCCAGTGCAACACCCAAAAGTAGATGATGATTCTTTTAAAGCAGCAATTCATTTTAGTGACATATCTCTTCTGTTGGGAACAGTCATTAACAGAATATATATGAAATGCTTTCAAAGAGACCTCTGCACTTCGATTTACAAAAGTAAATGCTAACCCTATTAATTTAGCATTGATAGGGACCTTCATTTTCAGTTGATATTTATTTTGCCTGGGAATTTCACTGTTATAACAAAAGATGTCAGTGGAAAAAGTGACTTAGACAGAACACACATGAGAAAAATCAATAGTCAAGCAATTTTTCCACTGATTTCTTTTGTGTTCTAACTTTAAAATTCGATGGCAAAATAAAATATTGAAAAAAATTTCCTAATTAGTGATCAGCGAGGCATGTTAAGTATACATATTCTAATCCTTAGTGCCACTTGGTTCTGTTCTGCAAAGACAAAGAGACAAGTGAGAAACATAAAACGTTTTCTGATTGATCAGCCAATCTGTTGTGTGTGTCTGATTGGCAACAGTTCATAATGCATCTAGAAACAGATCCTTTTTCTTGCACAAAATGTAAATACATTTTAAAAAGTACATGGTGCCACTTCTTTTCCTCTCCATAGTGTGTAGAATTTGTGTTTCTTGAAAAGAAGTTCAGCAATCCTAATCTTACTTAATGTCATCTTTTCATATGTATCAACAAACAAGATAGATGCCAAATGTCCTATATCAACATTTATTGAAGTGGAGACACTTGTTTGTTGCTACCATTACGGCTTTCATAGATCGCCTCCCTTCTTGTTTTGTGGGTCCATCTTTTCATATATTACACTGTATATTTTCTATACATACATTTATAAATAGTATGCCATAGAACATGTTGTAGGTTCGTGTTGCTGCTTACATCTTCTAGAAATTAGAGAGCTAATTAAATTTTCCCTTAGCAGATGTTTTGTCCTGTCTTTGTTAACTTCTGAAGTGGAAAACACATCTCACATGACCATTTCCATCACATCTCTTTATTGCCTATCTCTACTCAACTTCTTGTGTGTGGGATGCACGGATATTTCTGATCAGAAGAATTCAGAACACATTATCACTATGGGGATGGGGAAGGCTACTTGGAAAGGGCACCACAGTCTTCCTCAGTGTTACATCTTCAGGTTTACCCTGTATAGCACCTAAAACAAAAGAGAACCTCAGTAGGGACAATACTGCTCTAAAAAATTCACACAAACTCTTTAATCTAAAACCATGAGTTCCAAGACCATCATTTCTGCTTTGGACAATTTCAAACCCTTTTGCAGTAATCTAGTATGACTAGATTAAAAGAAAGAGGTCATGAAATATTAGGGAAAAACTTTAGAAGTGTTAAATGATCATAGAAATGACTGATGTTGTGCAGCAATCTGAGTTGTAGCAGAAGTTATATTTGATTTGGAGGGTTTTGAGAACAGTGCAAAAGGCATGTATGTGTAAGAACCTACTGATTCCTTAGCAAGTAAGCATGCCTCACAAGGAGACATATTGCATTTGGCTAATAGGATGATATCTTTTTCCTATGCATTCCCTATAGGATGTGCTATAATGGTGCATTTTAGGATTTTTAGATGTTGACTCATAGAGAATTCTGGAGAAAGCACACAAGCAGTAAGATGGTAGTGTGTGTTAAGTAGGAGCTGTAGAACCGAGGTCTTGAGTTTTATAGTCTCTAGTCCCAAATTTGGAAGACAAGGAGTTGAAAAAAGGTTGAAGCTTCTGGTTCCTATTTTGCTCTTTACATATTTATCTTTTGTATTTTTGCAAAAGTTGAAATATATTCGCGAAGTGGATTGTGATATATTGCAGGAGGATCTTGTGAGACTGGAAGATTGGACTTCCAAATGTCAGATGAAATTTAATGTGGACAAGTGCAAGATGATGCATATAGGGAAAAATAACCCTTGCTGTAGATACACAATATTAGGTACTTTCTTAGGAATTACCACCCAGGAAAGAGCTAGGAGTCATAGTGGATAATACATTGGAATCGGCTCAGTGTGCTGTGGTGGTCAAATAAGCAAACTGAAGATTAGGAATTATTAGGAACGGAATGGCAAATAAAATGGTGAATGTCATAATACCTCTCTATCACTCCATAGTGAGACTGCATCTTGAATACTGTGCATTGGAGAAAATGCAGAGGTGACCAAAATAAGAACAGCTCCCCTATGAGGAAAGACTAAAGAGGTTTGGGCTGTTCAGTTTATAGAAGAGTCAACTGAGGGGGAGATGTGATAGAGGTCTACAAAATCATGAAAGGACTTGAACAGGTTAATGTAAATTGATTATTTACCCTCTCAGATAATAGAAAGACTAGGGAGCACTCCATGAAGTTAGCAAATAGCTCATTTAAAGCAAATCAAAGGGAATTCCTTTTCACTCAACGCATAGTTAATCTCTGGAATTCATTGCCAGAGGATGTGGTTACAGCAGTTAGTGTAACTGGATTTAAAAAAGATTTGGATAAGTTCCTAGAGGGAAAATCCATAAGCTACTATTAATCAATAAGGAATAGTAGCTTGAGATCTATTTACTGTTTGGATACTTGCCAGGTACTTGTGACTTGGATTGGCCACTGTTGGAAACAGATGCTGGGCTTGATGGATCCTTGGTCTGACCCAGTATGGCATATCTTATGTTCTTATGTAATGTCAGGTGGTTTGTGATGTCACCAGAATCTGAGATAGTGCCATCTGAAGGATGTGCTTGCTATGGTATCACAATGGAGTAAACAGTTGTAAAGCTTGTATATAGCATGTTTTTCTTTTTTCATTTATCATGTTTGTTTTTTTATTTTGATTATGTCCAAACATTATATCCAAGCTGCCTTTGTTTATCTTTGTGATAGTATTTGTTTTTGCCTTTTGTGTAGCAGTGAGATATCTTCCATTGTTAAAGATTGGGGATTTTACTTACATGTGTCTGCAGCTGGTTTAAAATTCTATTGGCATGAGAGCAATGAAGCAAAGATCCTTGGATTTAAAGAAAAAACAAACAAAGAAAAAACATGTTCGGAGCAAAGGCCAGAGCTTTGATTGTTTCAACAAATTCAGCTAAATTAGTTCTAATTGCTGTCAGATTGATTATGGTGAAATCCTTGCCTCTCTCATCCTTCCTCCCTGAGGCCATTGTGATACTCGTCAAAAGTGCCATAATAATAGAGAGGAATATTGAGTAATTATATGTTAATGCATCTGTGTAAATCAAGATTTTTTCTCTTTGTAACTGCTTGCATGATATTTTAAAAATCAGCCTCAAATGGAGTACTTTTATGTCGATTGCAAAGTGCTCCAGTTAGAGTCTTTAACAATTTGCAAAAGTGTATGTAAATTTTTATCTGTTTTACACCACCCCGGTGTGCCAACCTGCACAGGTGAGGCCATAAAAGAATTTATAAGTTCTTTGTGGCAGGAACCCTGAATAGCTCTTCTCTATGCCCCTTTTCCCAGGTGTGGATCATTTTTATTGGGGGGAAAGTGTTCCTTTCAGGGCCCAATGCAGAGATGATTAACTTCCTTCGGGTTATCCCTGGGAGAGGGGTAATTTTATCTCCTTTGTGAGTGCTGCATGCCCAAACAAATACACTGGATGCACTGGGTTAGTGTCTGAAGTTAAAATTTTTACTGATGAAATAGTTACAGATGGCACAATAAATGTTATCCAGCATCACAATCTTTCTCTCCTTGGTTACATTATTCACCTGTGCAGGAATCTTTCAGACAGGCAAGTGATCTGTTCACCCTCCTGGATTAGGTGAAATGGAAGTTCTGCTGGGCAGGATAACCCTTAAGATGGTCAGGAAAACCTCTTCCAAGATGGCCAAAAATCCTATCCTTGCTCTGAAAGTAACTTTCTCTCTCCCTAGCGGTTGAAGACTCCAATGGGTGTTCTCAAGGATCTTTACAGTTCTCACATTTAGCAGCTTTTCCAATACCTTAGGTATCTCAGTCTCAGCCTCTCCTCTGGACCCCTAATGGGAGGGATCCCTGAATATAGGTTTCTTAACCTGCTCCAATGCAGGAAGGAAGGGGCAGCCAAAACAATCTTCCTCCTGGATGTCTCATCTTAATGTCCTTTTTCTTTAACCGAAGATAACACTGGAGTTAACCCCATGCAGTGGGTCACCAACTCAAATGGGCAGGTCTTCCTTATCCCTGGACATCCAAAACACAAGGTTCCCTGTTCCCTGAATCCAGGAAAGGCCTAGTTGTCCAGCAAGGCTCCTACCACAAAAATCTCAAAGTCCTGAAAACAATCTGGAGGGATATCCAAACCAGCTAGTGAGTAGACTGGCAGGAATACCCTCCTGACACTGGTCAGTATCCCAGGCTGGGTTATCCTGTTTCCTCTGACTGGACATGGAAAACACAAAAAAGGATAAGCTCCTCAGTGCCTCCTAATTCTCCAAAAACTATAAAGGACTGCCCACAGAGTCTTGGGAGAGAGCTGTTATAAAGCTTTTCAGGGGGCTAGCCATTCAAGACCCCACAAAGGGAGGGGCTGAATTTCTATGGATCTTCCCCCCCCCCCCCAATTCACTAACCTGTTCTATCTGGTATTTTCCAGGGCTTACTAGTAACCGACAGGGTGGTTGGGTTACATCTGGTTTCAGTGTTCTTTTTTTATTCTGCAGTCTCTGAATATACCTTCAAATAAACTAGAGTGAAGTGCTCTTGAAAACCAAAATCTCTATAGTGTGCACAAATGACCATCATACTTCAGCACTAAGATTGCACGAATCTCTCGTGCCTTATTTCTTTCTATGTGCCCTAAGTATAATCATTGGTCAAATGTGATAATGGTGCTTGTAATACATATTCACATTTTGTTCACAAAGGCTATTTTTTAAAAGTATTTTTTGTCGCACTTAAAACATGAAGTTGCTTTAAAAAATGGCCTTTGTGAAGAAAATGTGAATATACATTACAAGCACCATTATTACATTTGACCAATGATTATAATTAGGCATGTAGAAAGAAATGACACGAGAGATTCGTGCAATCTTAGTGCCGAAGTATGATGGTCATTTGTGCACACTATAGAGATTTTGGTTTTCAAGAGCACTTCACCCTAATTTATTTGAGTGAGATTATTTGATTTGTATTAGTTTCTGTTCTTTCACTCATCATGTTTTATTTTTGTTAGTACTCTGTATATATCTTAGCAGACTATGCCAGGGGTGGCCAACTCCGGTCCTCAAGCCATAAATAGGCCTGCTTTTCAAGATATCCACAATGAATATACATGAGATATATTTGCATATAAGGGAGAAGCGCATTCATATCTATCTCATGCATCACATTATTCCGTTACTATTTATCTTCCAGACATAGTAAAACTAGAAGATATTAAGGGTATGCTTTATCAAAGACTTTTTTGCCTTTCTGTAGAGTTAATGTAACCTTTTTTAGCCCACTTTCCAAAGGGAGGGAGGCTTAAGCAATCACAGTCTTTGTGATTATAGTCCCCCAGTAATAATTTTCCCATTCAGTGTCCTATCAAGACCGCATTTCAGGGCATGGCAGGGGAATCGAGGACAGTCAGACTCAGACATTTCTTTCCAGATCCGTGTATTCCACCAAGACTTATAACTTTGATGTTTTGTATTTGTTCTGCATTTAGTTCTTCATTCCCACACTAAACTTTTAACACTTTAGGTGGTCCATTAAGATCATGATGGGTATTTTTTTGGGGGATCCGCATATTCCACAACTATACATGCGCAATTATGCCAATTAATAACATTTTTGTTTTCAGTCTGTCCATATGAGAGTTGCAGGGTATGTCAGGGAGGACATGAGGATTCTGTCCGCATTTTTTGTATTCATACATTTCACAAATTTGAGTGTGCAAATACGCCACCTAATTGTTTTTTTTATTTTGAATCGAATTCACACCAAATTTTCTGGATTTGTCAGAGAGTCTACAAGGATCATGGACGGGTATTATTTGGGGGATCCATGTATTCTGTGAACAAGTGTGCTATTAAACCACGAATACCTTTTTAACAATTATCTCACCAGATAACTTTTTTTGCAGTTGTTATATCCAATCCACACCAAATTTCAGGACTGACCCAAGGATTCTTACAGGGAGAGGTTTTTTTGTGTTTGGATCCATGCATTTTACAGATGCACACATGCAATTGTTGCCCCCTAGCATCTCTTTGGATTTGCATCCTATCCACATCGAATTTTCAGGGTCAATTAGGATCATTTATTTATTTATTTATTTATTTATTTGTGGTTTTTATATACCGGACTTCGTAGGATAACATCAGTTCGGTTTACATTATAACTTCAAAATCAGCAAAACAGAGGCTTTACATAGAACTTATAGGAAAACAGTGAATAAAAGAAAATTAAATAAACTATACAATGAACGAGGCTTAAATAGAGAGACTTAAATAGAGGTTGTTGGATAACTGAGATGGTATTGAGAGAAATGATTGGGGGGATGAAGATGGACGGAATGTATAGAGGGGATAGGGGTTGTCTATTGCATATAGGGAGGGGAATGAAGAGTTGAAAGGGTTGCATGGGGGAGGGAAAGGAGGAGTTGCATAGATTGCAAGGATCTATTTACAATAGATGCATTGGGGAGGAAGTAGCATATATGATTATAAAACTATATACAAAGTGTACATTATTGAAGATATGTAAGTCAAGGCATGAAGTTGAAAATCCAAGTTGGTAGCAACTAAGAGAGGGAGTTATCTTATGAGGGATCGTAAAGTTAGAACTGAGGGATCTGTTAGGGGCAGGGACGCGGGAGAGGAGGAGTGGTGAGGGTAGAGGCATTGTGTGGCAGGGAGAGTGTTTTGTTGGCAAAGAAGATTGAAGGGTGAGCAAAATGAGTGAGTTTTGGTGATATGTACTATTTGAATGCCTTCGTGAAAAGCCATGTTTTGAGTTTTAGTTAATATTTCTGTTCCAATTATATTAAGAGCATGAAGATATTTGGCAAATAACTTAAATGTCCAAGCAGTGTTCATGTAAATCTTTGAGAGTTGCTTGTGAGATTGGTCCTTCCTGACACAGTCTCTGAAACATGGACTGTGTCGAGGGACCATGAGTTAATTTGACCACATAAAGCCTTTGTTCTTTGAAATCATTAAATCATAATTTTTGAGCAGTGTGAAACTGCTTAGACATTTGTTATTTGCCAAATCTCTTTATGCTCTCCTACGAGATTGGCGATTTGGCTTCCCACCTTTCATTTCTATGGTTTTACCAACTGTATCAAGCTATTGAAAAATGTAGTTAATTGCTTTTATTATTTGTTTTGTGTTTATCTGCTTATTTTATCAGTATTACTATGTGTATCGCCTTAATTTGTTCTACATCATCCAGGATCTTACTTTGTATACATGATGAAGCAATTTAGATAAAGGGGCAACATTTACTAGCCTGTGAAATTTGAGTTTCGTTTATGATTGTTATGATTGTGGACCCTTGAGCCGGAGCGAGCGGTGATGACCACTGAGGGATTGCCCCCGATGGAACTCATCTCCAGGAGGTGGAGCTGGAGAAGAAAAGCACTTCACAGGAATGGTTCCAAGAGATCAGGCGGGAAGGCCCTCCGAGGAGTGGATAGCCTATGAACGCGGGAGAGCCCCTGAGGAGCGGGTGCTCAGAGCATTCACCCAGCGAGTCAGGAACCAGGAACTGAAGCTCCACGGAGAGGTGGGATGGAGTCCAGGCAGAAGATCCGGGGCAGGCAGTGAAGAAGCGGAACGGAGATACCGGCCAAGGGTCAGGACGGTCAGCAGACAATTAGAGACGAGAAGACAAGCCAAGGTCAAACCTGGAGATCAAGCCGAGGACTGGGTACAGGAACGGAGGCAGGCACTGGATCAGGACAGGAAACAAGCTGAGGCAAGGCAGGAACTCAGAGGCAAGGCAGGAACTCGGAGGCAAGGCAAGAACTCGGAGGCAAGGCAGGAACTCGGAGGTAGCCAAGCAGCAACAGAGAAGACCTGTTGCAAAGGCAAGTTGGTTTAGCAGCTGTGGGGTTTAAATACCCCTCCTACTGGCATCATCTTCCAGGGCCAGGCTGATTCTCCCGCCGTGGCCCCTTTAAGAGGCGGGGCCTCCCATGTGCATGTGTCAGGGGAAGCCCCGATGCAGCCTGGGATGACGCTGCTTGGTTCGCGCGGCCGTGAGTGTTCGGCCTCCCACGGAGGGAGGGCCACCGCACCGGGCAGACGAAAGAGGTAGGGGGGGGCCTGGCTGGGGGCTGCCGCAGCCAGGTGCCACAACAATGATGTTTATTGCCTTATTGGTCCCAGGAAAAATAGGATATCTCAGAGTATGTGATTTCCTTTAGTGGACCAACACAAAAGAAATGACATCCAGGTCTAATTGTATATTGTTTTGGGGCCTTGTGGAACTGTCCTTCAGGTATCTCTATCCAGTGTTCCACTCATATCACCCGGCATACATTTTTTTTTTTTTTATTTTGTCTTGTGTGTTTTCAACAAAAAGTTTATAAATAGGTTACTTAATTCATTTTAAATCTGACTTCCTCTGTGTTGATTAAAAAAGACCTTTTGGCCTGAAGAGATTAACATTACCACTTTAAAGGAAGTGGAAAATAAGGAGAGTATTATCCAGAGTACAGACTGCTAAGTATACTCAGGATCTGTGGTGTACCCACTACCCAGCAGTAATTGATAAGTGAACTAATCATAACGTGTAAATGCTTTCTAAATTGTCTTCTAGTAAAGCAAAAGTTTCTTTTGGGTAAATATATATATTTGTATTTCTTTTTGTTTAAGAGAAAGTTGCTTACTGCATTTTATTTATTACCTTTTCATTCATATTTACATGAAATAAAGAAAGGAATCAATGAATTTTATCAGTTATATTGTCCTAAGAAATATAAAATACACAAACTAACCTTATAATACATTCCAAGTCCTCATATATAAAAGTGGGTAAAAGCAATTTGAACGCAAGATAAATTCAAGAAAAGACACCACCCAAATGATCAACATAATGTTCCTCCATTCTTATCCTCCAAAATCACTGACTTCTAAACGATTTAAGTAACAGCTGATTTATCTGAAAGACAAGATTCTAAATGAATGGGATCAGCAAAAATAAATTTGATCCCCTGATGAACCATGATGTATTTGCATGACTACTTTAAGAAAAAAGAAGCTCTTAAACCCAAAACACGCTGTTTAATTGTAAAAACAATCTCTTTCTCAATTGAGTTTCCTTTCTCAAATAGGGGAATATTTGGATCCTTTCACCACAAAGTACCTCATCTTTATATTTGAAATAATGTTTTAAGAACAGATCTTTGTCTGATAAGTATAGTTCTAGTTGAGATGTATAGCAGAAGAGCTTTGTAAAAATCCAGGTATATCAGTACTGTCAAAAGGGGCTATGACATCCAGAGCACTTTCCTCTTTATTAACACTTTTCTTACTAGATGGATATATAATAACATCTAGACAAACTAATCTCCTTAACTTGAGAAACCTATAAAACTTCCATCCAATATTTCTTAAATAATTCCTGGGCAGAAAGCAGGAAATACCTGCTTTCTGCCCAGGATAGCGAAATACCTACAGTACCTGAATGTAGTCTGCTTTGAAGTGCTGAAAACAGTGTGAAAATCAGAATATAAAAAATCTAAATAAAAAAACAAACCCTACCCCGGGATTCATCATTCCACTATAAATTTTTAAAAAAGGGGCGGGGGGTAGTATGCAGCCGGCTGCATTGCGGCAATGTGTTTTCGCCCGCCAGGTGGCCAGGTTGCACAGTTTCAGCCCCATAGTGCCACGGGAAAAGGTGTTATTTCCCGCAGTACTGCCAGCAATAATGTGGAAAACATTATTGCCTGCAGTGCTGCCGGGCCATAACCCAGCCCAAACCCCACCCACACTCCTCCCCTTCCCCTGATTTAAATTATACCACCACGATGCGGCCGGTATTGAGTGTGATAAGGCCCTAATACACACGATAATGGTACATTGCAGTTTAAAGAATGACCCTGCTATTTTGAGGAAAATTCAATAGCCTAAGATTCCTAAATCTCAACATATTCTCAGGCATTTCTCATTTATTACGTATTATCAAATTATCTTTAATACCAGCTACTACCATTGATTGAAAAGTAGTAACATTATTAAATAAGAATGCCACTTGAATTTCTATAATCATTTTCTAGTCTCCAAGTCAAATAATTTAGATGAGATGCCAGAGGAAAATAGACCCAGTTGAGATATCATTGGTGCTAGGAAAGACTTCATCTATGTAATCACCTGCCAAATTTCTCTGAGAGACATTTCTACTTGTTTACTTTTGGTGACCTGATGTGGCGACACAGCTTCTGGTATCAGGACTTGTTACTATGATTGACAAGGTCCATTCCACTAGCAAAGGTAATGGAACAACAGTCAATTGATTTGGGGAATGATCAACATCTTGTTGTTGGATTTCTAAAAGATCATCGGCAGGTATAACACGACAGTTAACTAATTTGGTTCCAAATGAGACATTATTCACTGCTTCTTTGGAACACAGTGCCAGATCAGTAACGGATGATGTTCTACAAAATCGATCCTCTCATTGAACCAACTCAAGGTTCTGTTCCCAAATAGTAATGCACTGTGGTGGGGGTGGGAGAAGCCGCAAGTGGGAACTAAAAGATTCATTGGTAGATTCTGCACTAAGATTGCCTAGAGCAGAAATGCTGAAATGTTGTAAAAGAAGGTCCATAAGACTTCTTACCGGTGTAGTTGCAATTGGAGATGACACAGCTTTACCTTCAAATTCTTTCCATGTTAATGCTGGTCAAATTCTTGTCCAGGGTTGCGCGGCTTTGGCTGTATGCTGCAGCATGCTGGATTTCATGCCTAGGCACTGCCCTGACATGGTAGCACTCCCCTCCTCCAATCAGGACCTGCCAACAACTACAGGTCAGGATCCTCAAAGAGCACTGGAACAGAGTGAGTGATGTTCACCTTAAACACAGCCTCCAAATGTACAGATTTGTAAACAATTTTTTCAATTGGCCTAGAATTATTTCTTTTGCCTCTTTCCCTACTATTTCATCCCAACTTGTCCATCCACCCCCAAACCCCAAGAGATAGCGTGAGAGACAACGTGATAGTGTGGGTCATTGTCAAGGAACTATTGATAGTAGGAGAGCATCATTTAAGTAATAATCCATGAAGCACTGGACAGTTCATAATCTTTCTGAAAGACAATAGATGAGCATTGGCACAAATAAGGCATTGAATAAAAGCTAAAATGTTTGTTTTAATTTATTTCATTCTGAAGAATGAGATAGTGAAAAAAGATTCAAAATAAGGAGCCTGGTTACTAAAGGTTTTCTTCCATTCTGTGTCTATGGGAAAAATATGTAGTAAATGACACCCTAATTTTGATATTTTTTTTTTGTAATTTTTATTTACCCTTCTCTTCTTTTTCATAAAGACTTCTGCATAAGGGCACTATGTAAAACAGAGGTTCCTCTGCGTGTGCTGTAGGGGAACTCACATGTGCCGTGTAATTTTGGCTGCCTACAGAAGAAAGATAAGGGTAGTTGCCAGGAGCAAAATCTTTCTCCCCCCTCCCTCTAACTCCCACTTCCATGTGTTATGATCTCCTGCTGGCAGGAGGAGTCAGCAAGCAGTGCTTCTTTCTTGCTGCTGCTGCTGCTGTTGCCTCCTCTATCAGCTGCTTTCTTAAGATTATAATAAATACCCCATGTATCTTAATTCAGTATCAAGAGATTCACTATGCTACTTTTTATGATCAGGAAGAAAAGGACCTCAGTGCAGATATTTAAACTCCATGTGGAATAACATCTCCAAAGAGCTCTGCAATCTCAATCATGGGTTCAAAAAAACCTCTTCTTTCTCTACCATTATCTTATTTTTTATTTTCTTTTTTCTATAAAACTCTGAATATTAATAGTTCAAACTATCCATTCCACATTGTTATATTTCTCCAATATCTATTACAATATGTTTAGCTTTTCTTTATGCCTCTTTGAAAAATTCAGCTGTATCACCAGATTTTAACTAAATCACTGTCAGCATTTCGCCATATACAGCTGCTTCAGGATTTATTTAAAGATAAACAGAAAGAATGGATCACTGCAAAAAATCTTTAAAAAAAAAACAAACCTCAAGCATAGTGATTTTAAGCTTATTTTTGCATGAACTCGGCTATGTTCAAATGGCCAAGTCCAGAAAGACACCAGCAACCCTATTGTAATATCTGATTTCTTAGCATTCAGGCAGGTTAATCCACACCAATAGATGGAGACAGCAAAGCTGACATCACGGTGTATATACACCCCTGCAATGACATCAGCCCACCAGAATTCTGTCTCCAGCAGATGGTGGACATGCATCTCCCTATTGGGGATTGCTTTAAAAATAATTTTAGAAGGAAAAAGAAAAAGGAAATTAATTAACCCAGCTCTCCTGTGGTGATACCTTATGGTCCCTCCCTCAGTTGAGTTTTCCTGAGGTGATATCTATAGATCCCTTCCTCAGTAGAATGCCTCGGTCTGGTGTGGACTTAACTGTAGAGAGACAAACAGCTGAGAGACTAGTGGGTGCCGGAAGCCGAGCGCGGTGTGAAAGCATTTGCCCTCTTTCTCTGCAGCCGGAGACCAACTCTGTATTCGGCTGGGATGGGCTGAGCGCAGATAAAGAGTAAATATATAAGAATATGAAAAAGAAGGGGAGTTAGTATTAGAGATTCCATTCCCCTTCTGGTCTCTGAGCTTGGCGCACTGATTCAACTTCTGTTCCTGTCTCTGGGGGAGTTTGGGGAGCCATGCAGGGTGAGCAGCTTTTTTGGCTAGGCTTTGCTTAGACAACGCGGCGGTGTTCGCGCACCTTTCTATACCCAAGTCTGCCATGAAACAGTGTGTGACATTGGTTCGCGCTTGCGAGTCCAGGTGGGCACCTACCTAGACCAGATATTGGGCATCTGTAGTGTGTGCTTATTGGACAGAGCTTGTTTTTTGAGCACTCTGTCCAGGTTCACTTGTGAGGGCCTCGTATCCAGGTGCACAATTGTCAGATGCTTTTGGGAGCATGCTGCTAGTGGGTCCATTGTGCAGATAGCAAAAAAGCCTAAGTGCCTTACCCTTTGTGCTGCTTTCCTTATTCGGGTAACACAGCGTGGCTTCCCCTCTAACTTGTATTAGTGCTGCTTGGAGGCTCAGGGAGAGTTGTCTCTGACTGATTTTGATGATCCCAGCCCTTCCCAGCAGGATGCAGGAATGAGTCTGGAGGGGGAACTGCCAGAGGCTTTGCCTGGTTTTGAGCTCCCTTAACTGGTTTGGTAGCAGGGGATTGCAACTCAATGGGTGCAGGACCGATGCCCCCTGGTTTCGGTATGGATCCTTCTACTTTTTCTTGGGTGGAATTTTTTCAAGGGCTGCAGGCCGCAGTTGGCATCCCTGGCCAAACCTAAAGGTTCAGGATCTCAGGCTGTGGATCCCCACATGCCTGGTGCCATAGGTGAGCATCTGAGTACATCTAGACCTGCTGCGGGTCACCCTGTGTTACGTAATGGGTGTTTTAGTGTGCCCTTGGGCCTCAGCCCGACCCTAGACGGATTCAGGACCGAACCAAGGGTTGACGGCATGTTCCAGCACAGCAGTCCTACGGTCTTACCCTCTGCCAGGTCTGCAAGCTCCCAGCGCCAACAACAAGATGATGTTGGTAGGGGAATGGTCCTCCGACCGTTCCGAGCCCTTTCGGACCTGCCACTTGGATCGGCATGGAGCAGCAGGCCAGCCTGAAGATGAGGGCAGACGGAGGCCTTGACATGAAGACATAACACCAGGGCTGTTGAAGACATGACACCAGGGCTGTTGAAGACATGACACCAAGGCTGTTGAAAACATGACACCAAGGCTGATGCAACTGCATCAGACGAGGAACTTTGACGAAGTCCAGATGAGACGAGAAGCTGGGCAGGGGGACATTGGCACTGTCTCTCAGGGCTCCCTACTCAGCCCACCTTCACGGTTGGACCCAATGGGCTGGTCGCGGACCACCCTGTCCCACTGCATGCCCTACACAGCCCGAGGAGGCTGGTCACAGACCACGTGGAGAGCGGGATGAGCGCAGGGAAGAATTCAGCTGAGGTGGAACTTCGATGACGGAGCCATATGTCATCTGGAGTTCCACAAAGGCTGGCAGGACAAGACAGCTCAGGAGCACAGGAACGAATTCCACCTGCAGGCCACTCCACGCTCGGGAAAGACATCATCCGAGGGACCAAGGCCTGACAGGACCAGAAGGCTCAGGAGCGCTGAAGACACAGGAGCAAGAAACCAAGGAACCTGGGACATCAGGAAGCGGAAGATCAAAGACGAGACACCAGGACACATGGACGGGGACCTCAGGCAATCAAGACAAGACATGACATGACATGACAAGAAGACGAGATGATGAGGAGCTCCACGAAGACCTGACGGAGCTCTGGCAGGCAGGAGCCTCCAGAGTGAAGTAACTCCGATGCAAGGCAAGAAACAATGGCAAGACCAGCCCTTTTATAGGGTTGCAGCAGGAAATAGTCCATAGGTGGGGCCCAGGGCATATCCAGCTGTGGGCCCTTTAAATTCTGCAGAGAGGTGCGGCCGCGCGCCTAGAGGCAGGAAGCTGGCTGTGCAGGATCATGGACAGCGGTCCTGCACTGATGTAGCGTCAGAGGCAGCAGGGCTGGGCCTGAACGCAGGCCCTGATGATGGCAGCGGCTCCAGCTGCTGCAGGAGGCCCTGGGGGCGGCTCCAGCCACCAATCGAGCCCGGGGATGTGGCCTCCTGCCGCGAAGATCAGAAAGGCATTGGCGGAGGCTTCCAGCTGTGAAGAGGACAGAAAGTTGACGGCTCCAGCCACGGTGAAGCAGGATACCAAGGACGGCCGCGTGAGGGAGAAAAGTCTGCGGCTCCGGCCGCGCAAGAAGGCCCGACTCTGGCAGCAACCAGCCGCGTCGGGAACAGCATGGAGGGAAAGTGAGTGCCTGCTCGTGGGGATTAGATCCGCGGGCAGGGTTCATAACACCCTGATAGGGACCAAGATGGCATGGATGATGAAGGCGATCCTTACTACCTGGAGGATGGGGAAATTCCTCTGGGGTTAGAGCTGTATAAAACAATGTTGCATTTCTTTTTATAGAGATGAGATATCGGCTCTGATATCCAGACATTGAAGATGCTGGGGGTGCAGAGTGCTGATTCCATGTCTGAGCCAAAGAAAATTCCCATTTTATTTCTTTGTGTAAAGCATCATGTTTCTTTCCCATAATGGATGCTATTCAAGAATTGATTGATCTTGAATCGGGGCATCTCGGAAGCTAATTCTAAAGGGAGGCAAGCCTTGGAAGCGCTGTACCCCCTGGATCCAGTGGCGAGAGAGCAGTTGTGCTTCTGAAAGTGGATGCGCTGGTGTGTGCTGTCATCAAGCGGACGACTATCCCTGTAGAAGGGGGAGCGGCATTGAAGGATGCGCAGGATAGGAGAATTGAGGCTATGCTTAAGCAGGCTTTTGAGGCAGTGGCAATGAATTTGCAGATAGCCTCTTGCTGCTCCCTGGTGGCTCAAACTTGCCTACTTCTCTGTCAGGAATTCGATGAATCTAGTTTCATTTGCAAGGCGGTGATGGAACCAGCAGCTGCCTTTTTGGCAGATGTGGGCTGCGACCTCTTCCACACTTCAGCCAGAAGGGTGGCTTCAGTGATAGTGGCCAATACAATTTGAAAGTCTAATCTTATTAAACTGCCCTTTAAAGGATCACTCTTGTTTGGGAGTGAGTTGGAGAAAATGACCAATAAGTGGGGTGAGTCCCAGGTTCCTTGGTTACCAGGATAAAAAGCAAGTGCCCATGCTTGTTCAGCGCAAGAGGTCATGCTAGGAGTTTCAAACGCTTTCAACCCTACAGAGGAGTGGCTTTTCAGAGGGCCTGACATTTGGGAGGCCTTTTCATCCCAGGCAGTCCAGATAGGGTGCAGGCTTGAGTGGTGCTGCCTTCCAACCCTCTTAATGAAAGTGTGCTGACCAAACCCTGGGAACATGAGATAGGGGGTCATCTCTTTATCGGAGGTGGGTCAAGATCACATCAGACCAGTGGGTTCTGGAGGTGATAAGAGCAGCTATGCTCTAGAGTTTCTCAGCGTTCTTCGGGATGTTTTAATCGTGTCTCCTGCAGCTCTCTGCAGAAGAGACAAGCAGTGGAGCATACGTTGTCAATGCTCCTCAGCCAGTGGGCTATGATCCCACTGCCCATGTCACTAGTAAATATGGGCTGATATTCCATGTATTTCATTGTACCCAAGAAAGAGGGTTCTTTTTGCCCCATCCTGGATCTCAAGGGAGTCAGCCGTCATTTGTGAGTGACTCATTTTTGCATGGAAACCTTATGCTTGGTGATAATGGCAGTATAGTTGGAGTTTCTTACGTCTTTTGTTAGAGGCATACCTGCACATTCCCATCCAGCTGGAACATCAATAGAGTCTGCGCCCAGAACCTTCTTAAAGATCATGGTGGTGTTAGCGGCAGTATTTAGAAAGGATGGCAGTCTGGTCTACCCATACTTAAAAGATTGGCTAATTCAGGCCAAGAGTATGAGAGAGAGCCTTCAGGTCTCGCACAAGGTGATCTCCTTGCTACAGGAGCTAGGTTGAGTGGTGAACTTGGCCAGGAGCAATTTGCAGCCATCCCAGACACTGGAGTATCTCGGTGTTTGTTTCGACATGAAGCAAGGCAGGGTGTTCCTACCAGAGAGCCGCATTCAGAAACTGAGGACATAGGTGTGGCTGTTGACAGAAAGAATACACCCGCTGGTATGGTCTTACCTACAGGTGCTCCAGTTGATGGCAGCTACCCTAGAGGTACTTCCGTGGGCAAGGGCATATATTGAACTTAACCGTGGGCAAGGGCATATATTGAACTTAACCTATTGAACTTAACCATGATCCTCATCCATTCCCATTCCCATTCCTCCAACCCCCATTCCCATTCCTCCAACCCTCCTTCATCCTCCTCCCCTCTCACCCTCCAACCCTCCACCCTCACCCTCCCCACCATCCTACCACCTGATCTAACCGCATATATTCCCTGGCACCATGTGAATAATTAAAATGTAAATATAGTTATTGTGAATATAGTTAATGTGAATATACTTAAAATATGTGAACATGTAACCACCTTTCAAGTTGAATTAGTTGCCTCAATGTTTCCTCCTACTATAAATTATTGTAAAGCCTGTTGCTATGTTATGTTACATTGTGAACCGAGGTGATGTTTTTAACGTGCCCCGGTATATAAAAAACCCTTAAATAAATAAATAAATAAATAAATAAATAAATATGCGTTGTCTTCAGTGTATGCTGCTCGCATGTTGGAATCCTCCATGTCCGGATTACTCGATATGGCTTCACTTACCATTGGAGATCAGCATCCGACTGCAGTGGTGATTGTAAGCGGATCCAGACTGGCTACAACAGATGTGAGCCTCCAGGATTTTGTGGGGGGGGGGGGGGGGGGGAGCTCACTGTCAGGAGCTGACAGCACAGGGGCACTGGAGCAAGAAGAGTCTCTCTGAAGCATCAGTCGGCTGGAAGCCCATGCCATTCAGTTGGCATGCTTGTGATTGAGCAGTCCGAATAATATCAGACAAATCAACGACTGTGGCTTACATCAATTGCCATGGAGGAACCAAAAGCCAATAAGTGTCACAGGAATTAGGCCAACTCATGGAATGGGTGGAAGTACATCTTCTGGAGATCTCAACCTCACACATTGCAGGAAAAGCAATCTAAGAGCCGAATTTCTCAGCAGACAGAGTCTGGATCCAGGAGAATGTCAAACGAAGTGTTCCAGTGGGCTGCTGCGGCCTTCCATTTCTAGACTTATTGGTGACATCACACAGTGCGAATGTTCCTCGCTTCTTCAGTTGCAGAAGAGATATGAAGTCTTTGGGCATCGATGCACTCGTGCAGGAGTTGCCAGAAGGCAAGCTGATTACATTGATGTTTTTTCCAAGCAGCAGGCAGAGACGCTACTACGGCATCACCCATATGATTGTGGCATCAAACATCTTCCTAATAAAATCCCTCAGCAGGGAAGAGTTTACCGATTATCTCCACCTGAGACCGAGACCATGAGTGAACATATCAAAGGCTTTTTCTTCGTAACCAAAAAAGATGGAACACTCAGACCTTGCATTGACTACTGAAGCCTGAATGTCATTACCAAAAAAGTTCGTTATCCGCTGCCACTCATCTCTGAATTATTTGATCACCTGCAGGGCCCTCACTCAGATCTTCACCAAGTTAGATCTCAAAAGAGTCTACAACCTTATCCACATTAAAGAAGGAGATGAAAGGAAATCAGCCTTCAGTACTTGATGGACACTACCAGTACCTTGTAATGACCTTTGGGCTTTGCACCCTTCCAGTCATGTTTCAGAATATGGTCAACAAAATCTTCCGAGACCACCTTTATTCCTCTGTCATGATCTATTTAGATGATATCCTCATCTTCTCCCACTCCTTGGCCACTCACCAGTGATGTGTGACATGTGCTTCAGTGATTACAGGAACACCACTTCTATGCTAAACTTGAAAAATGCCTCTTCGACAAGAACATCTTCCTGTATTAAATTACATCATTTCTCGCACTGGTCTCTTGATGGACCCAGCAAAGCAGAAAGCCATCTTGGCTTCCTAGCATTTACTAACTACTACTACCATTTCATTGCTAGGTATTCCACCCTAGCGGCTCTGCTCACATTTCTGACCAGAAAAGGGGCAGTCACCAAGAACTTGTCCCAAGAAGCCATCGGAGCCTTTCAGGAGTCTTCGTTCAAGGTCTCTGTCTGTGACACTTGGACCCTGAACATCCCTTCATTTTGGAGGTGGATGCCTCTACCCTCAGCGGAGGGGCTGTCCTCAACACACTAATGAAGGGACTCCTCTACCTTGCTCCTTTTTCTCTAGGAAGTTTTTCCGGGCAGAAAGAAACTACATGATTGGGGATCATGAACTCCTGGCAGTAAAATTGGCCTTGGAGGAATGGTAACACCTCCTAGAGGGTGCCAAGCACCAGATCACCATTTACATGGACCACAAAAACCTAGAGTACCTTCACAAAGGCCATCAACTTAACCCCCGACAGGCTCACTGGCCTCTTTTCTTTTGTTGGTTTGTTTTCGAATTTCACTACTGACCAGCTGCTAAGAACCTATGGGTAGATGCACTGTCCCATTCTTTCTTAATGGAGGATGTAACGGAAACTCCCAGACACATCAGTTCTGCAAGATTCATCCTTTTTTCTGTCTCTGTTGGGAAGATGGTTGTTCCCAAATGGCTCCGGGAAAGGGTGTACGCACAACTCTCACATGGTGCGACATTTCGGAATATCTCAAACTCTCAACCTTCTTGAATGCCACTACTGGTGGCCCCAGGTAAAGAGAGAAGTAAAAAACTACTTGGACTCTCCTTCTTCTTGCACGCAGAATGGACCTGTTCATGCCTGACCCTGGGGGTTGTTATAATCGTTGCCAGCCCCCAGGGAATCTTGGATCCATATTTCCATAGACTTCATTGTGGATCTTCCCCGCTCACATGGCTCCTCTGTGATATGGGTCAGAATGGACATTCTCTAAAATGGCACATTTTGTTATCTCTCGTTGGCTACCTTCAGCTCCTGAACTGGCTCCTCTCTTCGTCCAACATGTCTTCAGATTATATGGCTTACCATCTCACATCTAAAATGTATAACGTTCACATTGTTTTTTCTGTTACACAACTGCTAAGAAAAATGTATATTTTTGTAAACCGTTATGATGGCTGTACCAAATGACGGTATATAAAACTCAACAAATAAATAAATAAATAAATCTTATCTGGCAGGACCGTCCAATTCACTGCATGATACTGGAAAGCTCTCTGTTGAAAATTCGGCATTACCCTAGATTTCACCACAGCCCATCATCTTCAGGACAGTGGGCTGATGGAGAAGATCAACCAGGTTCTCAAAACCCTCCTTCATTTTTATGTGAATAAGAGATGGATGACTTGACCAATCTGCTACCCTTGGCAGAGTTTTCGCATAACAACCATGTGAGTAGTACCACTGGCTCCTTTCCATTCCAGATTGTTTACGGAAAATATCCACAGGTGCCATTGCCTCTATCTCGCACAGTGGACTACCCCACAGCTCGACTAACCACTAAAGAACTCAGAGACCTGTGGATACAGACAACCCAACTAATATCTCGAGCTGCTACTCAGGCCAAGAAATATGCAGACGCCCAACAATGACCCAGCACCACAATATAAGGCCTGTGACTTATCAACTCAAACTGTCCATTAATTTACATATCCACAGTGTCTTCCACGAATCTCTCCTAAAACCTGTAGTTCTCTGCTGGCCTTCCTGACAACCTCCCAAACCTACAGAAATCTCAGCTGAAGAGGATTCACAATATAAGGTACAGGAAATCTTGGATTCGCGAAGATGACACAACAGATTAGAGTATCTGGTCACCTGGAGCACTTTGAGCCAGAAGAGAACTCATGGGAACTAGCAAGCAATCTTCAGGCTGCCCTTCTGGTCAAAGAGTTCCATCGCCAATTTCCCTCCAAACCGAAGCTGTGGACCCTGAGGAGTAGGCTTAAGGAGGGTGGGTACTGTTACGCTTGCAGGCTGCCCCACAAGCTGGTGCATTCACCTAAAGCTGCCGATGCCGACACAGCTTCGTGGTGGGGACTCTGCTGCCATCATTCTTTGATGCTTTCCTTCAGACGTATATGTGCAGTGTATGCCTAGTCTTAGAGACCTTATGGCGGGAACCTTTCCAGATGGCACAGGGAGATGACATCACATGGCTGTGTATTTAAACCTCAGCTTTGCAACAGACCGATGTTCTCAACAATGGGTTGCCTGCCTTCCACAGTGGTGAATTGCTACTCCGAATTCCTGATCCTGTGTTTCTGCCTGCCCGCCTTGTCTCTCCAAGCCTTTCCTGTCTGCCTGCCTCATCCTCCTCTCCCCTGGCTTCCTTTTCCTTCCAGAAAACTTCATGCCTACTCTCGTACGGACTACCGGATGTGACCTCAGCCTGGACCTCAACTTTTTTTTGCCTGCTTCTGACCTCAGCCTGGATCATGAGTATCCCGTGCCTGCCTCTGACCCTAGCAATGACTAGGACTTCTTTCGTCATTAATCTCCACAAGACTCACGCCTAAGTCCTGCTGGCACCTGGAACCCAAGAGCTCAATCTAAGGGGAAAGGGTCTGGTATAGATGAAGCCATAAACCAGTCTTCCACCAGCCTAGTCCCGCCATCTGTCAGAGAGGACCTACAGGGCCTTCCCTGTAAGGTCAGTCAACTTCCCCACAGCTTCCCCACAGCTTAGAGTCTGTAACCTGATTTAATGCTAAAAATACAACCCAAAATACAACCCACCAACCTTATATCTTTATGTCCAAAAATGAAATGGTGGACTCATGAAACTCCATACTAAATTGGATATGTTCCTCACAGGAATTAATCCATTTATGAAAATTCTTAAGCACTCTATTTGTACCAGACCATAATAGAACTATGTCATTCATAGATCTTTTCCAAACTGGAATATTTTCAAGAAATGGTAAATTCTACATCCAGTGCTTATCAAAGTTTGCCATAAATAAATTAGCTAATGATAGTTCTAATGGTGCTTCTGTTGCTGTCCCATATATTTGTTTATAAAAACATTCTTCAAACATGAAATTTTTCTCTTTCAGTGCTATCATAGCCAGTTTAACAATAAATTGTATAAGGACCTTCGATAATATCAATTGAAGTATCTTGTGGTATGTTCATATATAGAGATGTTACATCCATGGTTTCCAATAAACAATGTGCATATCGATCTTCCAGTCCTACTGAAACTGTCATAAAATGTGTTGAATCTCGAAGATATGATGGAATCTCTGGAACAACTTCTTTAGAAACTGCTATACATATATTGATAGAACTTCTAATATTGAAACATTAGCTAACACTATCAGTCATCCTGGAGAGACGTCTGAAAACTCTTATGGATTTTTGGCAAGATGTGTATAACTGGAACATGTGGATAACTTACATTTAAAAAATCAAATTCTTTCTTAGTTAAGTAACCACTAGTGAGACCCTCTTTTGTAATACGTCTAATGCAATCTCTTCATGGGATCAAACAATATGAATTTATAATGAGACTGTACTGACAGCTTCCTTGTGATTTCTTCCACATAACAGTGATTCATGACAACTATTGCTCAGAATGCTCACACTTATTGGCTTGCTTGATCATTAGATAACCTCTTCATTGCAGCTCTTTCAATTTCCATGAAGTTGATTGTAATTTTTCACTATCAAGTAACACCAATTCTCTAAAATTGTATAAAATAGGATCAATAGGCCCTGGGGTACTCCCAAGTGGAACAGTTTGAACAGTAGACACTAGACAGCAATAATATTATCATTGGATTAAGAAAAAAAATGCTGTTTTATAGATAAAGTTCTCAAAAATCAATGTATATCCACACACAACTGAAATTATGCATGTATAGTGCATGCTCCGAATGAAAATTCTTTATTCAATAGTGAAATTTCAGATTGTGATGTGTCATTGATTTGGTGCAAGCCTGTAATTAGAGTTGCTCCCGCTAGTTTTTCCATCTGCCCCTCGCTCTTTGAGAACCTCTTCCTTATTCTAAAGAAAGGGGGTTATCTGAATCATCACTAGAGGAACCATCACCAGATGAATCAAAGGTAACCCATTTGGCCTTAGTTTCTCATTCAGAATCATCCAATAATAAGTAGATCCTTTACGGTAATCACCTTGATCTCTACTAAATTTGCTGATTTTAAACTTTTTTTTATTCTGTCCTAAAAATGTCCATTGTAAAAATCAACTCCTTATGTTGTAAATAAAAAATCTCCAATGTTGTCTCTGTTTTTAGACTCATAAGTTTCTCATCTACGTCTGCCTTCAATTGATTGCTCAATATGTATGTTGTTTCAATTATCAAAACCATTAAATCTAATGAGCATTTGTTTAGAATTGAATTCCAACATTCCAAAAACGCTAAATCCTCTTAAAATAATTTCAGTCCTTTATTTACCCTTAAGCCTCTCAGTATAATTTAATTTTTCACATGTTCAATTAGTCATATGATGCATTTCCATACATTTGCTTGTGAAATGAAGTATTCAATTCATTCCATTTATCTGGTATCAAAAGAGTTCCAGATTAGAATAATAATCTTGTGAATAACTAAAAGTGCTATGCTACTAATTAGACATCTCAATCATGTGAAACTAAAAAAAACCAAAGGGAAAAAATGAGGAATAATGGTATCCACAAATTACAATAAATACCCCATGTATATTAATTCAATTAAAGGAGATTAATCATGCTACTTTTTATGATAAGGTGGAAAATGACCTCAGTGCATATATTTAAAATGGAGTAATATTTCCAAAGAGTCCTGTGATGACAATCATGGGTTCAAAAAACCACCTCCTCTACCATTATCTTATTTATTTTTTCTATCAAACTTTGAATATTAATAGTTTGAATTATCCATTCCACATTGTGATTTTTCTCTGATATCCATTTCAGTATACATAAAGGTGAATTTTAGGACATAAGAAGTTGCCATACTAGGTCAGACCAAGGGTCCATCAAGCCCAGTATCCTGTTTCCAACAGCGGCCAATCCAAGTCACAAGTACCTGGCATGTACCCAACATTAAATAGACCCCAAGTTGTTTTTCCTTATTGTTTAATAGCAGTTTATGGTCTTCTCCTCCAGGAACCTATGCAAACCTTTTTTAAACCCAGTTACACTAACTGACGTAACCACATCATCTGACAATGAATTCCAGAGCTTCACTGTATGTTGTGTGAAAAAGGATTTTCTTTGATTTGTTTTAAATGTGCTACTTGCTAACTTCATGGAGTATGCCCCTTAGTCCTTTTATTATTTGAGAGTGTAAATAACCTAGTCACATTTACCTGTTAAAGACCTTTCTTGATTTTGTAGACCTCCATCATATCCCCCCATAGCTGTCTCTTCTCCAAGCTGAACAGCCCTAACCTCTTTAGCCTTTCCTCTTAGGGGATCCATTTCATGTCCCTTATCATTTTGGTCGCCCTTCTCTGTACCTTCTCCGGTGCAGCTATATCTTTTTTGAGATGTGGCGACCAGAACTGCAGAGAGTATTCAAGGTGTGGTCTCAAAATGGAGCAATACAGAGGCATTATTACATGCACCATTTTATTCACCATTCCCTTCCTAATCCTAAAATTCTGTTTGCTTTTTTGACCGCCACAACACATTGAACTGACGATTTCAATGTATTCTGCACTATGACGCCTAGATCTCTTTCCTGGGTGGAAACTTCTAATATGGAACCTAACATTGTGTAACTACAGCAAGGGTTATTTTTTCCTATATGTATCACCTTGCACTTGTCCACATTACATTTCTTCTGTCATTTGGATGCCCAATCTTCCAGTCTCACACAGTCTTTTTGCAATTTATCACAATCTGCTTGTGATTTAACTACTCTGCATAATTTTGTGTCAAGCTGCAAAGTCGATCACCTCGCTCATTGTACCTCTTTCTAGATCATTTATAAGAACGGTATATTAAAAAGTACTGGTCCAAGTACAGATGCCTGAGGCACTCCACTGTTTTATCTTTTTACATAGACCATTTAATCCTACTCTGCTTCCTGTCTTTTAATCTGTTTGCAATCCACAGATCCCATGACTTTTTAATTTTCTTTGAAGTTTTTGCCTCTATGACCAACTTCTTTTCAAATTCTCTCTTAGCCTGCCTTATCAATGTTTTACATTTAATTTGGCAATTCTTATGCTTTTTCCTATTTTTTTCAGATGGATCCTCCTTCCAATTTTTGAAGGAAGATCTTTTGGCTAAAATAGCCTCTTTCACTTCATCTTTTAACCATGCCGGCAATCATTTGTCCTTCCTTTCACCTTTCTCAATGCGTGGAATACATCTAGACTGTACTTCTAAGATTTTTTTTTTTTTTAACAATGTCCATGCCTGTTGCATACTCTTGACCTTTGTAGCTGCAACTTTCAGGTTTTTTTTTTTTAAACTATTTTTCTCATTTTATCAAAGTTTACTTTTTGAAAGTTTAGTGATAGAGCCATGGATTTACTTACTGTCCCCCTTCCAGTCATTAATTCAAATTTGTTTGTTATGATCACTATTGCCAAGCGGTTTCACCACCATTAGTTCTCACACCAAATCCTGCACTTCACTAAGAATTAGATCTAAAATAGCTCCCTGTCTCATCTGTTCCTGAACAAATTGCTACATAAAATTGTCATTTATTCCATCCAGGAACTTTATCGCTCTGGTGTGTCCTGATGTTTTATTTACCCAGTCAATATTGAGGTAATTCAAATTTCCCTTTACTACTGCATTACCAGTTCGGTTCACTTTCCTAATTTCTCTTAGCATTCATCGTCTGTTTCATCATTTTGGCCAGGTGGACGGTAATATACTCCTATCGCTATACTCGTCACCTACACACAAGGGATTTCTACCAATAAAGATTCAATTTTAAAAGCCCGACACATGCATTACTTAGGGGATGCGTGGATATGTCGGTATCCGTGCACCAAGTAGATTTTAAAAGCTGCCAAGATATACACGTATCTCCTGGAGTGAGTACATCTCTGAAGTTTTAAAAAACATGCTGGGGGGGCATGGGTGTTTTGGGCCGTGCTCCTGAGATGTGCGCGTAAATACTTACGCGATCTGGCATGCGCTTAGGCCCCCCTGCTGTGTAACTTCACTTCTGCTATGGATGCCGTGTAAGTTAAAACAAATATATATATATATATATAAAATAGGCAAATCTGCAAGGTCTTAAGGGTCAGGTCTATCTGGTGGAGTGAAAGCTTTCAAACCAGGGGGTTTGAAGGACATGTCTCTTAAGTGGGCAAATTGGTAAAATTGAGAATGTCATCACTGCGGGCCTCTTTTATATTTCACGGATTTATGCGGTAGAAGTGGGATTTGCGCGACCATGCATGCGCCCACTTAAAATTTGGTGCACAGGGAAGGGATGTGGATCTTGTTGCAGTACGAAGTGTTAGCTATGCTAGTGTACAGTTTGGTTGAAAAATGTTAAAAATTTCAATAAAGAAAGTTTCAAAAAAAAAAAAAATTTGGTGCACATATGCACATAGCCAGGCTATTTTATAACATGCGCACATGTCTGTGCTCATGTTATAAAATAGCCGTGTCCCTGGGTGTGGGCCAATGCGCGTTCGCATGTGTGCACCCCGGTGCCGGTTTGAAAGTTACCATCTTAGCTTTTCTTTATGCTGCTTTGAAAGATTCATTATAACCCAGGCTTCTCCAGCTAATCTGTACCAGCTCACTGGAGGAGCATGCCGCAACAGCCAGTTATCTGGCCCCAATAGAATGTGGGAGATGCATGCTTCAGACACAGAGCTGTGGATGCCACTATTGCAAGTTGAGTAACATTGCTCTGAAAATCCTCCTACTGTTGCTGAAACAGCTGATGTTGGAATGCTGCCCTTGAGGGAGAGTGAAGATCTTATGCCAGAGAGCTATGGTCGGAAGAGGGATTTTTGGAAAACAAGACTGCTGCTTGGACAGGGAAGTGGGAGAGGAAAGGTTGATGCTGGGGCCCTGGGAAATAGTGAGGGGATTCAGTCTTTTAGCTGGGAGGAGGGCAGGGAAGGAGAGACAAAGGCCCTCTGTCTTTCTCCATGTCCCCCCTCCCAGCATTTAGTCTGAATTCCCTCTGTCTTTGCCTGGGGATCAGCATCACCTCTCAGGGGAGATAAGAAGTGTTATGTTGGGACCATGGAGTCCCCATTCATTTGTTTGTGTGTGGCAGGTGGGGGTGGGGTGGGGAGAAAGGTGTGCATCTTATGTTGGGTTGCCGAGCCCCCCTCGTTGTCATGAGAGTTGGATGTTGTTAGAGTCCAAGATGGCCATACAACAAAGGTAGAAAAAAAACAAAGCATTTTATTTTTGGTTTAGTGACTCAAGTGATATACCAACTTTGGAAATGTGCAGCATCTTTAATATCTTTGTATTTTACACATTTCAGGAGGAAATAAATGTCTGTTTCTATTTTTCCTGTTCTGTACTGCATGCAGAGTCTGTCTTTTGGGGGTTTCCAGTTCAGTTTGTTGCAGCCCTGATTGCCTCCCTCGCGATGGGGTCCGTGCCCACTTACCCCCGCTTCGGTCCGTGGCCAAAATCGCCGCGCTTCAGGCCTACTAGGCCGCATGGCCGCGGCGTCTCCACGAGGGAGATGCCGCCGAGGCCCGACGCTGGCTCTGCCCCACGCTGCTACGCGCGCATGAGGGCAGAGCATTTAAAGGTCCAGCACCCGGAAGTGCTGGACCGCCCCCTGGATGACGTCAGACGCCGGCACAGTATTTAAGCCGGCGTCTGACTCCCAAACAACGCCTTGCAACAAGGTTCCTCTTCGGAGTGTCTGGTTGCCTTCTGTTCCTTCTGACCTCGCTGCTCCTGCTGATCTCGCCGTCCCTGCTGACCTCGCTGTCCCTGCTGACCTCGCTGTTCCTTCCTTGACCTCGGGTCCTCCCCATGCTCCTGCCCCGGCTTCAGCTCCGGCTGTTCCTCGCTTCAGTGACTTCCTGGTTCTTGACTTCAGCTCGCTTCTGACCTGCCCTGCCCTGCCGCCTGCCTCGACCCTCGGACTTCCTTCTCGTCTCATCTCTCGCAGTCTCCTAAGTCCCAGCGGTCCAGATCCCTACGGGCTCCTCCTGGGGGGATCTAGGACTTCCAGGGTGAAGTGGTCTTCAGTACTTCAGCTTGGTTCCGCCTCCCGGCCTGTCCACGACGGAACCCCCAGTTCCATCAGGCCGGCCCAAGGATCCACCCCAACTCGCTACCTCAACACAGTTTTTATCTGCACATTTGTGTTTCTAATTTGTGGTCACTTATTCTATATCAGTTGAGGGTCTATCAATGTTCTGCCAGTGTGATCAAGGTGAGATATGCTGCTAGTGTGTAGTTGGAGGCCCTTATTGTCCTAACCAGCAAGATAGACCGATGCTTGCAAGAAAGGGCCAGGGAGAACCTTCCGGAATGCAGAAGCGTCATTTTGGCCCCTTGATTCCAATGACCACGCTCACCTGTTACTGCCTTACTTTCAGCCTCTCCTCTTCCAGATGAATTGATGCAATTCGGCCACTGCCCCCTAGCCCCAGAAGAGAGGCTCAGTTGCAGGCAACAGGGCCTCTGTCTTTACTGCACAGCTCGGGGCCATCTCCTGGCTCATTGTCCTGAGAGGTCGGGAAACTTAAACACCTAGGGTCATTCAGGGAGATGATCCTAGGCCTTACTGTCCCTGTTCCCAAACTCCTCTTGCCAGGTATACTGGAACTAGGCGCTATGTGTTTCTCTACTCAGGCCTTCATGGACTCCGGTTCTAGGGGGGACTTCATTCTGCAGGACCTGGTCTGCCAGCTGAAAATATCCAGACATCTCCTATTGAGCTTACTATCCAGCCACATTTCCATAACCCGAATAGACCAATCAGAGGAGCCTATCAAGGTACACTACATGTTCCACTAGCGAAAACCCCTGGTAGTAAACGAATACTTTCTACAGCCGGCCCTTCAAATTGGAATCCTCTTCCCCCAGATCTCAGACAAGATCCATGTCCCCTGTCTTTCAAGAAAAAACTTAAAACATGGCTCTTCAAGTTAGCATTCCCTGATTGAAATTCCTCTTACAACAATGACCAACCTTGACCAACTGGTCCAACACTTAACACTGTCTCTTTAGTTATGATTATCTATAAAGCCATTAAGAAACTATAAACTCCCGTTTGTAAATATTTTGTTTTTAAATTTTATTTAGTTAATAATTGTCAAATTATATTCTGTATTTACTTTAAGAATGATGCATTTACTTTGAGAATGATGTTATTTATTTATTTATTTATTTATTTATTTATTTATTTAAAGTTTTTTATATACCGACAATCGTTAAGAAAACATCACATCGGTTTCCATAGAACAACAAACTGGCCAACAGGGCTTCACAGTGTAACTGATAAAAGAACTAGAACTAGGGGGAGGGGGGCAAAACAAGGGGGGGGGACGGGGTGGAGGGAGGAGGTTTTACATAGAAACAGGGGAGATATTAAGGGAGGGGAAATGGAGGGGGGTGGGGGGGTAAGGGAAACTAATTTTAAACTGTACAAATATTTACATACAAAATATAATGCTTAAATACAAGAAAAGTATAATAGGACGGTATACTGGGAGGAGAGAAATGAAGGGGGGAATTCAGTAGGTGTGGAGAAAGAATAAGTATGGGAGAGAAGCAGGGAAGGGAAGTGTGGCTCATGCATAGGCTCGTTTGAACAGCCAGGTCTTGAGGTTCTGTCTGAATGTTTTAGGGCATTTCTCAAGGCGTAGGTGGGTGGGCATGGCGTTCCATAATGATGGACCAGCTAGGGATATTGCACGTTGTTTGTAATATTTGCAACTTTGTCTTTTCAAATGATCTATGGCCAGTTTCTCCCTCCCTCCCCACCAAAGATGGCCCTTCAAGTGAGTACTGGAGATGTGCATTGTTTTTTTAATGAATTAGACAATTTCAATGAAATTAATCAATTTCAACAAAGAACGAATGGAATTTTTCCGAAATTTTGGAAAAATTCATAGTTCGTGTTAGTTTGCGCTAACCATAGTTAGCGCACACTAACTTTAAAATGTTCACGAAAATCGGGACCCACGAAAAAAAAAAAATACCTGTGGGAAAAATGAAATTTCCTGCGGGGGCCCAAAAATGAAGCCCGAACCAATAAAACAAAATGAAGCACATATCTAGTGAGTACTGGCCCTTTTTCTTTGGGAAAAAAAACCCACTAAAAAATAAAATAATGCAACTAAACATTAGAAACACTGATTTTGAAAACAAAGTCTCTTTTATGTAAATCATTTAAAGGCAAAATTAAAAAGCCCAGGTAAGAGTTTGAAATTTTACTTTGCCATCCAACTGATGCTTGAAGGACATGTTTAAGAGTGGAAGATGAAAATCAAAGGCCTCTTGGGCATTTTAACAGCTGCCAGCTAATTCAGTTTTAACTAAATAAAATTTGTTGAAATTAGGTCTATTTTGGATAAAATAGCCCCAGTAGCCCCTCCTCTTCAGTACAATAAGATCTATCGTCTATCTGTGGCAGTTTTTAGTTTTGCTGCCAGTTGAAGATATTGCTGCTTTCTTTGGTAATGGATCCCAGCTTTAATGTCTTTGGTTTAGCAGACCATTGATTTACTGGCTCCATATATTTCTTATAATATTTAATATGTTGTGCAGAAGAAACATTTGTGTATCAGCAGCTCTAATTCATATTTTGTGCTTGTGGTACCATGTCCATTTTCAAGAGCACTGACAAATAATAAAAGTGTGAATGTCAAATTCTAGTTAGCCAGGGAAAATTTAATATCTAATAGGCAAGACGTTTTCTAAGCACATCAGCTTACTAATATTCAGTTGCAAAATAATTCTAAAAGCATCCAAAAGTAGGCTATAGTACAGTTTTTAACATGTTTGTATTCGTTCCTTATACTCTATGTGGATGTGCCAGGTTCTTAGCAATATGATTAGACAAATTTCATCAACTTTTCTTTTGAACTTAAATGACTGACCTCTTTCTTGAAGAGATCTATGTGAGTCGTGCATGTGCACACCACTTGTCTTTTGGACATTAAATACTATACACTTACGGTATATCTCATATGCATTTTTGTAAGGGACTGGCTTCAGTGTCTGGCAAAGAATCCCTGCAAAGTTCTATTATGGAGACCTTCTGTCTGGTGCTTCATCACATATAAAACAGTGGTTACATGTGGCATGAATTTATTTCCAGTCAGAGGAAACTGCCACTGCAGCTGCTGCATCTTGAAGCTGATCCTTACTCATAAAAGAAACTCTGCCAGATGCCTTAATGGAGCCCTCCGACAACTTGCAGCAGGCAGGGTAAGTCTTGCAATAACTCACATAGCCAGTGTCTTAAACCTCTCCCACCATCCTGTGTTTAGCCAATTCTAGTACATAAAACTGATATAGACTCTTTAGGCAAGTGTTTCAAAAGTAAAAAAAAAACAACAAAAACATCTTTTATAAATTAACAGACATGTTATGACTCGGTTGATTTAACTACTTCGAATAATTTTGTATCGTCTGCAAATTTGATAACCTTTTCTGATCATTTGATAACCTTTCCTGATCATTTATAAATATATTGAAAAGCACCGGTCCAAGTACAGATATCTGAGGCACTCCACTGTTTACCCTTTTCCACTGAGAAAATTGACCATTTAATCCTACTCTCTGTTTCCTGTCTTTTAACCAGTTTGTAATCCACGAAAGGACATCACCTCCTATCCCATGACTTTTTAGTTTTCTTAGAAGCCTCTCATGAGGGACTTTGTCAAACGCCTTTTGAAAATCCAAATACACTACATCTACTGGTTCACCTTTATCCACATGTTTATTAACCCCTTCAAAAAATGAAGCAGATTTGTGAGGCAAGACTTCCCTTGGGTAAATCCATGTTGACTGTGTTCCATTAAACCATGTCTTTCTATATGTTCTTATGATTTTGATCTTTAGAATATTTTCCACTATTTTTCCCAGCTCTGAAGTCAGGCTCACTGGTCCTTAGTTTCCTGGATCGCCCTGGAGCCCTTTTAAAATATTGGGGTTACATTGGCCACCCTCCAGTCTTCCAGAACAATGGATGATTTTAATGATAGGTTACACATTTTAACCAATAGATCTGAAATTTCATTTTTGAGTTCCTTCAGAACCCTAGGATGCATACCAGGTGATTTGCTGCTCTTTAGTTTGTCAATCTGGCCTACTACATCTTCCAGGTTCACAGTGATTTGGTTTAGTTCATCTGACTCATCACCCTTGAAAACCATCTCCGGAACTGATATCTCCCCAACATCCTCATTAGTAAACACAGAAGCAAAGAATGGCCTTATCTTCCCTAAGAGCCCCTTTATCCCCTCGGTCATCTAAAGTTCCAACCAACTCCCTCCTGACCCCCCCAAGGCTTGCCAATAATCCCTGGGGGTCCAGCGGGGGTCTGGGAGCGATTTCGTTGTTGGCTGCCAGTAATCAAAATGTCACTATGTCACAGAGGCTTTCGGCGCCATTGGTCAGCTCCTGTCACATGAAAGGAGCACAAGATGGTGCCGATGGCCATGTGACAGGGGCTGACCAATGGCGCCGGTAGCCCCTGTGACATGGTAGTTCAGAGGCTATTCGGCACCATTTTGAGGAGCACGGCTTGCAGTAGCACACCGGGCATGGAGGGCAAATGGAACCCGGGACCCCGCTGGACCACCAGGGATGTTCGTAAGTCTTGGGGAGGGATCGGGATGGTGGGGGGAGTTTGTATGTATGTTCAAAAATGATTTTAAATGCTTGGGGTGGGTTTTTTTTTAGCTTCGTTTCCCACTTCGTTTTTTGGCCCGGTTTCGGGTTTCCTCGTTTCGTTTTTCAAAAAAACTAAACGAGAAAACCCAAATTTTACCACGAAGTATCCGAGTCAAAAAACGAACCGGTAGAAAAAAACGAAGCACATCTCTAGTAAGTAACAGCATGAAAGAACCCACTTTCTACAGTGCAGATAAATATGAGACTACAATAATCTGGTTCCTCCTGTGAGGCCTAACCTGACATTCACACTTCCACATTCACCACATCAACCGTTGTACAGTCTACTTACTCCACGGGGGTGGGAGGCTTGCTCGTTATATCTGCTTTGCAGTCGCCTCCAGGACCGCCTGAGTTGTCTAAAGTCTGTGTGCCGTCCCTGGACAGGGAAAAGCCATCGTTCTCGTCTCCCCACCAGGTGAAGTTGGGCTGCCTACCCCGTCCTGCCATTTTGTGCTGTGTGCGGAACGGGAAGTCCCGCCCTCGCGTTCGCAAGCGCACGGGCATGCGCGTTCGATTTCGGGAGACGCACAAATACCGGCACGCACAAGTATACCTTCGCGCAGAAGCCGTGAGCGTACGACACGCGCGCAGCTAATTAAGCTACGCACACAACTCTTCCTCCATATATGCACGTATTTTGAGTAGCACGTGCAGATGGGCGCACGCTATGCAAAATTACTAGGATCCGCTGTATGGGCAGGAACGCGTGCAGTTCTACCGCCGCGCGCGCTCCTTTGAAAATCTACCCCTAAGAGTATTACACAATGGGGATAACTGAAGAGAATAGATTTGAATTTTTCTTCAACGTTTTATTTACCACTGACAATGACATGAATGTGAGCTATTACAGAATTGGTTCTGCAGACCTATTTTACATGGGGAGAACTGGCATGAATGTTGAGAAAAGCTGATAAACTTGGTTCTGTAATCTGTGAGCTCTCCAAAATTATGCAGGCTTGCCGGTGCTCAGTGTTCAACCATCCTTGAACACTGAAACTTCAGATTTGGGAAGGTCTTGGCACAACTGTCCAGAGATTTCTAAAGTATACCACATTTGTGAAAATTTCTATTTCTAAATAAAGCATGACATTTGCCTCTGGAGTTCCATAAATAATTGAAGGGAGATATTACATGGCCTTTGCTGAAATAAGCAAAGCAAGCAGAGTAAAGTAATCATATTAAGAAAATTAATCTTGCCTGCCCAAAACATTGGAAAAGACATCCAGTTCTCCATGCCTTTCTTTAATATGCCATACCATTGGAGGAATGTTGAACTTGCATAGTTCCCAAAAGGTCTGAAAAAAATATTTAAACCCAAGTACCTAAACTCTTAAACAAGGAAGAATTGGGTGTTTCATGCCAATACTAAGAACCTTGGGTTTTCTGAAGTTTATTTAATATCCTTTACTAGACACTTTTTTAGAGCTACATACACTACTGGTTATAGTCATTAATAAACATTTTTGAGGTTTTGGCTATACAACAAAATCTGCATTTTGTTGTGTCTCTCCCCCCCCCCCCCCCAACTTCTTTTACAGATAACAATATTTATTCCTCCCTTTTTTCTGCTTTGGATTATATAGAATAAAACATTTACTGCCTGAGGTAAGGAGCCTAAGAACAGGTTACAGTTAAATGCTTTTTGTAAAATTATTATGAGCCATTGGTGGCCTTTTCTCTTGCTCCTAAACTAACATTTTCATCAGAAAGCTAGCTATGTTTTTAGTATTTGTTCTAGTTACAATCAATACACATGGTCCCAGTTTCCTCCTGCAAAGATTAACTCTTAGGCTGCTGTAAAGGTATTTACTATAGATTCACCAGATAACATTTCTTTGGCTGGTGCTAGGGGAAAAAATGTAACAGCCTAAAGGTAATTCCAGTATAGACTTCATTCCAGTGTAGATTATGAACACAATATTATTATCAGATTACTTTGGAGTTTTAAAAACATTTCTAATGTGCAGATAGAATGGTAATGTCTGTGAAGGCTACACATGTGAATGAAACAAAACTTAGGCTGAAAGAACGGCAAATCATTGTGGGTAAAATGAAGACTAAATGGCCATATTTTGGAGGTGGTGTATTTTAACCCATTCTCACTTTTTTTTTCCAATTTATTTTTTTTGAACACTATATTATAATAATAACATACAACTTGCAGGCCATAAATCAAAATATAAACTTGTCAGCTAAGTCAAAAAGTAGATTTTTCCATGTTCTCTCCAACATTTACATGTTTAACTGTCCCGTCCCATAACAGAGTACAGTTTCAAGCTTTAGGGAAGGAACCTAGAGTAGATTCCTTCAGAACAACAAAATTTCAATTTAAATGCAAATACATGTAAATAATACATCCTTCCATTAATGAAATTCAACTTTTTTTTTTGTATCTACCATTATCTCATTTTAATGTGATATAAGTGAATACTGTTGTGGAATAGTTTTCAACTCTACACCTTGAGGCTCCCACATGGGTCTGATTTTCAGGATGACCAAAATATGGGGTTAACCTGTTTGCAGAACTAAATATTTGCAAGTACATTTTGTGAATATTAGTTGTGGAAAACCTGAAAACAGACCTGTTTTGGGGGCCATTGTGTTACTGTGGCTGTTATAATTACACAAATTGTGTATGGTCATATTTGTTCACATGGACTTTAACTGGAATGTTTGAAGCTGATCTCTTAATTTAAGAACATAAAAAGTGATATGCTGGGTCAGATCAAGAGTCCATCGAGCCCAGCATCCTGCCTTCAACAGTGGCCAGTTTGGATCTCTTGGAAATACCTGGCAAATCCCAAAGAACAAATCTATTTATTGTTGCCCCACTCCCAGGGATAAGCAGTGGTTTTCCCCAAGTCTAGCTGGTTAATGATTGTTTATGGATTTTTCTTCCAAGTCCTTTTAAACTCAGCTATGTTAGATGCCTTGACTATATCCTCTAGCAACAAATCCTATCGCATAATTAGGCATTTAGTAATACTTTCCCCAAATTGTTGGTACAAGCACTAAGGGACACGCCATGAAGCTATCTGAAACATTAAATAACTGTTCCATATTTATTTGTTCCACCCCTCTCGTTATTGTATAAATCTCTATTATAGCCCCTCTCAGTCGCCTCTTCTCTTTGCTGAAACCCTAAATATAAGAACTGCCATACTGGGTCTGACTAAGGGTCCTTCAAGCCCAGGATCCTGTTTCCAGCAATGGCCAATCCAAGTCACAATTACCTGGCAGGAACCCATGTTGCTCACAGCCAGGAATAAGCAGTGGCTTTCTTCGTCTACCTGGTTAATAATGGTTTATGGACTTTTCTTCCAGGAACTTATCCAAACCCTTTTTAAACTCATCTATGCTAAATGCCTTTACCACATTGTCCAGCAATGAATTCCATAGCTTACTTGTGCATTGAGTGAAAAAACAAATATTTGATTTGTTTTAAATGTACTACTTCTTAACTTCATAAAGTTTTCCCTAGTCTTTATTTTTTGAAAAACTAAATAACTAATTTACACTCATGATTTTATAGACTTTTATCATATCTCCTGTCAGCCATCTCTTCTCTAAGCTGAAGAGCCTTAACTTCTTTAGCACTTCCTCATACGGGAACCATTCTATTCTCTTTATCATTTTGGTCTCCCTTCTCTGAACCTTTTCCAGTTCTGGCTTCTTTGAGATGCGGTGATCAGATTTCCACATAGTACTCTAAATGCGGGCGCACCATGAATTGATTCAGAGGTATTATGATTCTCCATTGCATTCTCCATTCCTTTCCTAATAATTCTTAACTTTTTGTTAGCTTTTTAACTGCTGCCAAAAACTGAGCTAAGGATTTCAACATATTTTTTCACAATAATGTCTTTTTCCTGGATGGTGACTCCTAACATTGTGTAATTAGAGCTTTCCCTATGTGTATCACTTTTCACTTGTCCACATTAAATTTCATCTGCCATCTGATGCCCAGTCTCCTAGTCTTATAATGTTCCCTTGTAATTTTTCACAGTTCACTTGCAACTTAAAAATTCAGAATCATTTTGTGTTTTGTGCATATTTGATCACCTCACTCATTACTCCATTTCCATATCATTTATAAATATATTAAAAAGTACCAGTTCCTTGGGGCACTCCACTATTTACCTTTTTCCATTGAGAAAACTGACCATTTAGTTCTACTCTCTGCTTTCTGTCTTTTATTTATAAAAATTAGTATTTTGCAGATCTATAAATCTCAGTGGATAACAATGGTAACATGCATAATATGAATCACAACAATATAGAAAAACAAAACAAAAATAAATAAAATAAATATCAAAATAAAACAAGAACAAACCAAAAACAAAAATTAGACAGCAAGCTACCCAACCTGCAACTGTTCATGAACTGCTGCAATAAAGTAGCAACATTCTACATCCCTAGCAAAGAACTCATATGGAGTGATAACTAAGAAAGGCTAATGCAAACAAGAGAACCTTGAATAATTTTTTAAATCGCAGCAGATCTCCCTCCATTCTAAGTTTCTGGAAGGATATTCCAAAAAACTGGACCCGCCATGTTGAATATTCACAAAATAGGATTCTTGTAACCTAACTTTCTTAAGGGAAGGAACAACTAACAACTGCTTGGCGGAAGAGCAGACAGAATATAAAGGACAGTATTCTTTCAATTCTGTTTGGTAAAAGACTACAAAAAAACCATAAAAATTAAAATACAGATCCTAAACTTAATGTGCCATGAAATGAGTACTCAATTCAATGCAGCTATCATTGGAGTAATGTGTGCACATTTCAAAGTAACTTCATGGAACCCACATGTGCTGCCCATTCTCTATCCAGATTATTCCCGCATCCATGACATGCCCCTTTTAAAACGTTTTTTATTTGTGTGTGTATTGGGAGATATGCACGTACTTGCGTGCTTTTAAAAATCTGTGCACGCTGACCTGAGACGCATGTATCTCCCAACTTTGGCACGCATAGGGCTTTTAAAATTGACCTTAAAAGGCGCATCTTAAAGTAACAACATCTCACTGAAGATTGTATGTGAGGGTATAGGTAAAGAGCAGAATATACTACCACTCCCAGATTCCTTATTTGATGCATAATTGGAATAGTATTCCCCTCAAAAGACCAATGAGCTTGAACATGAACACCCTTGGAGTGAGATAAGACTGGAACTTCAATCTTCTTGACATTCAAAACTGAATGGTTCTCAAATAACCAATTTTGAATCTTAGAGAAACATACAGTACGTTTAGCTAATGCCCCCTGAATGGAAGAGGTAATAGGGGGAAAAAAAACTATATGCCAGTTCACAATCCACAAAAGGACATTGCCTCTTATTCCATGATTGTTTAATTGTCTCGGGAGTCTCTTATGATGGACTTTGTCAGTCGTCTTCTGAAAATCCAAAGACACTATATCCACTGACTCACCACTATCCACATGTTTATTACCCCTTCAAAAAATTGTAGAAGATTGTGAGGCAAGACTTCTTTTGGGCAAATCCATGTTGGCTCTGTCCCATTGAACCATGTTTATCTATATGTGCTGTAATGTTGTTCTTTAAAATAGTTTCTATGATTTTTCCCAGCACTGTTAATAGGCTCATTGGTCAGTAGTTTCCAGGATCACCCTGAAGCCCTTTTTAAAGATTGGCTCTACATAGGCCATCCTCCAGCCTTCAGGTACAATAGATGATTTTAATGATAGATTACAAATTACTAGTTCTAGGGCTGAAAATTCATTTTTTAGTTCTTTCAGAATTCTGGGGTGTATATCATTTATGTCAGATGCTTTGCTATGCTTTAGTTTTTCAATTTGCCTATTACATCTTCCAGATTCACCATGATTTGTTTCAGTTCCTTCAAATCGTCACCATTAGATAACTATTTCCAGCACTTGTATCTCTCTAATATCCTCCTCTATCAACACTAAAGCAAAGAATTAATTTACTATGTCCCTGTCTTCCCAAAGTACCCCTTTTATTTCTTGATCATCTAACAATTGAAGTGACTGCCTCATAGGCTTCCTGCTTCAGATGCATTTTATAAAGTTTTATCTTGAGTTTTTGCCACTATGACAACTGACAAGCCTCTTTTCAAATTCTCTTTTTGCCTGCCTTATCAATGTTAGGATTATTTTACCCTATGTGCATTACTTTGCACTTACCTACATAAAAAGTCATCTGCCATTTAGATGCCAGTCTCCAAGTCTCACAAGGTCCTTCTGTATTTTCTTACATTCCACTTGGGTTTCAGCATCTTGGAATAATTTTGACATTTGCAAATTTAAAACATCACTCTTTTGACCCTTTCCCAGATTATCTGAGTATATTAAACAATACCGGTCCCTGTACATATCATTGGGGCACTCCAAGCTTGCTCTCTGTCCATTGGGAGAACTATTTAATCCTAGTCTTTTTTTTCTATCTTTTAACCAGTTACCTATCCATAGTAAAACCTTGCCTCCTCTTCCATGACTTTCTAGTTTCTTGAGGAATCTCTTGTGAGGCACTTTATCAAATGCCTTCTGAAAATCAAAATACACTGCATAGATTGGCTCTTCTTTGTCCACATTCTTATTCACACCTTCAAAGATATCTATTAAATTAGTAAGGTGCAACCTCCTGTTGCTAAATCCATGCTGGCTCTTTTCCTTTTAAACCATGTTTATCCATATGTTTAGTAATTTTGTTCTTAGCAATAGCTTCCATTATTTTACTAGGCACTGATGTCTGCAGTTACTCAGATCACCCATGGAGCCTTGTTTGAAAAAAATGATACAGAAGCAGAATGGAATGAGAAATTACAGATTTATAATAGCAGGTCTGCAGTTTTGTTCTTGAGTTCCTGTAGAATCCTGGGGTGAAAATCATCAGGTTCTTGTAATTTATTTGGTTTGTCAGTTTGCTCTAGCACCTCTTCAAGATTCACATTAATTTGTTTCACTTCCTTCAAATCATCACCTACAAAGAATGGTTCTGGTTTGGGTATGACCCCAACATCCTCCACAGTAAAGACCAAAGCAAATTATTTTACTCTTTCTGCAATGGCTTTATCCTCCCTTAGTGCCCCTTTCACCCCCTGGACATCCAGTGACTTAACTGATTCCCTTGAAGCTTTCCTGTTTACAATGTATTTGAAAATGCTTTTATGCCTTTATGGCAATTCTCTCCTCAAATTCTCTCTTGGCCTGTTTTATATCTATCTTGCCAGTGCTTAGGTACCTTCCTATTCTCCTCGTTAAACCCTGCTTTCCATTTTTTAAAGGATGACTTTTTGGCTTTATAGTTTCTTTCACAGTACCATTTAGCTACTGTGGGAGATATTTGTTTCTCTTTCAACCTTTTTAAATTTGTGGCATGCATTTTATCTGGGCTTTCAAGATGGTACTTTTGAACAGTCCCTGTTCCTCATGCAGCGTTTTAACCCATGTAAACAGCTCCTTTTAATTTCTTTCTAACTAGTCTCCTCATTTTATCATAGTTACCCATTTTAAAGTCATATGTTACTGCAGTAGTTTTATTTATTATTTTCCTTCCTGTGATTATTTTAAATTTGACTGTATTATGGCAACTTTCTACGTGGCTTCACCACTATTACCTTTTACACCAGATCCAGCATTTCACTGAGAACTAGATCTAAAGTTGCACCCCCTCTTGTTCTAGGACAAGTTTGTCCATTAAGTAGTCATTTATGGCATCTGTGAACTTAATCTTCCTAACATGCACTGATGAGACATTCATTCAATTAATATTTGATTAATGGAAATCTCCCATTATTACTGGATTTCCATATGTGATAGCATGTTTATCTCTCTTAGCATTTCACAATCTGTTTCATCATCCTCGTTAGGGGATGGTAGTAAATCCCCACTGGTATATTCCTCGCTGTCACATATGGAATTTCTATCCATAGAGATTCCAGGGAGCAATTCGTTTCCTGCAGAATTTGTAAGCAACCTGGCTCTATGGAATACTTAACATATAGGTTCATGCCAACACTACTTCTACTTTCTTTGTCATTTCAATATAGTTTGTCCTGTTGTCCTTTTTACCAGTTTTCTGAGATATCTATTATGTGAATAGCTTCATCTAGTTTCATAGACTCTAACTCTCCCATCTTATTGTTTAGTCTTGTGGCAGTTGCATACAGAAACTTTAAAGGTATTCTTTTTCATAACCCACTTACTATTTGCTGATTCAGGCAATTTGGAATCAGTCTTTTCTATATCCTTACTTTCAACAAACTCTGAATTCCCCTTTCTAGTGGTATTCTTTATGGATACCCTACTCTGAACTGTGTGCTCCTGAGTGACTGTCTGCTTTCCTCCACGTTCTTAAACTAATCTTCCAAACTATTTTTTTCCTACTCAAAAAACAAAGTATCTTTTTTTTTATAAACATTACCTTGACAGCATTGTCCAAAAATGCCATAGTTACTTGTTCATTTTTATGGAGTCTCATTTATTTCCTTTTTGTTTCCTTTTATTTATATCGGTAGTTCAATGTCACCTTAGGGCCAGTGAGTTAGCTGCATTAGAATCAGTGACTAATGGACATTTAATGCAGGCATTATCTTCTGTAAAACACAATGTCCAATGCCTAGTATAATAATGATGTTAAACTTAGTATTTTGCAGGAAACAATGCTGATGTGTTATTGCTGATGCTATCTTATCCATTTACCCCAGCCCCAAAGAAGAGACTCTCTGTTACGGTTAATGGTGCTTGGGTGCATTCTTGGATGCTGTGGCAGCTGACCACGCCCATGGGGGGCAGTCCTGTGAGGGACCATGGTGTCAGGCTAGACTCTGGACAGACAAACATGGATTTCAATCTTTTATTAAACAGTGTGAATGACCACCAGAGGTGGCAGTAGTGAGTAGTGGTTGTAGAGCCCGGCTGGGCATGTCTCACACAGAACACTGGAACAGCGGATCCTCTGCAAGGCAGTGCTGTAGTGGAAAGAGACTGAGAGTTATGAGCACACAATAAGATTAACATTCAGAGTACCAATGTAGAAATAGGAGAAGCTCCAAGACAGGGAGAGCAGGCCCTCGAGGAGGAGTACCTGATCCCTTAGAGCAGAGAGACTCAATAGCATTGTACTCAATTAGCAGTAACAGAGACTCCACTAGACGAGAGGTCTGGCACCGGAGCAGAGAGCAGGCCCTCGAGGAGCAAGTACCTGCTTCCAGTGAAGCAGTACTGTGGAGAGAGATGGTGTCTGTACTCACTGATGGTAACTGTAAGTTAGTTCTTCCAAGTAGAAGGGAAGAGGTTGCAGACAGCGACTCAGGGAACATGGGCCCTCGAGGAGCGAGTACCGGTTTCCTGATAGCACCTGAAAGAAGCAAAAAGGCCCCCGAGGAGCGGGTACCCCGTTGAGACCCTGAAGGGTAGTAAGAGTTCCAGATAACGCTGGAGTGGCAGAGTAGCTTAGGAACGGAGAGCGAATCCCATCTATACGAATCCTGTTGCTAACTCAACAAGCTAGCAAATACTGTAGGCAGATATACCCGGAAGTCATGACGTCAGAACAGGGGGACACCCCTGAGGTTCGCGCCAATGTAGAGTTAAAGATGAGGGCAGCATGCGCGCATGCGCCCTAGAGGTACCTTGAAGGAGAATAGCGGGAGGCAGCACCAAAGCCGCTCCGGGGACACTGGAGAGAACGGCAAGCAGACACCGCGGCGGCCATCAATCCAAGGTGAGCGGGAGGAGCCGAAGTAGAGAGAGGTAGGCGGGGTGAAGCCATCGAAGACCGACGGATGCAACAGTACCCTCCTTCAAAGGGCGGCCTCCAACTCTTTTACCAGGTTTAGGTTTGTGTGGATGCATCTGATGAAACTGAAGAAGCATCTCCTTATCCAGGATATTTGCCATCGGCTCCCAAGAATTTTCCTCGGGGACGTAATCTTCCCAAGACAGAAGGTATTCCTAAGTTTTGCCACGTCTTCTTTCATTCAGAATAGCTTCAAACTTATATTCAAGTTCTTCTTCTGTGGTAATAGAAGTTGGTTCTGGAGACTAGGATGAGAACTCACTAAGAATGAGTGGTTTCAAAAGTGAAACGTGGAATGCGTTGTGGATTTTCAATCCAGGTGGTAGCTTCAGACCGTATGTAATGTTACCAAGACGTCGGAGGATTGGAAACAGTCCAACGTAGTGTGGAGCAAATCGAGAAGAAGGTAACTTTAGTGTCAAATGCTTAGTTGACAGCCAGTCTTTGTCACCAGGTTGAAATACAGGCGCTTGAGAATGATGAGTGTCGTATGATTTCTTAGCTCGTTCACCCGCTTTGATTAGCATGTCTTTAGTCTGAGTCCATAATTGATGGATATCATCAGCAGTGGATTGAGCTGCTGGGGACGACACTGAGAGAGTCAGTGGAAGTGGTGGTGAAGGTAATCGTCCATAAACCACTTCGAATGGTGTTGATCCAGTGGATGACGCTGGGTGTTAGTTAATGGCGAATTCTGCCCATGGCAACAGTTTGGCCCAGTTATTCTGACGGCAACTCACATAGGCACGAATTAACTGTTTTAGGGTCCTATTCATCCTCTCAGTTTGGCCATTAGATTGAGGATGATAGGCAGATGTATAATCCAGAGAGATGTCAAATAGCTGCACAAAGCCTTCCAGAATTTTGCCATGAATTGAGATCCTCTATCAGAGACAATGTGCTTCGGTAGGCCATGTAGGCGAAAGATTTGTATGATGAAGAGCTTAGCAAGATCCAAGGCTGAGGGTAAGCCAGGCAGCACCATGAAATGAGCCATCTTACTGAAACGGTCAACCGACACCCAGATAATATTCATTCCTCCAGAAAGAGGCAGATCAACTACAAAGTCTGTAGTTGTGTGAGTCCATGGCTCCTCCGGAACTGGCAGTTGTTGCAGCAATCCCCAGGGCTGACCAGAAGTAGGCTTATGTTTGGCACAGTTGGAGCATGACGCTACATAGGAGTACATGTTTTCCTTGATAATAGACTACTAATAGTACTTCTGTAATTTCAGCAGGGTACGGCATTGACCAGGATGGCCAGCCAGCTTGGAATCATGAGCCCAGTGAAGTAGTTTCTTTCTGAGGTACAATCATTTTACCGGCAGGCACAGAATGGGTAGCCGCCAAGATGACTTTCTTCGGGTCGTTGATATGCTGAGGTTCTTCAGGAACATCCTCAGAGAGGAAAGAGTGAGACAGGGCATCAGCTCTGGTATTCTTGTCTCTGGGATGGTGTTTGAGGACGAAGTCAAAGCGATTAAAAAACAAGGACCATCTGGCTTGTCTGTGGTTAAGACGTTGCGCATGACAGAGGTACTCTAGATTCTTGTGGTTCAAGAATACGGTAATTTGATGTTTGGCACCTTCGAGCCAAGGCCGCCATTCCTCGAATGCCATCTTAACAGCCAGGAGCTCTTTATCTCTGATTCCATAGTTCTTCTCTGCAGGAGAAAAGCGCCACAAGAAAAAGGAGCAGGGATGTAAGGCTTTAGAATCTCCAGTTTGGCTCAACACAGCCCCTACTCCAACATCTGACCACTTTGAGACATTAGCCCCTTTCCGTGTCATAGCAGTTAAGGGCACTGTTAAAGAAGAATAATTCTTTATGAAGCTTCTATAGTAGTTTGTAAACCCCAAAAATCATCTCAGGGCCTTCAGACTGGTAGGTTGAGACCAATTCTTGATACTCTCTAATTTTTTGGGATCTATCTGGAAGTCTTATTTCAAAACGATATAGCCAAGAAAAGGCACAGATTCTTTGTGAAACTCACATTTCGACAATTTGGCATAGAGGCGGTGTTCTTGAAGTCTCAGTAATACTTGTTTGACATCTGCTAGATGAGTAGACATATCTTATGAAAAGATCAAGATGTCATCTAGGTAGACAATGACACATTTGTACAGAAGGTCCCGCAGATTGTCGTTCATCATGTTCTGAAACACGGCGGGGGCGTTGCACAGGCCGAAGGGCATCACCAAATATTTGAAATGGCCGTCTCGAGTCTTGAAAGCTGTTTTCCACTCGTCACCTTCGCGAATGCGAACCAAGTTATAGGCTCCCTTCAGGTCAGGTTTTGAGAATTCTGGAGTTGTAGGCATACAGAGAATAGGAGTGACTTCCTTTAGGCATTTGCCATGGCATTCTGGGCCCCAACAAGAGAGTTCCAACGTGGCCCAATTAAATTGCATCATATGCGGCTGCAACCAGGGTAACCCCAGAACAATAGAGTTCATGGCCTTCTCCAAAACAAAGAAGGAAATTAATTCCGTATGGAGTGCATACTGATATCGGTTCGGTACAACAGGTAACAGTACCCGGTAAAGGCTCCCCGTGTATAGATGATAAGAGTAGTGGAGTCTTCATAGTGGTGAGGGGAATCCTCAAATGTTCCACTAGATGTTGAAGAATAAAATTACCTCTTGCCCCTGAGTCCACCAGGGCAAGAGTCTGATTAGCACGAACTTCCTTCTGAACAGGCTTGAGTTCTTGCACCTTATCACGAAGCCGATGATCAATTCTAGTAGCTAAGGCCACTAGCTCATCCAGAGAGTCAGGTGTTTCGCGAGCAGCCAACTCGTCCTTCAAGCGGGAATCCAAACCTTTGAAGAAGAGAGTTTTCAGGCATCTAGGGTCCCAATGTAATTCAGTTGCAAGAGTCTTGAACTCTATAGAGAAATCAGCCAGGGGTCGGTTGCCTTGCTTCAGGTCCACCAATGTAGAACCAGCAACAGTATACTGGGCAGGATCATCAAAAACGGATTTAAACAAGTCCATAAATCCGTCAATTTTCTGAAGTATGGGGTCTTTGCGTTCCCACAGCGCAGAAGCCCAAGTCAAAGCCCTTCCATCCAGATAGGATAGAATATAAGTAGTCTTGGCGTAGGCTGTGGGGAAGTGAGTGGGTTGTAATGCAAAATTCATACAACACTGGTTTAAGAAGCCTCTTGTTCTCTGAATCTCCTCAGAAAAACGTACTGGGGCAGCAAGAGGCACAATAGTCTTTATAGTTACTTCAGGTAACTGACCTTCATTACTAAATGAAGAACCTTGATTCCTCTGTGCGTGCCGCTGAAGAAACGCAGTAGTCAATTTCTCCAACGCGTCTTGTTCAGCAATGCGCAAGGCCAGGCCGGGAATGGCCTGCAAGGCGTTGAGCTGAGCCGGATCCATGGAGTTAGCAATCTGTTATGGTTAATGGTGTTTGGGTGGATCCTTGGACACTGTGGCAGCTGATCACGCCCATGGAGGGGCTGTCCCGTGAGGAATCACAGTGTCAGACTAGACTCCGACAGACAAACACGGATTTGAATCTTTTATTAAACAGTGTGAATGACCACCAGAGGTGGCAGTAGTGAGTAGTGGTTGTAGAGCCCAGCTGGGCGCGTCTCACACAGAATGCTGGAACAGCAGATCCTCTGCAAGGCAGTGCTGTAGTGGAAAGAGACTGAGAGTTATGAGCACACAATAAGATTAACATTCAGAGTCCCAATATAGAAATAGGAGAAGCTCCAAGACAGGGAGAGCAGGCCCTCGAAGAGCGAGTACCTGATCCCTTACAGCAGAGAGACTTGGTAGCGTTGTACTCAATTAGCAGTAACAGAGACTCCACTAGACAAGAGGTCTGGCACCGGAGCAGAGAGCAGGCCCTCGAGGAGTGAGTATCTGCTTCCAGTGAAGCAGTACTGTGGAGAGAGATGGTGTCTGTACTCACTGATGGTAACTGTAAGTTAGTTCTTCCAAGAAGAAGAATAGAGGTTGCAGGTAGCGACTCAGGGAACATGGGCCCTTGTGGAGTGAGTACCGGTTTCCTGATAGCACCTGAAAGAAGCAAAGAGGCCCCCGAGGAGCGGGTACCCCATTAGAGACCCTGAAGGGTAGTAAGAGTTCCAGATAACGCTGGAGTGGCAGAGTAGCTTAGGAACGGAGAGCGAATCCCATCTATACGAATCCTGTTGCTAACTCAACGAGCTAGCAAATACTGTAGGCAGATATACCCGGAAGTCATGACGTCAGAACAGGGGGACACCCCTGAGGTTCGCGCCAACGTAGAGTTAAAGATGAGGGCAGCATGCGCGCACGCGCCCTAGAGGTACCTTGAAGGAGAATAGCGGGAGGCAGCACCAAAGCCGCTCCGGGGACACCGGAGAGAACAGCAAGCAGATGCTGCGGTGGCCATCAGTCCAAGGTGAGCGGGAGGAGCCGAAGTAGAGAGAGGTAGGCGGGGCGAAACCATCGAAAACCGATAGATGCAACACTCTCAGTCCTCCACACATCCTTACACACCAAAGTTGAGGATGCCCAGCACATCAAAGTTGAGGCAGCAGGCCCTCCCCCCTCCCATCATCCATCAAGTTTTTCCCCACCACACTGGCTTACCTCATCTGTAGTCACAGCATAGACACTGGGGGCTGTGACTTCAGAGGATGCTTTCTTGCAGTCCTGCCAGTGCCAAAATCCAAATGGTGCCAGCTGATCTTACATAGTCCTTTACCCCTGCACATTATGGTAGACTAACACATAAGCTTGTTAAGGCTAATGTAGCATTAACACACACTATAACACACGTCAGTGCACATTAATGCATATTGTGTGTTTAATGTGCATTAATGTTGCATCAGCCCCAGCATACTTCAGCACTTTGACCACTTAGTTTAATTTATTGCATATCATTATCTTCTCGTATCTTGAGCAAAAGTAGACAATATCAACAAAAGCTATTCAAGTTTTGAAATTCTGGAACTTTTAAATTTAGGTTTTAAAGTAAAATTAGGTGATACTGTGTTTTCAGTGGGATGATCATTATTCTTGATGTTTAATGTTAGGATAGAAACTTTGCGCTTTATAGTACAGAAAGCTATGCGTACTTGCTTTTGTGATGGCCTCTGAAAATACACATAGTTATTAGAAGGATTTGCAAAAGTAATCTGAAAAACCTAAGAATAAGAAATGGCCATTTGGGCAAAATTATTCCTGCTCAGGTAGAGAGGAAGAATGGGGTACTCTTCAGAAACTCTGTAACTGCCTGCTGAAACTAAAAAACATGCACTTGCAGAATAAGGAGCCTTCTGAACTTTCTTTAGGTAAGTTTGAATAAGCCTGAATTTCAAGAGCTTTGGTTTCTAATATGGCTGGTAATATCAACTTTTGCTTTTAAATAAAAGCAACTACACGCCCTCCCCAAGCAGCCTTTAAGGCTCCTTGCTGTTTTACATCACACAGACCAGAGGACACAGACTTAACACGATGAATGTATATATTAACTGTGTTTTCTAATTATTTTTTTTTGAGAAAATTATTACTAGCACACCTGTCAAGCAATTTAGTCTATTAGGAAAATACATTTAATGTACATTTTCAGCAGTCCGGCCGCCGACCATGAGGCTTCAGCGCCATCAATTAATGGGAGATTTCAACCTACACGTCGATTCAACCCCTCGCTCCACTAACTGCGAAACGTTCCTATGTATGCTCCATCATCTAGGCTTCAATCAGATTGTCAACAGCCCCACTCACAAGGCGGGCCACACCCTGGCCCTAATCTTCATAAATGACGGCATCTCTCTTTATGACAATCCCACATGCACACCGGTACCCTGGTCAGATCACCAGGTCATCACAACAGTCCTCAAGACGTCATTCACCCTCCTCTCCTCCATCCCTAAAACCTCGGTCCATTATAAGAAACCGTGTTCCTCTGAAGCCTTAAGTTGCCAACTTGCCAATGAATTGTCTCATCTAGACCTGTCAGACGCAAATACAGCAATAACGTCCTGGTATTCTATCACCAACAAAGTAGCAGACCTAACCTGTCCTCTAATCACCAAAGTTCCACACCGGTCCCTGGACAATAGGAAACCTTGGTTCACACTGGAACTGAAGACTATCAAACTTGACCTCAGAAATAAAGAACATAAATGGTGAAAAAATCCCTCACCCTCCAATCAAGCAACATACAAAGCTACCCTCAACAAATACAGGAACACCATTTTTAGAACAAAGAAGGACTTCTTCACGAAAAAAATCCACCATTTCTTCTTTGACTCTAAAGCCCTCTTTGCCTACATCTCTGCTCTCACTAAACCCACCCCTCCAACCATACCAGAAGACCAAGCACTCATTAAAGCTATAGAACTTGCAAACTTCTTTGAGAATAAAATTATCAATCTCACCAGACCGCTTTCCTCCGCTAACCCACCGCCCCCACTCTCGTTTACAACCCCAATTCTACATGGAGCAAGGTTAGAAACTTTCAAAACCACATCTTCTCTCGAAATCGAAAACATTCTCAAAAAAATCAAACCTTCCTCCCACCCATTGGACACCATTCCATCGAACCTACTCATATCTATCCCTAACACCATATCGAAACCCATCGCAGGAATCATAAACTGTTCACTAACTCAAGGTTTTGTCCCAGACCCATTAAAGATGGCCATCCTGAAACCTCTCCTAAAAAAACCCAACCTATCGACAGCGGATCCATCGAACTTCCGGCCCATTGCCAATCTACCCATCATGGCCAAGATTATGGAGAAAATAGTGAATAAGGAACACAAGATTCTAGCTCCCTCACAATATGGATTTCGCAAAGCACTAAACACGGAATCCCTTCTAATCTCCCTCACTGACTCCATTATACTGAGCATGGAAAAAAGACAACCTCTTCTACTTGTCCTCCTAGATCTGTCGGCAGCCTTCAACACGGTCAACCACACTATTCTTCTAGACCGTCTCTCTGACATAGGCATCACAGGCACCGCCCACAACTGGTTCAAATTCTTTCTTGACAAAAGAACCTTCAAGGTAAAAATAAACAACAAAGAATCGCACCCAGTCAGATCCAATCTGGGAGTCTATTTCCACTCCTATTTCCACTCCAGCCTCTTCTCTCAGCCCATTCTGAACTATGTCTCTCCTTCACTCCAGCCTATTTCCATACCTCTTGCAGTTATTTATCAGGTCCTTTTGCCCCATCTATCTTTCAATTTAGTTCTCCGCTGGTGCATCCTCTGCCCCTACCATTTATTGCTAGCCATGCAAAACAGATATTGTATTTATTGTTATCTTTAATGTTTATTTATCGTAAACTATATTGGTATTTATTGTTTTTCTATTTTGTTATCTATGGTTATCTGTGCATAGTATTTATATATTGTTATCTATGCAAAGCACATACTAAGTTAGCTATGTTAAACATGCAAAGCATATACTAAGTTTTGGGTTCTATGTAAGCTCTAATGCGAAGTTATCTTGTTCCACTGTAAACCGGTCTGATTTGTATTCTTATACAAGAAGATCGGTATATAAAAGTTACAAATAAATAAGTAAATAAATAAAATAAATAAATAAATTTAATCAGTCCTGTTCTTTTTTTAGTTTCCATCCCATATTATTCTTTTTAAAATTCAGGACCTCAAACCTCACAGTACTTAGACCTCACAGTTGAAGAACCAGGACTGGTTCAATCTCATAAACTGGAGCAACTGGAGAGATATACAGTAATTAAGAGTATCAAAATAGATATGCAGATCTTGGAATACGGTGATTTGTGGTGAAGAAAGATGGATTTGGCTGCTTTGGGTTTTTTTTTTTTCGTAAAGATAGTGAAAACTAGGTTTACTGGTTCTTTGGTCAACTGGTTGCTGTTGTATAATGGAAAGTGGCACATGGAATGTGTTACTTATTTGGCAACATCAGCTGGGAGTTAGGCATCTGACTTAGTATCTTTGCATGGGAAGGAAGCATTGGCAATGCCTGCCACTGCTGAAAAGCAGCCTGAAGATGTACTGCATCAAAGTAACTCAGACCTGCAGGCTAAGGATTTGTTTGAGGGAGGAAGTGGAGACAAGTGTGGATTCTTTTCTATTTTTGTCCTCTCTGAGGTCAGTTTCATGATTGCAGCAAACTGTACAAACTTCAGGCAGACATGAGCATAAGTTGAAGAGAAATGGAAGTTCATAGCTATTTGGGTAGGGATTTCTGTTGGTGATACTGATGGAAACACATTTAAAAGGCTTGCTTTGAGTAAGTCTTGATTTGAAAGTTAAATTGACAAAAAAGTTCAGCCTAGGTGAAGTAAATCTTAAAAACCAATTCATAATGCAACAGAATTCATGACAAATATTTGTACTTATAAAAGAGAATTAGAAGAGAAAACCAAATAATGAGTCAACCAAAACAGTGATTTCTACTGTAATTGTAATAAAAAAAAAGAAACTACAAAGTGCTTACAAAGTAAGAACCAAAACTCTTCTAAATCTATTGGCTGACAAGATAAAAGATGAGTTTTCTGGGGCAGTGAGGGGAAAAGTTTAAATTACTGACTCAGATTCTGAGAGTGGAGTTTCAGGAGTTTTTAAAGATTGATAAAGTCTACAAAACAAGTTCTTTCCCTTGTTATGTGTTGTTTCCATCTGACTCTGGATAGAGAATAATGTAGAGAGTGTTCTGAAAATGCACAGTGACTCTGAAATATTATCCATTGTTCTAGATTATTCTTTCTTTCTTTTTTTTTTTTTTTTTTGCTGAAGTGAACAAAGATTTTATTTTGGGCTCAGCAAAAAAAAAATTGATCTCAGAATAAAGATAACATAATTGAGGTATTTAAGATTTGTTTTGTTTTGAGATGCTTTTTGATGTTTGAAAACTGAAGTGGACCCATTGGGTAATTTAAGATATATATTTTATGGCTATGATGTGGATTCTTAGCCTTAATTTGGTGAAATATATAATTGCCAAGCTAATGTATTGTCATTGCTCTGACTCGGAACCATGTACTGATGTAGAAGATAGAGATGTGAATCGTGTCCTCGATCGTCTTAACGATCAATTTCGGCTGGGAGGGGGAGGGAATCGTATCGTCGCCGTTTGGGTGTTTAGAGTATCGTGAAAATCGTTAAAATCATGAACCGGCACACTAAAACCCCCTAAAACCCACCCCCGACCCTTTAAATTAAATCCCCCACCCTCCCGAACCCCCCCCAAATGCCTTAAATTACCTGGGGGTCCAGCGGCGGTCCGTAGCTAAATCAGGGGAAGGGGGAGGGCAGGAAAACCGGCACACTAAAACACCTTAAAACCCACCCCCGACCCTTTAAATTAAATCCTCCACCCTCCCGAACCCCCCCCCCCCCCAAATGCCTTAAATTACCTGGGGGTCCAGCGGCGGTCCGTAGCTAAATCGGGGGAAGGGGGAGGGCAGGAAAACCGGCACACTAAAACACCCTAAAACCCACCCCCGACCCTTTAAATTAAATCCCCCACCCTCCCGAACCCCCCCAAATGCCTTAAATTACCTGGGGGTCCAGCGGCGGTCCGGAACGGTCTCCTGCAATTGAATCGTGTTGTCTTCAGCCGGCGCCATTCTGCGCCGCCATTTTGCAAAATGGCGGCGCAAAATGACGGCGGCCATAGACCAACACGATTCGACTGCAGGAGGTCATTCCGGACCTCCGCTGGACTTTTGGCAAGTCTTGTGGGGGTCAGGAGGCCCCCCCCAAGCTGGCCAAAAGTCCCTGGGGTTCCAGCGCGGGTCCGGGAGCGATTTCCTGCCGCGAATCGTTTTCCGTACGGAAAATGGCGCCGGCAGGAGATCGACTGCAGGAGGTCGTTCAGCGGGGGTTCCCCGCTGAACGACCTCCTGCAGTCGTTTTCCGTACGGAATCGTTTTCCGTACGGAAAACGATTTGCTGCAGGAAATCGCTCCCGGACCCCCGCTGGACCCCCAGGGACTTTTGGCCAGCTTGGGGGGGCCTCCTGACCCCCACAAGACTTGCCAAAAGTCCAGCGGGGGTTCGGAACGACCTCCTGCAGTCGAATCGTGTTGGTCTATGGCCGCCGCCATTTTGCGCCGCCATTTTGCAAAATGGCGGCGCAGAATGGCGCCGGCTGAAGACAACACGATTCAATTGCAGGAGACCGTTCCGGACCGCCGCTGGACCCCCAGGTAATTTAAGGCATTTGGGGGGGGGGTTCGGGAGGGTGGGGGATTTAATTTAAAGGGTCGGGGGTGGGTTTTAGGGTGTTTTAGTGTGCCGGTTTTCCTGCCCTCCCCCTTCCCCCGATTTACGATTTTTTGACGATAAATCGGGGGAATTGGTATTGTATTGTGGCCCTAACGATTTTTGACGATTTAAAATATATCGGACGATATTTTAAATCGTCAAAAAACGATTCACATCCTTAGTAGAAGCATCCTTGTTGTTGACAGGTAATCAACTTAATGCGTTTCCAAAGATAATGACTGTACTCTGCAGCCTTCCCCAATGGTCATGAGCTTGGGAATCTTCTTATGTATCTGACTGTGGTGCCCCAATTTTCAGTGGCATTTCGAGGGGCGTTTTAATTATCTTCATTTAATTCATCAGTTACATGATTATTTATATTACGCTGACCTGGCTATCATTACGCATTCCTTACAAATAAAACAGATGATTGCAAATATTGCAATTCCTAGTATCATGGGCTTCCAGGACCTTCAACTATTATAAAATATAGGGTGAGATTGCTGTCAGAAAATTTGACCATGTAACCTCCACCTTATATAAAGTTCCATAGGCTCCCAGTGAAAGCTTGTATTAAATTTAAGAGCTTCTCCTTGGTTTTTAAAAGTTTGCGGAGGTGAGCTGGAGTATCTATCATCTTGTTTATCATAGTATACTCTAAGCAAGTAACTAAGATCATCTTAGAAAGGATTGTTGCGTATTCTACCTTCCTTTTAGCGGCCATCTCTTTAGTACAAGACAGCAGGCTTTTAGCTTTTATAAACCTGTTCTTTGGAATTCAATGCCAAAGGAGCTTCGGGAGGAGCTTAATTTTATGCAGCTTTGAAAAAAAGTGAAAACATGCTTTTTATGGTGAAGTAAGTTGGAAGTCTGGACCTAATAGACTCAAGGTTTTGTCTTGGGTAGAGGGAAGGCATATCTGTTGTTAATTAGAGACATCATTTTAGTTCTTGAATGAAGGAATCAGGGAATTTTAAAGAAGGAGAGATTCAATGTCCAGCCTCCCTATCTGGCTCATAGTATAAGGAGTGCTTAGCAAATGGGGTTTTAAGTTATTTATTTTGTTAATTTTATATGATTATTGTATTTTATTTTGAAATGTTTTTTTACTGTATCTTGCCTAGATATTACATGATTGGTATGTAATTAAATCTGAATACATGAAATGAAATGTAATTGCTTCTACAAACTGAATGGAAATTTAATTCAAAGCAGTTGGGGAAAATTTCATGCATTTCATTATGCCTGACTTCTTTAGTGATGGAACTGTAGAATTATGCCTGTATTTGAATTAAAAATAAAAATTAAAAAAGCAAACAGATCTAAAGATCAATAAAAACTGACTAGTGCCTTTTTTTTTTGTGAGGGATGTGCCCTTATTGTTAAAATTTGGAATTAAAACAAAAACTAGAAGGGTATCTGAAGTAAAGTCTCAGGTGGAAGTTGAAATTATGCTGCCACTGGATGGTGCTACAGCATCTTTATAGCATACTAGGCTAAATGTACTAAATCGTTTCTCCCCTTTTTTGTCTCTGGGAAAAATTCTTAATACCTCTGGTCTCTGTAACACAGATAGCTTAAAATAATTTCCCTGTCCCTACACTAATGAGAGTTTTTCCCCCCTCTTGTACAAACCTCTAAATGAGCCACTTTGAATAACGGGGATAAACATATCCAAATTTCATCTTATAGCCCAGTTTTTCAGTGAACTCTTGGAAATAAATGGCAGCTTTGGGATTTAGGATAATTCCATGTCAGACATAAGCCTGTGTCTTTCCAGCATGTGGAATTGTAGCCCATTAAATGAAGAGAAGGTGAGGAAGGGGTGCATACAGGAGGATGCTTGTCATACACAAAGAATACTTTTATATGGGGATAAAAAACAAATTCTTCTGTCTTGTTAAACAAAAAGGCTGGGAAGAAGTTTCTAGTCTGGCAGAACTGTAGTTTTTCATTTTTTTTTGTTTTGTGCTTTTTATTTACCTTGTGGGTCCAAGGTCTGTATGAGAGCGAGCACCTACACATTCTAAGAGGGAATAAGTGAGGTCAGTATATTTTTGATCCAAGTTCAGTCCTTGAAGAATCAGAGATTTGTGCTGTACTGAAGCATCTGAGAGCTAAAGATTCATTGGTTGCCAGAAGCTTCCCGGTGTATCTGTATAACTGTTGTTCCCTGTACGTATCCAGATCAGTCCAGGCTCCTGGGTTTTGCCTCCCTGCCAGCAGATGGAGACAGAGAAAGTTTCACTGACACTGTATATAACACAGTGTGCTACCTGCAGTCCCTCAGTATTTCTCTGTCTCCATCAGATGGTAGATGGTGCAAAACCTGCAGTTCTGCAGTCAGGAGATTGTTTTGGATTTATGAGCCTTCCTCTCAGGAGGTCCTAGTGGGCCTTCCCTGTCTGGTCAAAGTGGACGAGCGGAGGGTTGGTGACTCTTTTGTATGCTCATTCCTTTCTTCTGTGGGGTATAAATCTGGTAGTTCAGATCCCTCCCTTTCACAAGACTGCTGAGACAGCTACAGGCTCAGGGTGGCTGTTTTCTTTTAATCAGTCCTTTTTTTTAATTTGGCTGATTTTCTTTTTTTCTGCTAGCAGCTCTGTGTTCCATTCTAGGGAGTAGGTATGATAAATTTGGTAAAGTTTTGAAGGAAAAAAAAGGTCTGGCTTTTTTCTGATTTGCCATGTGGCCTGCGCTCCTGGAACCTGAACCTCAGCACCAAAGGAAAGTATTGGTTTCTGTGTATCTTTATTTGTTCTCAGAGAGTGTAAAAAAAAAAAAAAAAAGAGAGCAAGGAACTAGATAGAGGAATTTGAGCAGCAGCTCGGGAAACTACCTTAGCAGCTCGGGGAGCTCAGCAATGGGGTTTTTCAGCAGCTTCTCTGCCTGCAGAGGAAGCCAGGTGTTGCCTCCATGTTGCTGAGGGCCTGTTCCCCTGCTTGCCGTTGAGGTGCTGTGGGTGCGAGGAGGAACAGCGTGTGCATGCACCAGAAGCATTCAGGGGTTTGTGTCAAACATGGCCACATCGGTAGAAAAGCCTCACAGATAATGGGGTCTAGCAATGAGGCTTTCTCCATTACCACAGAAACGACAGCCATTTTAAATTCTCTGGCAGCGATGTTGGGAGAGGCAGGGGAATCCCCTCCTCAACTATCGCTGGCATTCCCTGTCCTGCAGAGGTGCAGAGAGGCACTTTCACTGAGGAGAAGTAGACTGGTTTATTTTGTGGGAAACGGATTTCCCTATGGAGAGAAACATGAGAAACTCCCTGTCTGAAGGGGATGAAAAGAGACAGGGGGAAGTGGTGAAGGGAGGGGTTTTTTTTTTACATGAAGTGAGATCAGACGGGGCAAACTGAACTCAGAGGGAGACCTGCTCTGCTCCACAGCCAGGAAATGGTAGATAGCATTAAAGGAGACCTGCCTCTTCCCTCAGGCTGGAATACATGGAGGAGGATGTGATAGAGATATGATAGAGGTGTTTAAAATCATGAGAGGTCTAGAATGGGTAGATGTGAATCGGTTATTTACTCTTTCAGATAATAGAAAGACTAGGGTGCACTCCATGAAGTTAGCAAGTAGCACATTTAAAACTAATCGGAGAAAGTTCTTTTTCACTCAATGCACAATAAATCTCTGGAATTTGTTGCCAGAGGATGTGGTTAGTGCAGTTAGTGTAGCTGTGTTTAAAAAAGGATTGGATAAGTTCTTGGAGGAGAAGTCCATTACCTGCTATTAAGTTCACTTAGAGAATAGCCACTGCCATTAGCAATGGTAACATGGAATAGACTTAGTTTTTGGGTACTTGCCAGGTTCTTATGGCTTGGATTGGCCACTGTTGGAAACAGGATGCTGGACTTGATGGACCCTTGGTCTGACCCAGTATGGCATGTTCTTATGTCTTCTGTTGGTTTTAATTTGCTTATAGGCAAAGCATGTTTAACGAGATGCTGGCTCTTGGCCCCAGTCGCCATGGATTCTTGGCCAATCAAGAGGCCTGAGCTGTTGAGAAGCTCTTCATGCCGAAGATTTTTGGTGCCGGATATTAAATGGATCTGGGTCTAAATGCGCTGAAGGTGCAGGCAGGCTTTACTTAGATGTGTGGAAGGCCACTGCAGTGGTTCTTTTCTCGCGTGCGTAGGCATGTGCACGCATTCTCACCATGTAGCGGTTGCATGTGCTGAGACCTGTGTGTATAAGGCCACAGCCTAGATTTGAGCGTGTATGTCTGTGACCTGGATTTGAGCGCATACTTGTGCAGGTACTTGAGTGAGTATTTGCGCAGGTTCTTGAGCGCATATGACCTAGTCTTGAGAGCATATTTGCATGCATCCTGGAGGGGTGTGCATGTTCGCTCAGGTGGCATTGGTATGCGCATAGGAGGCTGTTTGGAGCCGAAGTTCAGGAGAGCCTGGTGGCAGGGATGAACAGGTCCAAGCACCTTGCTATCTGTGAGGCTTGCCGTCTGATAGCAGTTCTGTCCTCACTCTCTCTCCGTTTGTGTCAGTGCTGTTTAGATGCTCAAAGTGATTTGACTACTACAGCTTTTGCCCATTTTGGGACATTCCCTTGGCCTATGGTGTCTCTGGAGGGGGAATGGAGTTGGAGGTGAGGCAATAGTCAGTTCTCCCTTGTTCCTGAGGGCAGAAGCTTCCCCGAGAGGTTGGAGAGAGCAAGGTTGGGCCTATGGACTCTGGTATAGACCCATCCTCCTCCTTCTGGGTGAAATGTTTAGGGGGGTGTGGATCATGAGACATGAGAGGATTTCGATGGGGAATTGGCTTTATCACTTCTAGAAGAGGGAGAAATTGCATATGATTGAGAGCTGCTTTGGACTCTGCTCAGATTTTTCTTTTTGTCACAGAGATGTCTTGAGTTTGTTGGCTCAGACCCTGAACATGCTTAGTGTGGCCGGAGGTCAATTTTAAGTCAAGCATCCTGTTTCTTTCCCCCCCTGTATGCAATTCAAGAGATATTAGATTTAAAGAAGGTAAAATCAGCTCTGAAGGTTCCCTGTTTCCAGATGGAAACTCTGAGGTCCAACTCTTAGGTCCAAGGGAGAGTTCTTGGCATCTCTTGCCTTGATAAGAGGCATATCTGCATATAGCCATCAGGCCAGAACACTAGAGATTCCTGAGGTTTATGGTCCTAAGGGAACAGTTTTGGTTTTGAGCCCTTTCCTTTGGCTGGTGATGGTTGTGGGGATCACTGCATTGCAAAAAGAGGGTGTGTTGGTGTATCCATATTTGGATGACTGGCTTATCATGTGAAATCAAATGACTTCTGTCGACAATCAGTACAAAAGGTACTGATATGCTTGAAGCCTCTAGGATGGGTGGTGAACCTAGCAATGAGCCTTTTAGTCCTCTTACAAATTATGGAGTATCTGGGAGCTCAGATCAACACACTAGTGGAGAGAATGTTTCTCACAGAGCGAGATTGCCAAAATTGCAGAATCAGATTACACTTCTGCTAGAGCTCTCAGTACCTAGGATCTGGAACTATTTACAGGTATGGGTTCTGTGGCATTAACATTGGAATTAATGCATTGGACATTCACACATATGCAGCCTCTGCAGGGGGCTCTTCTCCCACTGGAATCTGATGTTGGAAGAATTTCATCTTCCTTGTCCATTAGAGGAGGAAGCCAGGGACAGTCTTTTGTGGTATGGAATTGGAGATTCTAAATTGGATAATAGTTATCACTGATGCAAGCCTCTCTGGATGGAGGGCGGTGTGGCAAGATCAGTCGGCACAGGGCCAGTGGTTGAAACAGGAGGCCTCATGGCAAAACAATCGGTTAGAGACGAGAGCGGTGCATTTCGAGTTGCTTGCCTGTCTGCCAAGGTGCTGCAGAGTGTACAGAGGAGGAAACCACAGACCACTCAGAGGGAGGCACTACGGAGAGCCCTTAGGAAGAGTCCATGGAGAGCCCAGAGGGTAGCACTGTGGATACTTCAGTGAGTGAGGCTGCGGAGGAGCCAAGAAGGAGCTCTATATCAGAGATACCAGATGCCAGTAGGTGGGCGCAGCTGGTTATAGAGGAACTAGCACTGGTGTTCTCCAATCTGTCCATAAAGCTCCGTCGGGGTGGAATTTGAACCCAGAGCCAGCAAAGGACTTAATTAAAGGACTGGGGATGAGCATTATGTGAACGGCTCACTGGGTAGTGGTCGTAATGCTATCGAGGATAACCCTAAGAGATGGGGGTGAGCATGTCACTAGGTCCCTGTTCCCAAGCATAGCTGGTGGGAAGCCAGTGGAAGGGGAATGGGATGTCTTGGACTCTCCTGGATGGGATCCAGGAAGGGGTAGGGATGCTTGGCCCAACGGATCCAAGCTGAGGGGAGGGATATGTGAGGAAGTGCCCTAGTGTTCCCCTATTTACCTGTGCAGGACCAGGCTAAGCACCTGGTCCACCTTAAATTCCTTAAGAAAAGTAGGCTCTATGGGCGGGATCCTGTGGGGCAGGTGGGGCTCAGAGGTTGTAACCAGAGACTAGGGAATAAGAGCTGCATTCAGATGGGGATAACCAGACCAGACTAGGCCCAGGTCTCCAGGAGGAAGGCAGCTCTTATAACGTAACACTGTCGAAACGCTGAGATGAAGCTGAACTATGAGTAATTAAGTACACTATTCTGAAGGGAAGATAGTCTACTGTTGTGTATTGTGAAGTGATAATAAAGATAAGTGTTTTAAGAAAGGCTGGAGTCAGACCAGAATCACTGATCGTTCCCACAAGCTACGTTAATACTGCGCTGCAGTTGTTAAAGATGGCCTCACCCTATTCAATTACCTTTTTCTTTTGCCTGCTGTTCTGTTGAAAAGTTGAAACAGGCTTCTAATCAGAGAATGCCAAACGGTAAATTTCATCAAACCACTAATTTCATATACATTTTTGTTTTACATTCTGGGTGTTTTGCAAAACATTTTGGGGCTGATATGGAAAACTAAGTTAGCTGAATAAGACTTATCCAGCTAACTTAAATGGGATATGCTATATCTGTGTACAAATTGTTACTTAACTGGATAAGTTAAATCCAGCTAAGTAAGACCTGCTGTATGGCAGGGCTAACTTATCTGGTTAACTTAACCAGATAAGTGGGAATATTGGCACTTATCTGGTTAAGATAATTGGATAAATAGCCCTGTTCCAATCTGCCCATTGCTCCCAAGTTATCCGGCTATCTACCTAGTCAATACATATCTGGCTAAGTGGTGGCTGCTGAACATAGCTAGATATTCAACTTCCACCACTTAGCTGGATAAGTCTACTTATCTGACTAACCGCATTATTCTTCAAAATCAGCCAGAAGGGACCCTAAAAAACCTTTTTATCGCTCACACAGATATTACCCACCTACATCTCGCGTGAGAGCAGCTAGGCTTAAAACATCCAGACCTCAGCCTCCTCCACAAACAGGCCCAGCATCTGGATTTTGAAAATTTTCCAGAGAACAGCAGCCCCTCCACAAATCCAGAACCAGATTTTCCAGTAGGAGGGCGAATTCATCACTTCATAACCAATTGGTTCAAAATCACCACAGACCAATGGGTTATTTCAATCATAACCCAGGGATACCATCTCAACTGTTCCACAGTACCCCAGGATTCACTGCTCATTCTTTTGTGGATTCAAAAAGATCACACAACTCTTCTAGAGTCAGAACTGTCCACCCTTCTGGGCACCAGGGCTGTGGAACCTGTTCCCCGGGCACAGCAGGGCAGAGGGTTCTACTCCCACTATTTCCTCATTCCTAAGAAAACAGGCAGCCTCTGCCCCATCTTAGACCTTCACATTCTCAACAAATTTCTACGAAAAGAAAAATTCAGGATGGTGTCCTTGGGCACCATGCTTCTCCTTCTAAAAAGTAGATTGGCTCTGTTCTCTGGATCTTCAAGACGCTTACGCTCACATTCCAATATTCCCACCTCACTGCAAGTACCTGTGCTTGCTAGTGGGATATCGACACTTTCAGTACCGTGTCCTGCCTTTCGGACTTGCCTCGGCACCCCGGATATTTACAAAGTGCCTAGCAGTGGCTGTGGCCCATCTACACAAGAACAGTATATATTTATTTTCTTACCTGGTCGACTGGCTCATCAAGAGACAATCCAAGCAAGGAGCTCTCGACGCGTTCAAGCTTACTCTCAATCTGCTGCACTCATTGGGATTTTTCATCAACTTCCAAAAATCCCACCTGACTCCATCTCACCTCCTCACTTTCATCGGAGCAGATTTGGACACCACAGTTGCAAAGGCCTTCCTGCCCAACGACTATGCAGAGACACTTTCCAGACTAGCTGTCTCTCTGTGCACACAGAAGACAGCCTCAGCCCATCAATTTTTAACGTTGCTGGGCCACATGGCCTCCACAGTCCACGTAACGTCTATTGCCAGGCTGGCCATGAGAATAACTCAATGGACTTTGAAAACTCAGTGGCTCCAAGCCACTCAACCACTCTCATCCCAGATCCAAGTAACCCACCAGTTACGTTTTTCGCTTCTCTGGTGGACGAACAAAGCCAACTTGCTAACAGGTATGCCTTTTCAGCAATCGGTTCCACAGATAACATTGACCACAGACACATCCACCTTGGGTTGGGGAGCTCATGTGAACAATCTACAAACTTAAGGTACTTGGACATGACTCGAAGCAACTTTTCAGATCAACTTCCTAGAGCTTCGAGCTATACGTTATGCTCTCTATGCATGCAAAGACTGCCTTTCACACAAAACTGTTCTCATATAAATGGACAACACAGTTGCAATGTGGTATCTGAACAAACAGGGAGGCACGGACTCTTATCTTCTATGCCAAGAAGCCATGGGCCCTTCCATACTCCATGTATCTCCGGGCCATTCATCTGGCAGGCATACAGAATGTAGTAGCAGATCGCCTCAGCCGACAGTTCCATCCCCACGAGTGGTCTCTGGATCCTGTGGTAATGTCCAAAATCTTCCAACGCTGGGGTCAACCAACAATAGCCCTAATTGCATCAGAACTGAATCACAAAGTGGACAGTTTCTGCTCCCTGCACAGACAACGAAACATATTAGCCAGAGACGCCTTCGCTTGCCCCTGGAACAAAGGCCTCCTATATGCATATCCTCCGATACAATTGATAGCCAAAACTCTCGTGAAGCTATGGCAGGACAAAGGGTCAATGATACTCATAGCTCCATACTCGACAAGTGTGGTTTCCCATGCTTCTCGACCTCTCGATCAGAGGACCCATTCACCTGGGCACAGCATCCACTCTCATAACTCAGAACCAAGGCATGTTACGCCATCCGAACCTTCAGACCCTATCCCTCACAGCTTGGAAGTTGAAAGCTTGATCTTCCAACTGCTCAACCTTTCAACTGATGTCTCTCAAATGCTTGTAGCCTCACGAAAGCCTTCCACACGAAAATCCTATCGTTCTAAGTGGAAAAGATTTACCACCCTTTTTCATGCCCCACTCCATCTCTTTTAGACTATCTCTGGCACCTTTCAATCTCTGGTCTCCAGACTTCCTCGGTGATGGTACACCTGAGTGCCATCTCAGTGTACCACAAGGGAGTAGAGGATGCCCCTATTACAGCGCAACCCCTTGTTAGTCGATTTATGAGGTGTCTTTTACAACTTAAGCCCCCTCTACGGCCACCAGTTACTGAATGGGACCTGAATGTAGTACTTACAAGGCTCATGCGCTCCCCATTTGAGCCTTTGCATTCCTGCGATGTTAAATTTCTTACTTGGAAAGTACTTTTCCTAGTAGCCATTATATCTGCTCGACAGGTTAGTGAGTTACAAGCACTTGTCACATCCTCACTCTATACAAGGTTCCTTCATGACAGAGTGGTCCTCCGTAATCACCCTAAATTCCTTCCCAAGGTGGTTACAGACTTCTACTTGAATTAGTCTATAGTCTTGCCAACCTTTTTCCCAAGGTCTCACTCTCACCAGGGCGAGAGAGTTTTATACACCTTGGCTTGTAAATGTGCACTTGCATTTTACCTAGACCGCACTGCAGTCCATAGGAAATCCACCCAACTCTTTGTTTCTTTTGAAAAAAACAAACTGGGGATTGCAGTGGGCAAACAAACTCTCTCCAACTGGCTAGCAGACTGTATCGAATTCTGTGTTGTTAAAGCTTACTGGCCTAACTTAGTGTTTAGGAGAAGATCTCTTTCAGTGTATCCCTTGATTATTAGGATCTGCCTTCGATTTTTATTAGTAGTTTGGATATTTTTGGATTTTATCTATAGTGAGGCCCTTGTTCTGGCTGGTGAGGGACAAGCCCCAGATCTCAAGGCCAGAGGTTAGACAATTTATTTGCTTCTCTCACTGCAAGTGAAGGGGCTGCAGTGACATTTTTCACCTCAGAGGAAGTTTTTTCCAGCAACTGACCTTTTCCAATAAAAGATCACATTAGGAGGCATCTGGAGTACGAAGGACAGAGAGAAGAGGCAAGATCCTTGAAGACCTATCCCTGGGATCTCCACCCTTTGGGACACAGGTTGGGGCTTGACAGAACTGGACTCTGGGGGACCTCGAGTATTTATTTATTTATTTATTTATAGTTTTTTATATACCGCCGCTCATCAAAGATATCACGTCGGTGTACAATGAACAGGAACTTACACCGGAGCGTTATACATTTAACAGGATTAAATAAGCATTATACATTTAACAAAAGTAAGAATATATATATTTGAACATAAAACAAGTAGAATCTTGTATATATATAGAGTATGATTTTGAGACTAAAGGGCTCCTTTTCAAACATATAATTTCCCTGCCCAAATGGGATATCTTATTTCCCACTCCATGAGGGATAAGCTCTAGGCCAGGATCTTGAACTGAGGACACAGAGACAGAGAAGCGAGAAGAGTTCAATGAAAGAAACAAGTCTGGATACAGATGTATTTTGGACCATTTCTTTCTTTCTTTTTTATTTATTTATTTATTTATTATTTATTGAATTATAACATTTAAATACAAATGAAATAATCCAGGAATACAGAAAATATCAACATTTTTCAGGTTATCATACACATTTAGTAAGTTATCTAGCCAACGTCAAGGGGGAATAGGGGGGTCAGACCCGCTGTGTGTCAATAACATTCTAATACAAACTTTCTATCCCTTACCTAGCTTTAAGTAACAGGCTACTTCTAAAAATTATCCCTTAGTGTTGCGATTCCGGGCCGGTCCCGGAATCGCCACCTACCCCGTCGTGCTTCCGGGTTGGGCCCGTGGTCCCCGGGCCTCCGGGGACCTCTGCCGCCGCAGGCCCGGCACCTGTCCACCTCGCCTGGGCCTGCAGCTCCTTCTGCCACCGCGTCTTTGCTGCGTCGGAGCAGCCGGCGTCCAGCAACTGCTGGCTCTGCCCCCTAGACGCGCGCGCGCGCGTCCCTCCCTTCAATTTAAAGGGGCCAGCGCGGGAAACTCCAGCACAGCCTCAGGATGACGTCAGACGCCCTCAGGGTATTTAAAACCCTGCATCAAGATCTGCTCCTTGCCTTGCAACGAGGTTCCCAGGTATTCCTGTCTCCAGTTGCTGCGTTCCTGTATCGTTTGGCTTCTGCTTGGCTTCTGACCCCGGACCGGCTTACGTTGATTCCCTGGCTTCTGACTCCGGACCGGTTTACGTTGATTCCCTGGCTTCTGACTCCGGACCGGCTTACGTTGATTCCCTGGCTTCTGACCCCAGACCGGCTTACGTTGACTCTTTGGCTCCTGACCTCGGACTGGCCTACGGTGATCCCTTGGTTCCTGACTCTGGACTGGCGAGCGACGACCCTCCGGCACTTAACCTTGGACTCCATCTGACTCGGCCCCCGCGGGCCCTCCTAAGTCCCAGCGGCCGGGTTCCTACGGGCTCCTCCTGGGGGGACTCCGGCTTCCAGGGTGAATCTCCTAAGTCCCAGCGGCCGAACTCCTACGAGCTCCTCTCGGGGGAGGATCGGCTTCCAGGGCGAAGATCTTCCCACCACTGCGCCAGCTCCATCGTCTCATCCTTCCTCGCCAAGGCCCTTGGTCGCATAGGGCTTCCAGAGTCACTCCTTCGGCCATCCGCGAGTCTGTCCTTGCCGCCTCCCGGTCGGGACCACTGCTGCAACCTCCTTCAGCAACTCATCCTTCGGTTCCGATCGGCCCAAGGGTCCACGAATCCAACACTTAGAACAGTGGGTCTCAACCTTTTCTCTGTCGGGACACACCTGACAGATGGTTCTCACATACATGACACAGATCACAAGATTGTCATGGGGCTGAATATAAACATATACTCTGTATCTACAGGAACCACCCTGATCCCCCAACAATGGGTGCAGAACAGAACTAGGACTTCCCCTTTCAATTTACCATGCAAAAAAGTTATTTCTGGTGTCATCTCAGTAACAGCAACATAAATACTCTCTCCTACCAGGTGCAATAGCCTTCCTTATGAAAAATCAGTAATTTACCACCAATACATGTCCTAATGAGAAAACACAACAAATAAAATTGATACAAATGCCTACATGCTAGTAAAATACTTCACCTCGGTCACACACATATAATTGACCTTCACCAAGTACAGAAAGACTGCAAATTACAAATATGGAGACAAACTGGAATGGAAACCCAAAAAAGCCACTCTGCATGCAGTGCAAAACTGAAGAAATGGAAACAGAAATATAGCACCTAATAGACTCCCAGGATCTGCAATAATGTGCACAAACTAAATGCGCATGGAACTCATTCAAATAGTAACAACCCTACCTATGAAAAGGCAACACTACAAATATTTAACCAGGCTCTAAACACCAATATACCTCCTATGAAGAAAACAGAACAAGCCAAGCTGCTATAGATCCCTACACAGAAACTACAAACTTGCAGAATACCTTTACCTGGGTTACATACGCAGAACATAGATACATAATAAAGTGACCATCAGGTTAATGATTTTGTTTTTCCATTGTTGCACTGCATACACTCAGTCTGGCTTCTTGCTGTTTCCAGTTCAGTTTTTGTCTCCACATTTCTATTTATACATTTCTCAAGTAATATAAAATAATAATTATAAAACTAGAATAAATATAATAAATATGATAAATAGATTAACATCCGATCATTAGAAACTTACAAAATTATTATTCTCTACTCAAAAGAATATTGACAATTATTATTGGATTATTTTATCTACAACTTACTGATCACGCTAACATACCATGTGTTGTAGATATAATTTTATGAGATCTGAAAATTATTTCAAGGGTTCCACCATGGTTAAAATGTTGAGAAAGACTGTTCTAAACTATTTTGATACTTTACACCAAGAATCCTTTTAATGCAAAATGGCACGTGGTTTAATATTGAAGTAATGATCGACTTAGAAGAAAATGCATGCTTTATTCAATTTTTCTGACCTGGATAATTTCATTTATTCTTGTTTCAGTCAGTTTTCTTGGTCCTTTCTAGTATGTGGTCATTGGCAAGATGGAATTATTTTCCTCTTACAATTCTGTTTTTATCAAAGATTGTAAAGGATATTTAACCTTACAATCTTTGGAAAATGCTTTAACATTCGTTGATTTGTTCCTTAGTTGCTCTTTGTATACAGCAAGGTAATGGGATGAAAGAGTAATACATAAAAAGAATGAAATAAACATAGAAAAAATGATTGACAGGTTTGTATACATTTTCTTGCCCAACATTTTTGTAGCCATCATGCATTTTCCTCGCAAGTTCCCACTGCATTGATCTCTTATGGTCAGCATAGCAAGATGCTGCTCTGTGTCTTGCCATTAAGACTTGCAAATACAGTAGTATTTAATTCTTCCTACTACCTGAGACTGTGAATACACCTTCAATAGGCTGTGAATCATTTTTGATAATATCGTTAGTTTGATCAGCCGAAGAAGCAGCAGAACGCTCGAGTAGATCTCTTGCTTTACAGAGCAGAACAGGCCTAACTTCTCCCTTCTTATAGTCTACCAGAAATAACTTAAGTAATACTTAATTATTACATACTGTAAGTAAATAATTTAACCCAAATTATATTGTACCTGTAGACAATATAACTTTTAGTTATAGATAATATAATAATTATCTTATTATCTAGGTTGTATAATTATAACTAGCCAAATAGTTACACCTTTTCTTCTGTGAGAAATAATTGCATTTGTTTTTGAAGTATTTTGCCATCTGTGAGCTGGTTTTGAAACACTTGCTTGCAGTGCCTGTTGCTTCTGCCCTGACTTGTATAGTGCTTGACATTAATCAATGCAGCTATGGCATACCCATGTAAGCAAAGAATTTTGAGCAGCAGAATTAGCTAATGTTGTCAACATTTCCATCTATCATGTTCTAGGCTCTGCTGGTTCCCATTTTGGCTCTATTCCTTGGTGTCCTTACGCTTTTTTGCCATAACTTTTTTTTAATCATTTTCTCGTTTTCATTAAATATGGTTACACTTACCGGTACATGTTTTTCGAAAATTTCTTTCCCCACTCCTGTTCTTCCATTATTTGACCTAAGCTCGTCTTTGCAAGCCTCTATGTGATGCCTGCTTGGGGGCTATAATAAAGAATGATTTGGCAGGATCCCTGGTTTACTAAGATTTATTAGGGACAATTTTCACTAATCATCTTGAGGCAAACTACTTGTGGTAGCTTGCAAGTCTCAAAAGGGACTCTACTTAGGTAGTTACTCTTTGAAAATTCACTAACACATTTGCGGTTAGAACAGCATTCTCACTCTGCCTTCTCTACAGATGGAGTTGGTGGGAGAAATATGATTGTGTATTTGAAACTTCAATATGTGTTAGCTTTCTCATCGAACAAGTTATGTCCGTGGAAGTGCCTTCATTTAGAGTGGCTATGCTCTGGCATCTCCAGCACTGCGCTGGCACCTCCAGCACTGCTCTTAGGTTCAAGTTTACGCTTCCAGTACTGCCTCTGTCAGAGCAACACTGGAGGTACCAGGAGCGGGGCAGTGGGTCCCTGGCTCCTCACTGAGCTGAAAAAGGTATCAGCAGGGATGGGGAGGGGCAGGGAGATGGGGATGCAGGCAGGACAATTCTTCCTTGCAGGTTGGTGGGAAGGGGGGAGGCAGGCTGATTGCATTTTGAATGTAAAAGCAGGACAGGGCCCAGCTTACAACACTGAACAAATATTTACTATTTACAAAGGTTTAAGTGGCAGGGGCAACGCTCCCTCTAATTTCTGACATGCTATGTTCGCAAAAAGTTTGTTGTGTGCAACTTTTCCGAAACTTAACTTAATGTTGGGCGTCCAAACTTACAACTCAGCCTACTAGAGTTAAAAAAGAAGTGAAGACCAAGTGAAATGTTAACATGTTTATATACTTCTTAACTAAATATGCTACTAAGGTATAGCAAGTAGAAAGCGTAACAGTTTATTTGTTTTATACCATATATACTGGACGACTGCGCCTCATAACTCAGTTCACAACTTCACAGTCCATAATATTTACATTTTTTCCCTGCGGTCTTTGACATTTGTCCACTCATTATAGATTCTGTCAAGATCTATATTTCCGCCATCTTGTTGATAGTTCTTCACATGCATGATCATATCCAAATGCTCTGTCTGTAACCGATTCCGCTATTTGGTTTTTGTAGCATTCATTAAACTGAAGCCATGTTCACAGTCTACACTGGATGTCATGAATGTTCCTCCAATATCCATCAATACAGTGAGGTCTTTGAATTGTTCATTTTGAGTTACAAACGACAACATAGATGACAAATTTGAAACAACTTTGTCTTTGATTTTCTCAGCAACAATAAATTTGAAGTCATTGTATTGATCAACTACCGTTAACTCCTCAGGCAGAAACTCTTTATATTGAGCACAAAGTGATTTAATGTTATGAATTCCGAAATCAAAGTCACAATTGATAAGTGACCCAATATCAAATGCAGCCCATGCCTGTACTTCCTCTTCTGGAAACCTTTCATCCAGATGGACACACAAGAGATTGATAAATGTGATCAGCGAGCTTGTGTTGACTGCACTATTGGTTGGTACCTGTAATAGTGCTTTAACACTTTGACTCCACTGAGGTGAGCTTGTTAGGTATTGACTTCTGATCTTGTTCAGTTTGCCTCGAGCTAGATGGTGAGCTTCTAGAGTTGTTAAACCCTTCTTCTTCTGAAGAAGAGACAATGAAGCCAAATCTGATAGAACATCATTCAAAATTTCCAGAGCTACCCTAAACTCAGAAGTGCTCAGCTTCTTGAAACAGTATTTGGCAATTGGGTCTTTTCCCAGCTCTTCCTCGAAATATTGTAACAAAACAGCATAGTTTCGAACTATAGCTTGCATAGCAAAATGCCTCGACAGCCATCACACTTCATTTAAAGGTCTGAATGCCACTGAATCATGCACTGAGGAGTCAACAATTTCTTGAAATTTAACTCTTTTCGAAATAGATCTACAAAACATCGAGTACACAGTTCTGATAAGAGTTTCAATGTCTTGCATCAGCTTGACTTCTTTCCATGTATCAGTTATTCCTAAATCTTCACAATGTGCTGCACAGTGTTGCTGAGTTAGGTGTGGGATTTCTTTTTTCAACTGTGCTGCTACTCCATTTTTTTTCCTAACATAACAGAGGCGTCCGATGTAAAAATAACCATCTTCCTTAAATCAAGCTTGTTTGCTGTATAAAAGAGTTTGATGGCAGATACGATTAAAGCAGCATTGCAATGTTCTAATTGCAAAATGCCACCAAATGATACTTTGTAATACAAAGCATTGCTAGGCCAATACTTAAAGTAAAGTATTAAGCATTTGGTCAAAGATATGTCGATGCTTTCAACAACGGTTAAAGTGTGGAACAATGCCGAAGAAATTTCTTGCATTATATCATTTTGAACAACGCTGTTGATGAGTTCAAGAAATTCAAATGCATTATTTTTACTTCTCCAACTATCTGGCAGCTTTACAAATTTGGCCATGTGTTCATTTATATCTGTAACAGTCAGCATAGAGGAGTTCAATTTGATGGCTAGCATGACGCTGTCAATCAGGACCTTATCTCATCTGGATTTGAACGCTTCCGTTCTACAATGATTTGCCTCCTTTGCTTTTCTTCTGGAGTCTCTAGTAACAGGTTCTTCAACCCACCGCGAAATAGTGGATTCATATTTTTCAATTTTGTTATACTGTCAATGTGAGATTTACTTACTAGATGTCTTTTGAGGAAATCCAGTTTCCAGACCTCGTTCCAACCTTTATCCATAGAAAACTCTCCTACAGCTTTCGCTTCAGTGCAGATCAGACAAATGACTCCTTTATCTTCATCATATGAAACATTTCACGCAGGGCTACACGAGTTAGGCCGTGCGACTTCACGGTATTAGTTTCAACAGTCTCATCTAGCCATTCGGATTTAAATGATGTAGCTTTTCTCTTGTGTTTAACACATTTACTCATTTTGGTTTTTATGCGTTCAAATCTTATTATCTTAACTGTAATTAACTTAAATATTATCAACTTATTTATACTTAACCAGTTGACACTATCTTTTTCTAATGTTCTTTATAAATGATTTATATTATCACATGGCATCATATACACTCAGTCATCTAGCTGCTGATGCAGAGCAAAAATTCTTGTACGCGTGTGTATTGTGTAGCCTAGCAATGCTAGCATCCCATCCACACTGTGTTGCTGTACCCTGAACCGCTGAGCTATGCCATTGGAGGTTGGGAGTATGAACTCTCCCTGACCTCATCCCATTAATGACCTAGCAGGCTAGAAGTCAGTTCTAAGTAACAGGTGGCATCCTGGCCTCTGTCAGAGAGCCGCATCAGTGTGTGCACTTAGGCCTAAATTCACTGGGGTTACAGAAACTTTGGAGCAAGTGTTTAAACCAATACTATGGACTGCGTAGAGATGAGTTAGAGATCTCTTAACCCACAAAGTGGCACAGACCTTATGTAGCACACGTTAGGTGTCTCCCATCATTGCTGTGCAAGGATAATGATTTAATGCCTAATAATTTGCCTAGTTTTTGGAAAAACTCTAAGATTAAAAACTCTTTGAGCTAAACTTTATACCATGTGCGCGGCCTTCACGGGCCATGTGTGCGCACACACACTCACAGCTTAGAGGGAAAACTGTTTTTAAGGATCAATAGACAATTGTGTGACAGACAGCTCGGTGGTGTCATAATTCTTGAAATGGCTTAAAAACTGGAAGTCCTTCTGTGCAATCCAGGATGTTTGAAAATCAGTCTGTAATAACTTATCTACTTAATACTTCAAAGTTTCTGCAGGGTCTACCAGAATTAGATGGAAATAAGTTGTATCAGTGAGTTGGCGATAAACCTTGGTCTTATAAGTATACTATCTAATAGGGATGTGAATCGTTTTCCATATCGTCTTAACGATAGAAATCGTGTGGCAGGGCAAGAAAATCGTCTTAGGCACGATTTTTTAGTTAAAAAATCGTTAAAAATCGTTTTTTTTCCGATTAGTGCGCACTAACTGGGAGTTAGTGCGCACTAACTGAAAATGATACAATTTGACACTTTTCAGGTCAGTTAAGGTCAGTTTAGGAATGAATATGTATTCCTATTGGCTGCCCTCTTATTTATTCATGTTACCAAGTTTCCTACTGACAGTATATGGGGGATGGGAAATGGAAACAGTTGGTAGCTTGACAAAACAAGTAATGTGATCAGTCAATGTGACTAGAACTTGTGCCCTAACCCTGATACCAGGGGTATTGTGATCTTCCTGCACACAGTGCCCTATCCCTATTAATACCAGGAGTGTTGTGATCTTCCTGCACACAGTGCCCTATCCCTAATACCAGGGGTGTTGTGATCTTCCTGCACACAGTGCCCTATTCCTGATACTGGGGGTGTTGTGATCTTCCTGCACACAGTGCCCTATTCCTGATACCGGGGGTGTTGTGATCTTCTTGCACACATCCCAATATCAGGGATAGGGCACTGCATGCAGGAAGATCACAACACTCCTGGTATTAATAGGGATAGGGCACTGCATGCAGGAAGATCACAACACTCCTGGTATTAATAGGGATAGGGCACTGCATGCAGGAAGATCACAACACCCCTGGTATCAGGGATAGGGCACTGTGTGCAGGAAGATCACAATACCCCGGAGGAGTGAGGGTCAGGCAGCTCCCCCCTGTCTGTGAAGCCAGCCTCTCACTAGTAATGCAGGGAGGGAGCTGTCTCAGACTTCACCATCCCCCCCCCCCCCCCCCTTACCCACACACCATTCACTAGCTGGGACATGGGGGGAAGTCAGGAGTGAGGGTCAGGCAGCTCCCCCCTGTCTGCGAAGCCAGCCTCTCACTAGTAATGCAGGGAGGGAGCTGTCTCAGACTTCACCATCCTCCCCCCCCCCCCTCACCCACACACCATTCACTAGCTGGGACATGGGGGAAGTCAGGAGTGAGGGTCAGGCAGCTCCCCCCTGTCTGTGAAGCCAGCCTCTCACTAGTAATGCAGGGAGGGAGCTGTCTCAGACTTCACCATCCTCCCCCCCCCCCTCACCCACACATCATTCACTAGCTGGGACATGGGGGAAGTCAGGAGTGAGGGTCAGGCAGCTCCTCCCTGTCTGTGAAGCCAGCCTCTCACTAGTAATGCAGGGAGGGAGCTGTCTCAGACTTCACCATCCTCCCCCCCCCCCCCCCTCACCCACACACCATTCACTAGCTGGGACATGGGGGAAGTCAGGAGTGAGGGTCAGGCAGCTCCCCCCTGTCTGTGAAGCCAGCCTCTCACTAGTAATGCAGGGAGGGAGCTGTCTCAGACTTCACCATCCTCCCCCCCCCCCCCTCACCCACACACCATTCACTAGCTGGGACATGGGGGAAGTCAGGAGTGAGGGTCAGGCAGCTCCCCCCTGTCTGCGAAGCCAGCCTCTCACTAGTAATGCAGGGAGGGAGCTGTCTCAGACTTCACCATCCTCCCCCCCCCCCTCACCCACACACCATTCACTAGCTGGGACATGGGGGAAGTCAGGAGTGAGGGTCAGGCAGCTCCCCCCTGTCTGTGAAGCCAGCCTCTCACTAGTAATGCAGGGAGGGAGCTGTCTCAGACTTCACCATCCTCCCCCCCCCCCCCCCTCACCCACACACCATTCACTAGCTGGGACATGGGGGAAGTCAGGAGTGAGGGTCAGGCAGCTCCCCCCTGTCTGTGAAGCCAGCCTCTCACTAGTAATGCAGGGAGGGAGCTGTCTCAGACTGGTATCAGGGTTAGGGCACTGTGTGCAGGAAGATCACAACACTCCTGGTATTAATAGGGATAGGGCACTGTAAGAGATGACTGTAGTAGATTGAATAAAGATCTGATGTTTCTGCTCTCCTCACACCAAACAAAAACAACACACAAGCAGAGAAGCCCTTCTTACATAGCTGAGCTAGTGAGTTAAGTAGGAGGAAAAGTAAACATACTGGTGCCAGTGTGGCTACTTAAAAAATACACTTACCAACAATCAATTACATATATTTGAACTGTGTACAGTTCCAGCCAGGACCACCTTTCTAAAATGCACAGTGATTGGCAAATTCAACATGCACTAGCATTTCAGGTGCCTGCTAACAAAAATAATAAACAAACAAGTTCTAGTCACGTGAGTGCTGATCATTACATTACTTTTTTTGTCAAGCTTCCAACTGTTTCCATTCACATCCCCCCAACCATATTGGTAACATCAATAGATAAGAGCACAGCCAGCCAATAGGAATACATACATACATATTCATTCCTAAGTGACCTTTACTGACCTGGGAAGTGTGAACACTTTGTTTCATTTTCTGTTGGTGTTCGTTAGTTTCCAGTTCCATTTCCCATCCCCCCAACCATCACCTCAGTGGTAACCTTGGTAACATCAATAGATAAGAGGGCAGCCAGCCAATAGGAACACATATTCATTCCTAACTGACCTTCAGTGACCTGGAAAGTGTTTATTTGTATCATTTTCAGTTAGTGCGCACTAAATCGAGTTAGTGCGCACTAACGGGGAGTTAGTGCGCACTAACTCGAGTTAGTGCGCACTAACACGATTTAACGATTTTTAACGATAAATCGTTAGAATTTCTATTGTATCGTGTTCTATAACGATTTAAGACGATATAAACATTATCGGACGATAATTTTAATCGTTGAAAAATGATTCACATCCCTACTATCTAAAACCACTATCATACTGCCTTTGTCATTGGGTTTTGCTATGATCTGGACCAAGTTCAGTCAACACTCATTTCTCAAGATGGGTTAAATTGTCAACTCGTTTAAATCCCCTGGTGCATACTGAGTGCAAATCTTGTTTAATGAATTGATGGAACACTTGAACAACAGGGCCACTGGACCTGGAGGAATCCATTTTGAGGATCTTGATACCACCAAGCTATTGGTCATACAAATTATCTATTGATTCTTAAAAAAACAATTTTAATCTTAATGCCCGAATAAACCGCTGTAAGCAAAATCCTACTCGGAAAGGTACTAAATAATTTGTAGGGAAAAAAGCCCTTATTCAAAATTCATATCCGATCCATACTGTAGTGTTACCAAAAGACTTATTTTTGAATCCTCCACAGACGATTTATCAGGTGATGAGACAGAAAGGACAAAAGCCTGGGGACACTGTTTTTTAGGACATTGAACCTATGGCATTCGGTTCCAATACAATGGGAATGAAGGCAACAGAACCTTGGAGTCCAACCTGGGGTCAGAAACAGCGTCAGTTCTAGTGCATTCTATCACATACTCTCAGTGAATTCAGATTTTATAACATGCACGCTGCCTTCCCCCATTCCCTTCCCCCTAGCCTGACCTTCCCACCCCTTCCCCTAACCTTCCCCCTCAGCCCTACTCTAACCACCCCTGACTTTTATCTTACCTTTTGCGCCTGCCGGCAGCCTACCAGCACATGATCCTCTGACACAGTGGTAATGGCCACTGTGTCGGAGGCCTCTGGCCCTGCCCCCGCCCCCAGACCGCCCCTTTCGTAAAGCCCCGGGTCTTACACGCAAACCGGGGCTTTATGCTCGTTGCTGGGCCTTTTGAAAATAGGCCCAGCGCGCGTAACCTTTTGAAAATCCAGCCGGTCCTCGAGAACCACAGACGGCTGGGTTTTCAGGATACCCACAATGAATATGCAGGAAATAGTTTTGCCTACATTGGAGGCAGTGCATGCAAATCTATCTCCTGCATATTCATTGAGTATCCTGAAAACGTGGCCTGTTTGTTGCTCTTGAGGACTGGAATTGGCCACCCATATTTTATTCATTAAGCAGTAGATTTTGAAAGGGGTACGCACGTAAGATACGCACGTACCGCCCGAAAACCTACCCCAAACTCCCCCGCGCGCGCTAAGCCTATTTTGCATAGGCTCGGCGTCACGCGCTAGTCCCAGGACGCGCGTAAGTCCCAGGGCTTGCAAAAAGGGGTGGTCGGGGGTGTGGCCAGGGGCGTGACTAGGGATTGGGGGCATGTCTGGGGACGTGTGGGCGGTCCGGGGGCATGGCCGAGTGCCCCAACACAGCGGCCTGTGTTGGGGCCTGCCGCGCCAGTGCGCGTAAGTTACTACTGCCTGGAGGCAGTAGTAACTTCTCCGATAAAGGTGGGGGGGTCTAGATAGGGCTGGGGGGGTGGGTTAGGTAGGGGAAGGGAAGGTGCGGGGGGGGTAGAAAGAAAGTTCTCTCCGAGGCCGCTCCGATTGCACAAATGTGCACCCCCTTGTGCACGCCGACCCCGGATTTTATAAGATACGCGCGGCTACGCGCGTATCTTATAAAATCTAGCATACTTTTGTTCGCGCACGCGCTCTCTTTTAAAATGTACCCCTAAGTGTTTGTCTATTTGGCAGGAGGAGGAGTTTCAAATCACGGGTTAATAAACATGTGATGACGTTCAAGAGTAGTAGACCACAGCCATTTTTACCATGTTAATGAGATGTTATGTTATGGCTTGAATATATTATGTAAAATTTTGGTTTGAGGTTTTGATAATCACGTTACAATATTTGTTTTTGTTTTTTTCACAGAGAAGAGTGACTTTTACCCCTGAAACAGGCACACTGTGCCAAAACGTGGTCAGTGTCAGGTGTGCAGCAATGGTCTGCTTTTGTTTTGAGAGGCTAGCATGTCGTTTTGAATTACTATGAACCATTTGAATCAGATAAGTGGTTGAAATATGCACTTTTTATTCTTTTTAAAGTTTATTATTCTAAATCAAATATGTTTGTTTACTTTTTAGATAGTAGTGTAGAGTTAGACTTATAAGACCATATGACAAGATGGCAGATGATCGATTCTTTTGCTAATAATGATTCAGTCTAAAGACCATTGAAGGCACAAGTCTGCAGATTGAATTGAGCATATACCCACTGTCTTTTTTGGTCTATTTTATACATATACAAAATTATTTTTGGAGAAGTTTAGATCATTTTTCTTTTCACTCTTATGTATTTTATTTTTCCATATGATTTTTAGGGAAGCATTGTTCCTTTTTTATGGTTGTGTAGTAAACTTTAAATATTAGTCTCTTTAGAAATGAGATAAAAATAACAGAAACATGATGTCTACATAGTTACAATTTTTGCTATCTTGTTGGTTTAATATGATGAAGACCAGATGAGAAGACATATCGTGAAACTATAAATGAGAATATCAGAGCAGCCATGCACTGAAGCAGAACAGTCACCCTTTTCTTTACAATTCTGTTCTACATCATCCAGAATATGACAAATATATAATTTTTATTTTGAGAATAAATCGCTTATAATATTAAACCACAGCCCTAACCGAATTCATAAACTTTTGCATACTGATGAGATTATTATTTCTCTGCATGAAGAAAAGGAAAAAAATGCTACCAGCTGTATTGCAGTTAATGCCATGATAAATGTATGGTTGCTTACTCTGAAACACATATTGCTACTGTTGACCTAGCACAGATCGTTATCCTACATCCCTGACATTCTGGGAAAATATTTTTTAAATGTGTTTCTTAATTCCTGTACCACAAATGTGAATACTCTATTTACTGGTAACACAATTGTAAAGGTAAATAACTGGCTCACATTGTTATGATCATTGCCTATCTCTTGAGGCAGTGTCTCTAGAGGGGTTTGTTCTGCACATACTATGACAAGAATCAGCCTCACTCTTAATTTAAAGCCCCAGTGTACGATCTCAATCTCTCATATTTCCTGTGTGGAGGAATTTATGAGCCAATCCAATTGGCTGAAATATTTATTACCAATATATAAATGCCATCTGTATAGGAGGTATGACATAGTCATGAGGGTTTGAATTAATTCTGTAGTACTTTGTTAGATTTATTGAGGGAAGTTTTCAATGTTGTTTACAATCTGAAAATTTCCGTCCTCTGCGCAGCTAGTAGTAAATCCTGGCATCCACAACAGACGTGCTTTAACTGACTTGCTGGAGGTGATCCCGGGGATGGGTAGAGTAATTACATGTTTAGAATTGATTTTCAAATCTACTTGCTTTGGTTTAAAAAAAAATTGTACCCACAGAGAAAGCAGGTGCAAAATTTGCAGGTACTGCATAGTTTCCCATTGAAACTTTTACCTATCATCACCATTGTTATTTTTAGGTAACCTTGTAAACTAGAGATGTGAATCGTGTGATCGATCGTCTTAACGATCGATTTTGGCTGGGGGGGGAGGGAATCGGATCGTTGCGGTTTTGTTTTTTTTTAAATCGTGTAAATCGTAAATCGGGGGAGGGCGGGAAAACCGGCACACTAAAACAACCCTAAAACCCACCCCGACCCTTTAAAATAAATCCCCCACCCTCCCGAACCCCCCCCCAAAATGTCTTAAATTACCTGGGGTCCAGTGGGGGGGGGGGTCCCGGTGTGATCTTCCACTCTCGGGCCACGGGTGCGTTAATAGAAATGGCGCCGGCGCCATTTTGGTTCCTGTCCCCCAACGTCACGAGCACAGGAGATCGCTCCCGGACCCCCGCTGGACCCCCAGGGACTTTTGGCCAGCTTGGGGGGACCTCCTGACCCCCACAAGACTTGCCAAAAGTCCAGCGGGGGTCCGGGAGCGACCTCCTGCACTCGAATCGTATTGCCATATTGCAAAATGGCGCCAGCCATACGGCCGGCGCCATTTTGCAATACGGCAATATGGCCATATGGCCGGCGCCATTTTGTATTGCAAACAGTTAACCCTTGGTCAAGCTAGGTACAACCGGACCATTCTGGAAGTTTAGTTTGTCCTTTGTTTCAATTTGTTTACCCAGCTCTTTATGCCCCAATATTCTTATCTAATCAGAGATTATTAGCGTCACTAAATCTAACGAAGAGATAGATTCTAACAGATAAAAAAGCTGTAATGGTTCCATTGAGTGGGCTGCTTTTATTGGATAAGGTCGACCTCCTCTGAAGGCATTTCTATATGGAGTTGGTACATTTTTGCGAGGTGGAATAGGGTTAGTATTTATTTATTTAGTTCTTTTTTATACCGACATTCATGATACAGATCATATCATATCGGTTTACATGGAACAAGGGGTTATAACATTAACATAGAAGAAGAGGCAAAAAGTTACAATAAAACAGGGGCATGGAAACTTGGGAGATGAAGAAGCCAGAAGCAGAAGATAAACGTAGTAACTATAACAAAAATATACAGGGTCAGAAATGGAGTGCACTGATTAGGTGGCACTTGTATATGAACTGTAGAATGGCTGAGAAGGTGAGGTGAGGACTAATGTAGGAGCATAGCAGGCTGGATGAAATGGCTTGCCAGGATCAAGGGATTGGAAGGGGGTGGACTGGGTTAGGGGAAGACTTCTTGAAACAGCCAGGTCTTGAGTTTTTTTCTGAAAGTTAGCAGGCATGGTTCCTGTCTGAGATCTGGGGGGATAGCATTCCAGATGGCTGGTCCCGCTGTCGAGAAGGCCCGATCTCTAGTGGCTGCATGATGGGTGGATTTGGTTGCTGGGGCGTGCAGAGTTCCTTTGTAAGCTTCTCTGATGGGTCTTGAAGATGTGTGGATTCTGAGTGGGAAATGAAGGTCGATAGGGACCTGGTTGTGAATGGTTTTGTGAATAATGGTGAGGGATTTGTGTAGTATTCTAAAATTTATTGGTAGCCAGTGCAAATTTCTGAGAATGGGCATGATGTGGTCTCTTCAGTTGGTATTTGTCAAGATTCTAGCGGCCGCATTTTGGAGCATATGAAGAGCTTTGGTTGTGGAAGCAGGGAGACCCAGAAGTAGGGAGTTACAGTAGTCTAGCTTGGAAAATAGAATGGCTTGGAGGACAGTCCTGAAGTCATGGAAATGTAGAAGTAGTTTAAGTCTTCTTAGCACCTGTAATTTGTAGAAGCAGTCCTTGGTTGTGTGATTGATGAACTTCTTTAAGTTCAGACGGTTTGTCAAGTATCACTTCAAGATCTCTAGCTTGGGTGACCATGGTGTTGGGGTGGGTCTGCTGAGGAAGATCGCTGTGGTCAGGAGATATGAGGAGGAGTTCTGTTTTGGCTGAGTTAAGCACATGTTGCGGTCCCGGGCCGTGCCCCGGGTTCTCCACCTACCTCGGGGGTGGCCTGGGCCGTTTCGGGGCTTCCCCGGGTCATTCGCGGCAACCTCCGGGCCTGCAGGCCTTCCAGCACGTCTCTCCCTCCTCAGGAGAGACGCCAACGTCCAGACGCGGCTGGCCCCGCCCCCTGACGCGCGCGCGGGGAGGAGCCCCAGTTAAAGGGGCCAGCACGGGAAAATCCTCAGCTGCACTGAGGGTAACGTCAGACGCCTCAGGGTACAAGTACCCTGCATCGAGCTCTCATTTGTGCCTTGCAACAAGGTTCCTGGACTTGTCCTGTGATTGCTGCGTTCCTGGTTATCTTCGTCCCGCTTCTGCCTGCTTCCCTTGCTTCGGATTCTTCTGGCTCTGACTTCTGGACTGGCTTCGGATTCTTCTGGCTCTGACTCCTGGACTGACTTCGGATCGCTCTCTGGCTCCGACTCTGAACCGGCTGCGGATCACCCTTGGATTCTGACTCCTGGATTTCCTACGACCTGCTGGAGGCGCCAGCCGTCCGGAACCACGACCTGCAGGAGGCGCCTGCATCCGGACCACCCACAACATCAGGAAGTCGCCTAAGTCCCAGCGGCCGAGTCCCTACGGGCCCCTCCTGGGGGGACTTCGGCTTCCAGGGTGAATCTTCTAAAGTCCCAGCGGCTGGACTCCTAAGGGCTCCTCCCGGGGGAGTGCCAGTCTCCAGGGCGAAGAATCTTCTTCTTCTTCGGTCATACTCCGTCCATCCGTCCAGAGGAGGTCGAGTCCTTGGTCGCAGAGGACTTCTCTGTAGACCAGAGCGTCAGCCAGCACCGAGTTTCCGAACCGCCTCCTGGTTGGGACATTCGCTGTGGTCCCCCACGGCACTCCATCTTCTGTTCCAACCAGCCCAAGGGTCCACGAACATAACAGCACAAGATTTAAGCTGGTGAGAAGGAGGTTGATAGATTGGAAGCAATTGTCCCAGAACTTGAGTGTTTTCGGTAGGGATTCACTTATAGGAATCAGGATTTGTATGTCATCGGCGTAAAGATAGCGTTTTAGTTTTGGGCTTGTTAGCAGCTGGTAGAGGGGTAGGAGGTAGATATTGAAGAGGGTGGGAGACAGAGAAGAGCCTTGGGGTACTCCTAGTGAAGAATTTATGCGCGGGGATTCTTTGTTGTTGATTTTGACTTTATAGCCTCTATTACTGAGGAAAGAATCAAACCATCTGAAGACCGTGCCTGATATCCCAATGTCTGATAGTCGGTTTAGGAAGATGGAGTGGCTCACCGCGTCGAATGCCGCCAAGAGGTCAAGAAGTACTAGCAGGAAGGAGTGTCCTTTGTCTCGGCCCATGATGAGATGGTCCGTGAGGGAGATGAGGAGGGTTTCCGTGTCTAGCGATTTGCAGAAGCCGCATTGAGTTGGGTATAGGATTTTATGGTCTTCTAGATATTCTGAAAGTTGAGTATTGACTAATTTTTCCATAATTTTGGCAACAAAAGGAAGATTGGAAATAGGACAGAAATTGTTGGGTTCTCTGGGGTCTAGGTTCGGTTTCTTAAGAAGGGGGATGGCGAGTTTTAGAACATCTGGAAAGATTCCTTGCGATAGAGAGCAGTTTATAATGTCAGCTAGAGGCTTGGAGATAGTATCTGGCACCGATAGGAGTAGTTTAGTCGGGATTTGGTCGGAGGGATAGGTAAAGGGTTAGTAGGGATTCGATCTCCAGGGAGGATGTAGGTTCGAAGGAGTTAAGATTAGCTCCTGTATATGAGAATGAGGTGAAGGGGATAGGAGATGAGGTAGTGCTGGGGGGGAGGAGTGTTAAGAGGTTGGAGATTTTACTCTGAAAGAATGTTGCGAGTTCCTTAGCCTTAATTTGTGCTTGGTTGTCCGGGATGGTCGGCGTGGTGATTTTCGTGAGTTCAAATACATAGGAAAACAGGGCCTTGGCGTCAAATGTGAGGTCGTGAATTCTGCAAGCGTAAAAGTCTCTTTTTCTTCGGAGGATGGATCTCCTGTAGAAATGGAGGGAGAATTTGTAGACAGCTAAGGTGCTGGGACATGGGGCCTTGTGCCATTTGTTTTCATTATGTCTGAGGTCTTGCTTAAGCTTTTGAAGTTCATTGGAGAACCAAGGTTGTTTTCTTTTCAGGGCCGGGATGATTTTTTTGGCTGACAGTGGGCATAATTTGTTGGCTATCGATTCAGTGATGCTGTGCCAGGAAAGTAGGGCCGAGTTAGGGTTTGAGACCTTTAGGTTAAGAAGTTCTTTGGATAGGTGTTCGCTGAGAACATCTGGGGTACATGGTCTCCTAAAGTGGAAGGTGGATTGGGGAGGTTGAGGGGTTGGACATTCTTTCATCGTGAGGGTGGTGGAAATCAGCGAATGGTCTGACCATGGGACTGGGATGCATTCAGGAGGAGTAGAGTGCATGATGCCAGAGTTTATAAAAATAAGGTCTAGGGTGTGGCCAGCTTTATGGGTGGGCTCGTTGATAATTTGTTGGAAGCCCATGACCATGAGTGAGGTGAGAAATGCTTCGCAGTTGGTAGAGAGAGGAGTTGAATCAACGTTGAGGTTGAAATCCCCTAGGATTATAGCTGGGGAATCCAAGTTTATATACTTAGCTATGGTTTCTACAATGGGGGAGGCATCTGTGTCTAGAAGTCCTGGAGGAGCATATATGAGTAGGATTTGAAGCAGATTGGATTTGAAGAGGCCTAATTCTAGTTTAGATGCAGTCTTGGCTGGCTGTAAGGTTAGCCTAAACTCTTTTTTGGCAGCTAGGAGAAGGCCTCCACCTCTTTTTTTTTTTTTGTCTGGGCAGTGAGAAGAAATTGTATAGATGTGTAGGTAGTTGATTTATCAGGGCTATGTCTGAAGATTTGAGCCAGGTTTCCATGATGGCACAGATGTCTAGCATTGAGTCAAGAAGATAATCATTGAGGATGTGCGATTTCTTTGTGAGAGATTATGCGATTGAAGAGTGTCAGTGAGAATAGTGCAAGTCCGAGGAGTTGAGTAAAAGGGGAGATTATGATTGGGATGAGAGTTCTGGTTGAGTGGGTCCGGGATTGCATGGGTGATTTTTCAGTGGTGAGGAGACGGTGGTGTAGAATGGGGATTGGGTAGGCTTGTGTCATGCTTCTCTTGTTCTGAGGCTGTGTAATGGAGGGTGGGGTGTACAGGTTATTACTTCCGTAGGAATTTGATAAATAAGTGGTGGTTTGAAGGGAGGCTGCGGTATAGTTGCGAGCAGTTCTTGCTGGCGAGATGTGAAGGTGGATGTTTGCTGAGTGGGAGAGGGGGGGGGGGGGGGTCCGGTTGCTGGAGAGCTGAGTGGTGGATGCCTGCTGAGTGGGAGTCCGGATGCTGGAGAGCTGGAGAGCCAAGAGGTGGATGTTTGCTGTGTGGGATTCCGGGTTCTGGAGAGCTGTGGAGGTGGATGATTGCTGAGCAGAGTTCCGATGCGCACGAAGGGGCGCACAAAGGGGCAGGCCCCTTTGTCGTGCTCCTTCAGCACACGATGCCAGTTCGCGACGCCTGGGGCCATTGTCTGCCCTTTAAAGGGCTCGGGTGATCCAGGGCGACGTGGATCATTGGGCGGGGCTTACTGCTGATTCTGGGGGTCGCTTCGGGCCGAGTGCGGGCGCCGGTCACGGGCCTCAGGGGAGGCCTCCGAGCCCCTCCGAGCCCCTGACCCTGATGGGTCCGTGCCGGTCATGCAGGGCTGGCCAGCCTGGAAAGGGCTGGCCTGGGGCCATCATCTGTCCAGTAAAGGGCTCGGGCGCGCCGGGACGACGTGGATCATTGGGCGGGGCTTACCACCAATTCTGGGGGTTGCTTCGGGCCGAGTGCGGGCGCCAGTTGGGGGCCTCAGGGGAGGCCTCCGAGTGTCTCCGAGCCCCTGACCCCGATGGGTCTGCACCGGCCACGCAGGGCTGGCCGGCCTGGAAAGGGCTGGCCTGGGGCCATCGTCTGCCCTTTAAAGGGTTCGGGCACACCGGGACAACGTGGATCATGGATAGTATTGATATTATCAGTATGTTGGACAGAATGTTGGGGGTAATTGATGCTTTGCACGAGCTGGGGAAGGTTTCTGGGATTAATTTTTGGCATTGAACATGGCGGATTTTTAGATGATTGGCTAATACATGGTAGTAATTTGCAATAAAAGCGAGATCGGGAGCTGACCTACCTAACATATTGGAGTACTTTGGCGAGCCCATCATTTCCGGTGTAACGTGAGTAGCATGATTTGGATAGCGTCTGATGAGGTATGTGTATTGCTTTCTTGATTATAATAGAGTTTATTTTCGGGTTGTAGTTTGTGCAATCGGATAAATTCTGTGAAGAAACTCATATCATATTAAATTGATGAAGAAATTGATATATAATGACTGGTTATAAGTTTCTGTGACATGGCGAAAAACATGGGTGTTATAGGAAGTGAACATTTGATTCTCATGGAGTGGTAAGTTTATAAATTTTTGGTTAGATTTAGAATTGGTGTTGTTGGTAGTTGATTAATTAGATTGTTTGATTGTTACATTGGAATGTTGGAGTGAATGAGTCCCTGATGAAACCGTAAGAAGTCAGGGTGAAACAAAGATCTTTATTGGATGGATACAAGGAGTATGGACATAAAATTGTGGATTGAAGACAGTGTGAGGAAGAGCACGGGTATGCTATGAGGATGGATAAAAATGTGAATTGAAGTTGATTGTTATAGAGTAGAGTAGTAGTGTACCATTTTGTTATAGGAGAGAGCAGCAGTATTAGAAAAAATGTCTTTGATGCAAATATTGAATGTATAATCTTTTTGGGGGGATATGACCAGCTATACTGCATGTTTATAACATTGATGGAACTGAGAGAGCAGCAGCATATTATATACTAAAAATTCTTGTACTATAAATTCTTGTGATGAAAATATTGAATGCATAGCCTTCTTTTGGGATATGACCAGTTATACTGCTTGTTTATAACACTGATGGAACTTTTGTAATTGTTGAACATGATATATGTTTTTAATAGGATTGGATGTGTGTGGATGGGATAAGTGTGAATGTGTTAGACATTCACACTTATCCCATCCCACTTATCCCATTTATTTGTCTAGATAGGAGTTTAATGTATGTATATGAATAAACATTTTTGTAAATTGAATACTATATTATGATGTGTATAGTTCTCTAGAAGTGTAGCCATTATCTTATACCCTCTGTACTAGTGTTACCTTAGAAATTGGACAGCCAATACAACCTCCAAGTCGAACCTTACAAAATTGCCCTTTAAAGGCTCGCTCTTGATTGGGAGCAAGCTGCAGAAAATGGCCAATAAGTGGGGTAGCCCCAGGTTCCTCAGTTGCTGGAGGATAAGAAACAGATGCCGCGCTTATTTATCATGAGAGGTTGTACTAGGGGATCCAAATGTTTTCGACCCTACAGAGGAGCGGCCTTTCAGAGGACTCGACCTTTGGGTAGGTCTCAGTCCTTTCGTCCCAGGCAGCCCAGATGGGATGCAGGCTTGGGCGCTGGAGCCCCCTGAACCTCCCAATGAAGGTGTGCTGACCCATCCCTGGGAACAGGAGATAGGGGGTTTCCTCTCTCTCTTTTATTAAAGTTAGGTCGAAATCATGTTAGACCAGTGGGTGCTGGCATATCCATCTCGTATCACCTGGAGGTGATACGAGATGGATATGCGTTGGTATTTCACAGTATTCCTTGAGGCATATTCATGGTGTCTCCCTGCAACTCCCTGCAGAAGAGGCAGGCAGTGGAGCGTACATGGTCAAGACTCCTCAGTCTGAGGGCTGTGGTCCCGGTGCCTATGACTCAAGAAAATATGGGCCAAATTTCCATTTATTTTGTTGTGCCCAAGAAGGAGAGCTACTTTAGTCCCATTCTGGATCTCAAGGGGGTCAACCGTCATTTATGGGTAACTCATTTTCTCATGGAAACCTTATGCTCAGATGGCAGTGCAGTCGGGGAGTTTCTGAGATCCTTGGATTTGTCTGAGAGGTACCTGCATATTCTCATCCAGTTAGAGCATCGATTTCTGCGCTTCGTGGATTTGGAGCGTCATTATCAGTTTTGATCGCTACCTTTTGGTTTGGCCATCGTGCCCAAACTTTTTCCACGGTTATGGTGGTGGTGGTGGGAGTGTTGAGAAAGGATGGGATTCTGGACCACCCATACTTGGATGACTGGCTGATTTAGGCCTAGACTCTGGAAGAGAGCCTCCAGGTGTTGTGCAAGGTGATGATCTTGTTACAGGAGCTAGGTTGGGTGGTGAACCTGACCAAGAGCAGTCTTCAGTCATCTCAATCACTAGAGTATCTCTGTTTTCGGTTCGACACAAAGCAGGGCAGGGTGTTCCTGCCAGACGGTCGTATTTGGAAGCTGATGGTGCAGCTGTGTCTATTGTTGAACACAATGTGCCTGACTCTTTGGTCCTATCTACAGGTGCTCGGATTGATGGAGGCAACCCTGGAAGTGGTGCCATGGGAGAGGGCGCTTGTGTGTCCTCTTCAGCGCACTCTGCTGTCTCGTTGCATCCCACAGTCTCAGGACTATTCGATTCGGCTTCACCTGCTGATGGAAGTCTGCACACCCCTGCAGTGGTGGTTAGAAGCAGATCATCTGAGAAAGGGGGTTTTCCTAACATCACTGGACTCGCTAGTAGTCGTGACAGATGCAAGTCTCCAGGGTTGGTGAGCTCACTGTCAGGAGTTGACAGCACAAGGGCTCTGGAGTACAGAAGAGCCTTTCTGGAGCATCAGTCAGCTGGAAGCCCAGGCTGTCCAGTTGGCATGCTTGCAGTTCAGCGATCAATTACAGGGTTGAGTGGTCCAAATAATGTCATACAACGCAACGACTGTGGCTTACATAATTTGGCAGTGAGGAACCAAGAGCCAGCAAGTCTCTCAGAAAATTGCCCAACTTATGGAATAGGTGGAAGTTCATCTTGTGGCAATTTGTTCAGGTCGTAGAGTATCCGAACTGCAAGCATTGTCTGAGCTCTATATTTTTTTCCTATTGGCTGAGTGCTGGAATGGTTATTTCTTAATAATCGAGTTTTGTTAGTCTATCCACAGTTAGCTTTTGCAGAGAATACTGATGTCGGTGCAGGCATATATATAGTGTGACATCAGCTTTGCTCCATCTCCATCTGCTGGTAGAGGTGCATAACCCACTTGTTCTGGACCTATCCATCTATATTAAAGAAAGGGAAGTTATCAGGCAGGTAGTAATTTCTCATTATCTGTGCAAGTGTGTGCATACTATTTGAAATATGCCTAGCGCGCATATGTGTGCTCCTAATTTTAAACGGTTATGCAAGAAAACATTATTCATGTGTCTTTTTACGCACACAAGTGAGCACATTTTAAAACATGCACGTGTGAGGGAAATAACCAGGTTGATCACTTAGGGGTGATCACAGTATTTATATGCCTGCACTGACATCAGCCCATCAGTATTCTCTGCTCACTTGTGCACATAAAAGACACATGAATAATGTTTTCTTGCATAACCATTTAAAATTAGGAGCACACATATGCGCGTTAGGCGTATTTCAAACAGTATGCACACACTTGCGCAGACAATGAGAAATTACTACCACCTGATAACTTCCCTTTTTTTAATATAGATAGGTAGATCCAGAACAAATGGGTTATGCACCTCTACCAGCAGATGGAGCAAAGCTGATGTCACAGTATATATATATATTCCTGCCCTCTCATCAGTCCGAAATCGGAGCAGCCTGAGAGGGAACTTCCCTTCCCCCTAGCCTGACCTTCCTACCCCTTCCCCTAACCTTCCCCCCCTAGCCCTACTCTAACCCCCCCCCGATCTTTATTTTACCTTTTGTGCCTGCCTCTGGGCAGGCGCAAGTTGTGCGCGCCAGCCGACTGCCGGGGCGCTGTGCCTGGAGCCTCTGACCCCGCCCCCTTCCTGCCCCTTTTTGCAAGCCCCGGGACTTACACGTATCCCGGGACTTTACGCATGTCGCCAGGTCTTTTTAAAATAGGCCCAGTGCGCGTAACACAGGTTATGCGCGTAACCTTTTTATTATCCGGCCCTTAGTGCACCAGTTTGCTCAGTCTATCTCTAGCTCATCAAGACCCTCCTTCAGCCTGCACTCCTCCCAGTTTACCCAGAACACAGTCACCTTTTGGTATAACGAGTTTAATTCTGACTTACACCTGAAAAAGAGCAGAAGTAAATATGCACAGGTAATATCCTGACACGTGCTGTGTTCGCCAGTTTTAAAATCAGGATTTATGCTGGTAAGTGTTGTCTCCACACCAGAACGCCCCTGACCTGCTCCAAATCTAACCCATTTTTTGGCACGTTCTGTTGCACACATGTATAGATGCATGTTTTTTTAGTATTATAGAGCTGCTTGTGCTCAGCCCATATACTTGTGTATATGGACCTTTTAATGCAAGTAACTCTTAAAATTCATCCCAAATTGAGGCTCTAGAAAAAAGCTCTGACTGGGTGATTTTAAGTTAATCAGGTCAGCATAGAATGTCTTCATTGCTGCTGAACTAGCTACAGATGCACAGTATCTTTTTTCCACTTTTTCCTGACGTACCATATCAGACAATCCAGAGAAGTTCGGACTTGACAGTCCGCTAGTCTATTGAGTCTATCAAATCAAATCAATTAAGTCCTTCAACTCTATCAAATCCACACTTTTTTCTGATTACCTAACAGTACATGGTACTGTAGGATCAAGTGAAAATAATACTATGCATTTGTAACCTTGTGCAGCTGCGTAATATAGGTGTAATGTTCGCATACCTGCATGTTTCCTCTTGCACAAGGGATAACAACAGCTCAGACTGTATAACCAGTGTGCCATGATTAAGATGTCTGTTTGCTTTCTTTAGAAGATTCTGTTGAAATATTTGAAATTTCTCTTAGCTGTTTGTTCATCTTGTTCACACTAAACATATCTCAGCAATACTTGGATCTGTTTGTAGGCTTGTATGGCCTTGCTAAAATAATTTTGAGACCTGTAGAAAAATGATTTAAGGACATTACTAGCACTATGTATTTGGCTGCTGTACTTTTTCTTTACAGAAAAAAGTCACCTCTTGTTCTTTTATCCTTTATCAGATGCAGTTTCACATTCTTTTGTCTTCAAAGCTCCTTAAAACTAAGCTTTCTCTTTTCTTTCTTTTATCTCATAAATATTTCTTCCTTGATCTATGCTCTCTCTCTTCTTTTTGTAACCCATCTTTTCCTCAGGGTAACCTTCAGAGATTACAGAGGGAGGTGAGTGCCACTACTGGGATTCCCAGAGTCCCACCTCTCACTGGCCCCGATCATTGACCGCACGCCGGTTGTTTTCATGGCATCATCCAATTTTGTCGGTGTCCCCAGTGCCGCGGGCCATGTCCACCACAGATCTGCAAGAGGTTTGCATCCTCTGCCTGGGGGCCTCGCACGACGTCCGAGGGTGTCAGCTGTGTGATCAGATGACCCCCAAGGGCCATCATGCTCGTCTCGATAAAATGGAGAAACTTTTTGGTTCTAAAAAGTCCGCTCCATCAACACCCGTGTCGAAGTCCCTGACACCCAGGGGTCGAGGGAAGCCACTAGATCCGCTCCCCCTCACTACTCCCCTAACAACGTCTTCTAAAGATATTGGGGAAGGGAATGGTGATCAGTCCTCCATGATCTCACCGGTTTCTAGGACATTGAGATCCTCCGCTTCCTTGGCACCCGGGGAAAGACTGGGCCGAGCACTGTGGGAGATCTCGTAAGCATCGACATGGTCGCCGTGGATGCACGGCTCTGGTTCTGGTGCGGTGCTGGTGGCTGCAGCACTGCCACTGAAGCGATCCCGTGGTACAGAGGCCTAATTCTCCGATAAGCCCAGGAGTGCCAGGCGGTGCCAGACACCGTGCCTCCTTGGAGAACCGAGAAAACATAGATAACGCCTCGTCTCCCTCCCTCAGTCCTGGCCTCACCAGAATTTCAGGAGGAGCTGGATCGCAGGGTGCAGAGTATAGTGCTCCGAGCTCTGTGGACAGTTGAGCCGCCCCCGCCACAGGTCCCCACGCCTGTCCCTGAGCCTCTGCCATCTATTTTGGCACCTCTGCTCGAGAATCTGGACATCCTTCTTGGTGCCCTCCTGATGCAATCCCTATTATTGGGTCCTCCAAGAAGGATGATTCAGCCAGTGCCGTGGACCTGAAGCTTCGGTTACCTGAGCTTTTATCTGGGCCCTATGGCCTTCCGCGGCCCTTGGTTCCCCCGATACCAGCTGGATCACTGATTCCTGCCATGCACTCAGTGCCTTCCAGGCCACTGGAGCCCAGGACCAGAGATTTCCTCAGGCATCGCCCATGCAGGTCCTGCGATGGCCTCAATGAGGAAGAGGGCCCTTATGACCCTTGGGGAGATGACTCTTCAGAGTCTTCATCCAAAATCTCAGACAACCTCCTTTTATAGCCTTCCCCACTGGAGGAAAGGCGTTGGTGTCTCCCAGAAGACCTCTACTTTATGGGGTTTGTTAGGGCCATGGCTGAAGCTATCTCCTTCCAGCTTCTCAAGAAGGAGGAGGATGTGTGACATAAGATGTTGGAGGTACTCCAATTTGTCGACACTCCTAAGGAGATAGTGGCTGGTCCCATTCATGATATCTTTAAGGAGCTTCTCCTTAGAATGTGGGAACACCTGATCTCCATCTCTCCCGTAAATAGGAAAGCAGATGCCACCTACCTGGTGCAGCAAGCAGGGTTTTGAGAGGTGGCATCTCCCACACCAATCTGTGGTTGTGGAGTCCACTCTCAAAAAGGCCAAGCGCTCCCGCACCCATGCCTGTGCCCCTCCAGGGTGGGAACATAGGGAACTAGATGCTTTGGGTAGGAATGTTTTTCAGGGCGCTATGCTCATCACCCGTATCGCCTCCTACCAGTTGTACATGACCCAGTACAGCCGAAACCTGTGGAAACAGGTCCAGGAGCTCGCAGAAAGCCTCCACCAGCAGCAACAGATGTTGCTTTCTGCTGTTGTCCAGTTGGGTCTGGAAGCCAGGAAACATGAGGTGAGGTTCACCTATGACTTTTTGAGACAGCAGCCCGGGTGGCCACCTTAGGCATTGGCTCCCTTAGGATAGCCTGGCTGTGGGCTTCCGATCTCTGTCCAGAGGTGTAGGAGAAGCTGGCTGACAGGTGATAACCTTTTTGGGGATAAGGTCAGAGATGCGGTAGCTCAGTTGGAGGATCACCATGCCACCCTCCAACAACTCTCTGCTAGTGCTTCAGACCAAACCTCCTCTGCCAGAAAATCTTCCAGGCCAAGTTCCAAGAAGTCATTTTATCGGAAGAGGAAATATTATCCCCCTACCTCTCAGACTTGCACACCCTGCGCTAGCTCCAGAGGTCGTTCCTGTAAGCAGTGTGCTCCTAGACCCCAGCCAGCCCCCCAACAGGCCCTGGCCTCGGGCTTTTGACTGGTGGCGAGGGAGCATGGGTCAGTAGGATGTACCTCTGGTGCTGGATCCCCTAGTGGGAGGCAGACTTCTTTACTTCGCCCACCCCTGGGGAACCATCACTTCGGACCAATGGGTCCTTGCCATAGTCCATCAGGTACTGTCTCAATTTCAGAAGGATTCCAGAGAACTCTCCCCCATGTTAATCATGGGGTTCATCCACCCAGCAGGTCATACTTTGGGCAGAACTGTCCGCCCTTCTCATGACAGGAGTGGTGGGGGCCCGTTCCTCACAGGGCTGAGGGTTCTATTCAAGGTATTTCCTCATACTGAAGAGGACTGGGGGGTTTGCGTCCCATTTTTTACCTCAGGGCATTGAACAAATTTCTTGCAAGAGAAAAGTTCAAGATAGTTTCTCTGGGCACTCTGATTCCCCTCCTGAAAAGAGGAGACTGGTTCTGTTCCCTCGATCTCAAGGACGCCTGCGCCCACATTACCATCTTCCCCGGGCACAGAAAGTATCTGCGCTTCATAGTGGGGGAGGTTCATTACCAGTACCAGATACTGCCTTTTGGTTTGGCGTGACCCCCTCGAGTCTTCAAGTACCTTGCAGTGGTGGCCGCACATCTTAGGCATCATGCAGTGCACGTCTTCCCATACCTAGACAACTGGTTAATCAAGAGTGACTCACGCACGGGGACAATGGGTGCTCTAACCCTGACAATGCAGAGCAGACACTGCAGTCCTTGGGTTTTGTTATCAACTACCAAAACTCTCACCTCTGCCCGTCTCCCAGGCTGGACTTCATAGGAGCCAGGCTGGACATGGTGCAGGTGAAAGCGTTCTTGCCACGTGACTGGGCCCTTGCCCTAGCTTCGTTGGCAACTTCCATGCGCAGCAGTCAGAATATAAGTGCCTGCCTTCTGCTTCGCTTGTTGGATCACATGGCAGCCTCGGTCCATGTTACTCTGCTAGCCCTTCTTTGCCTGCTCAGTGTGCAATGGATGTTGCGGTCCCAATGACAGCAGGCTTCCCAGATCTTGAGGCCCATGTCTCCATCACACCACCTCCGAGGACCTCTCTATCCTGGTGGAAGAGTCTCTCCAATTTGGAGCAGGAGATCCCCTTCCAATCTACCCTGCACCAAGTAGTCCTTACTACCGATGCTTCTCCTCAGGGCTGGGGAGCCCATGTGGACGGCCTCTGCACGCAATGTCACTGGACTGCTCAGGAAGCTTTCTGCCAGATAAACTTCCTAGAGCTTTGGGCGATTCGTTATGCCCTCTGGGCATTCCGGAACCGGTTGTCATACAAGGAAATCCCGATTTGGACAAACAACCAAGTCGTGATGTGGTATATCAACAAACAGGGAGGCACGGGGTTGTTCCTCCTGTGTCAGGAGGCAGTGCAGATCTGGGCCTGTGCCCTGTCGCAGGGGATGTCGCTGCGGGTGACATACCTATCCAGGACCATGAATGTATTAGTGGACCATCTAGGCTGCTCTTTTCAGCTGCACGCATGATCCCTGAACCTGTCGGTGGCAGCCCAGATTTTCTGCCGGTGGGGACCCGTGGATGTAGACCTTTTTGCATCCCTGTACAACTGCAAGGGGAACAATTTTAGCTCTCTGTTCGCACGAGACGGTCATGCAGCCTCCGATGCCTTCTCCCTTCACTGGAGGAAGGGCCTCCTGCATGCGTATTCTCCTCTCCCACTCCTCTTGAAGACTCTTCTAAAATTTCAACAGGACCAGGGGACCATGATACTCATGGCGCCCTATTGGACCCGACAGATCTGGTTCCCTCCTCTTCTGGATCTGTCAATCAGGGATCCTATCAGACTGGGGACTGCACCTGATGTGATCACTTAGAACTAGGACTCATTGCACCATCCAAATCTCAGGGCATTGGTTTCGACAGTGTGGATGTTGAGCGCCTAGTCTTTCAGCCCCTGCACGTCTCAGAAAATGTCTCCCAGGTGCTGGTGGCTTTTAGAAAGCCTTCCACCAGGAAGTCTTACAGATCAAAGTGGAAGACGTTCTCCGCCTGGGGTGAGGGAATGGCTTAGATCCATTCACATGCCCCCCCCCCCCTCCCCAAGCTCTTGGGCTATTTGTGTCACCTTTCCGAGTCTGGGCTTCAAACCAGCTCAGTCAGGGTTCATCTTAGTGCCATTAGTGCATACCATCGAGGTGTCACTGGCACTCTCATCTTGGTACAGCCTTTAGTGTGTCGCTTTATGAGGGGTCTGATTCAATTGAAGCCCCCTATTCAGCCTCCTATTGTGTCCTGGGACCTCAACATTGTCCTAGCATGGCTCATGCGTCCTCCCTTCAAGCCTCTATGCCCCTGCGACCTGAAGTTCCTCACCTGGTGATCACTTCAGCTCGTAGAATGGCGATCACTTCAGCTTGTAGAGTCAGTGGACTTCAGGCCTTGGTTATGTACCCACCATACTCAAAGCTTTTTCATGATCATGTGGTCCTGCGTATGCACCCCAAGTTCCTGCCTAAGGTTGTGACTGACTTTCACATCAATCAGTCCATTGTCTTGCCCACCTTCTTTCTGAGGCCTCATTCCCACCTGGGGGAATGGGCTTTTCATACTTTGGATTGCAAAAGGGCTTTGGCTTTCTATTTGGAATGCTCAGCAACTTACAGCCAATCCACTCAGCTCTTTGTATCTTTTGACAACAACAGGCTGGGAGTTGTGGTGGGTAAACAGACTCTATCTAATTGGCTAGCGGACTGCATTGCTTTCTGCTATGCACAAGCAGGCCTTCAGCTGGGAGGCCGAATCAAAGCTAACTCTTTGAGGGCCATGTCAGCGTTGGTAGCCCACCTGCGGGAGGTCCCTTTCACAGACATTTGCCGAGCAGTGACATGGAGTTCCCTACACACGTTCGCTGCCTCCTACTGTTTGGACAAGGATGGTCGACAGGATAGTGCCTTCAGTCAATCTGTCCTCCGCAGTCTTTTCCAGGTTTAGACCCAACTCTTCCTACCTAAGGCCCCTATTTGGAACCAGGCTGTCTTCCTGTTGACCAACAGCACCGCAGTTGTTGTTGTGCCCATTCTCACCTTGTTCAGTGACTGTTGGTCTTCATTGTGACCAGGAGCAGCCTGGACCCATCTGCTTGTCCTAGGAGAAAGTGCAGTTGCTTACTTGTAACAAATGTTCTCCTAGAAGAGCAGGATGTTAGTCCTCAGAAAACCCACCCGCCACCCAGCGGAATTGGGTCATCATGTGTTTTGTTATTTTATTTTTTCGCTCAAATGTTTTGCTATGTTATGAGACAGAAGAGGGACCTCGTGTGGATAGTGGCATGGTGGGCATGCTCAGTGTCCTAGTTAAAGCTTCTAGAAACCTTGACAAACGTTTTCTGTGCTGGGCTCCATCTGATGATATCACCTATCTCTGAGGAGTAACATCCTGCTGTCCTAGGAGAACACCTGTAAGCAACCTGTAAGCAACTGCGCTTTTTACGCTAAAAAATTAATGCCTGCCCAGCATTAATTTCTGAACAGCCCAAAAAAGTACAGAAAAGGGTGCTTTTCTGTACATCTGACTTAATATCGTGGTGATATTAAGTCGGAGGAACCAAAAGGTTTAAAAAAAAAAAAAAGGTGTTGACTGTCAGTTTATGGAAAAAGACACTCAAATAATGAGCGTCCATTTTCCTAAACCGCTGACAGCCACCTCTCCTGGGTGCCTGCTGCCAAGGAGGCACTAGGGACGCACATTGTTCTTAGTGCCTCCTTGGCAGTGTGAACCCTCATTTAAATATTGAATTGCGTACTCAGGAGAGGTGCCTGGGCGCAGATTAGGAAAGCGAGCGTTCAACCCTGAGCGCCTGTTTTCCATGTTCATGTATTGCATCGGCCCTGTTGCGGTCCCGGTCACGGGTCTTGCGACCGGGCCCTTACCTTCTCTCCCGGGCTGCCGGCGACAAGGTCCGCCACTCGTTGGGCCTACTCAGGCCTCCCCGAGGCAGCGTCTCCACGAGGGAGATGCCACCGAGCTTCAGAACCAGGCCCCTCCCCTCCTAGGCGCGCGCGAGGAGGGAGTATTTAAAGGCCTTTTCCCGCCAGATCGCGGGCTGCCCCCAGAAGTGACATCAGACGCAGGCAGGGATTTAAGCCCGGTGTCTGACTGACCATGTTGCCATGCAACGAGGTTCCCTGCCTTGGGTAGTTAGTTGCTGTGTTCCTGCTTTCCTGCCTTCATCTCTGCTTGGATCTTCAGTTTGTTCCTGTTCCTGGTCCCGCTTCAGTTCCAGCTCCGGATCTTCTGTTCCAGTTCCTGGTCCCGCTTCAGTTCTAGCTCCGGATTCTTCGTGGCTCCTGATCCCGCTTCTGCTCCGGTTCACGGTTCCTGGTTCTGGATTTCTCTTGGCTTGCTTCTCTGGTTCCTGACTCCGGCTTGCTTCCGACTCTCCGTGTCTGCCGCCTGCCTCGACTTCTGGTTAGTCTTCTCTTCAGCTCACTGCCGTCACCTAAGTCCCAGCGGTCTGGGTCCTCACGGGCTCCTTCCTGGGGGATCTCAGGCTTCCAGGGTGAAGACTCTACCTTCTCTTCCAGCCTCGCTGCCATCACCTAAGTCCCATCGGCCCGAGTCCTCACGGGCTACTCCTGGGGGGATCTCGAGCTTCCAGGGTGAAGACTTCGGCTCTACGTCCATCCTGGTTCCGCCTTCCAGCCTGTTCCATCTCTGCGAAGTTCTCTTATTCATCCATCCCACTCCGCCAGGCCAGTCCAAGGGTCCACCGTTCCGTCCGCAACAGGCCCTATGATGTTTTAACCTCATTTGATAGTGTAAATGTCTCCGATTTTCTCCAAAGCTCTAATGATAATATATCAGCACAATCTACTCTTATTGTTTCTTTTGCCTTACATATAAATAAAATTTGTTCCTCAAACAATATTTTTAGTATAGGAATGAGAAATTCTATGGTCAGAAAATTCAAATCTTTCCTGATTTTGCTAGAGAAACCCATATGAGGAGGAAAACCTTTTTGCAGTATAAACAGTATTTGCTAGATTTGGGAGCTTCCTTTTTTCTAAAATTCCCATTTAAATGTATTACATTCCAAGGGAATAAATGTATTTTTGATGACCCAGCTCATTTAGATACATTTCTTATAGATAAAGTTGTTAATACTTGAAATAGCCAAAGGCCTTAGGAGCTCTGGAAAATAAATATTATTTACTGGTATGCTTTCTTTTTTCCTTTTTTGCTTTCTTTTTCTTTTATGTTTATCCTTGGTGCCCCCCACCCCCAGATTGAGGACTTTATTATAATGTGATTTTTATGTTATATCTTTTTTCTATTGTGTATGCATATCTTGATTCAATATTTTCTTTGCTTAATTCATTTAAAATGATTACATTTCAATAAAATATAAATTATAAAAAAAAAATGTTTGTTTACCATAAACAGTGTTTTCCGTAGATAGCAAGATGAATTAGAATGATATGTTCCTGCCTTCCTGGAGAGTTGACTACCTAGCTATATAGACTAATGAGGCTCTCGAGGCAATGCCCACGTGGGAACTCCCGCACATACTCAGTAGAGCGTAAAGCTCTACTAGTTTGGAGAGATAAATCTGTTTAGTGCTGCTTGATGATATTACCCACAGATCATTGAGGCAGGAAAAAATTTAAGATCAGTAGAAAATTATCTGTTGCAGCTGCCACCACTTAAAATGTTTTATCACGTACGGTTGTCTAACAGATCATTTACAGCTAATATCTCAATTCTATGGAATGGCCTCCCTATTGAAATAAGAGCAGAAAGTGACCTGTAGAGATGTGAATTGTGTCCTCGATCGTCTTAACGATCGATTTCGGCTGGGAGGGGGAGGGAATTGTATCGTCGCCGTTTGGGTGTTTAGAGTATCGTGAAAATCGTTAAAATCGTGAACCGGCACACTAAATCCCCCTAAAACCCACCCCCGACCCTTTAAATTAAATCCCCCACCCTCCCGGACCCCTCCCCAAATGCCTTAAATTACCTGGGGGTCCAGCGGCGGTCCGTAGCTAAATCGGGGGAAGGGGGAGGGCAGGAAAACCGACACCCTAAAGCCCACCCCCGACCCTTTAAATTAAATCCCCCACCCTCCCGAACCCCCCCAAATGCCTTAAATTACCTGGGGGTCCAGCGGCGGTCCGTAGCTAAATCGGGGGAAGGGGGAGGGCAGGAAAACCGGCACACTAAAACACCCTAAACCCACCCCCGACCCTTAAAATTAAATCCCCCACCCTCCCAAACCCCCCCCCCCCATGCCTTAAATTACCTGGGGGTCCAGCGGCGGTCCGGAACGGTCTCCTGCAATTGAATCGTGTTGTCTTCAGCCGGCACCATTCTGCGCCGCCATTTTGCAAAATGGCGGCGCAAAATGGCGGCGGCCATAGACCAACACGATTCGACTGCAGGAGGTCGTTCCGGACCCCCGCTGGACTTTTGGAAAGTCTTGTGGGGGTCAAGAGGCCCCCCCCAAGCTGGCCAAAAGTTCCTGGGGGTCCAGCGGGGGTCCGGGAGCGATCTCCTGCCGCGAATCCGGAACCCCCGCTGAACGACCTCCTGCAGTCAATCTCCTGCCGGCGCCATTTTCCGCACGGAAAACGATTCGCGGCAGGAAATCGCTCCCGGACCCCCGCTGGACCCCCAGGGACTTTTGGCCAGCTTGGGGGGGCCTCCTGACCCCCACAAGACTTGCCAAAAGTCCAGCGGGGGTCCGGAACGACCTCCTGCAGTCTTATCATGTTGGTCTATGGCCGCCGCCATTTTGCGCCGCCATTTTGCAAAATGGCGGCGCAGAATGGCGCCGGCTGAAGACAACACAATTCAATTGCAGGAGGCCGTTCCGGACCGCCGCTGGACCCCCAGGTAATTTAAGGCATTTGGGGGGGGGGGGTTCGGGAGGGTGGGGGATTAATTTAAAGGGTCGGGGGTGGGTTTTAGGGTGTTTTAGTGTGCCGGTTTTCCTGCCTTCCCCCTTCCCCCGATTTACGATTTTTTGATGATAAATCGGGGGAATTGGTATTGTATCGTGGCCCTAACGATTTTTGACGATTTAAAATATATCGGACGATATTTTAAATCGTCAAAAAACGATTCACATCCCTAGTGACCTGATACAATTGAAAAGATTGTAAACAAGATGTTTACAGCATTTATTAAATAACCCTGTTACGATGAAATGAAAGAGGTTTGGGAAATTGCTGGTCAACAAATTTGTTATAAATGTTATTTTATTGTATGCTGTATTGTATTAAATTGAATGTTCTAAGATTGTATGTCGTTTTGAGCATTTTTTAAACATTAAAGCAGTTGTCAAATGTTAATAAATAAACAAACAAATCCTGCCTAATTTATCCTATCTACAGAAAACACTGTTTATGGTAAGCAAACTTGCTTTTAGTGCACGAGGTGTAAAACATGCTCAAGAAATTCTGAAGATGTCTCAGTGGCCAGTGGGGCTCAACCTTGCTATGGACATAGCACTCCTCTATGCCAGTGGCTCTCACTCTTGTTGCTTGGTGGAAAAGGGCTACTCCTTAGGCTCCCACTAAGCAGAAACCTCCTGGCCCTCTCCTGGATCTTCAAAAGGTTGCTGCTGTTTTAGGGAAACCTGAGGTTACAGTCCTGGGAAGCACCCCTCCAGTTATAAGAAAAGTTAGGAGGAAGAAATTCAGGGAATGACGCCAATTTCTTAGGGGCTACTTGGTCTGCTCACTAAGGCTTGGTTCTCTCCTGGCTGGTCCCAATAGAATGTATGCTTCTCTGGTGTTACCAAGAGCGGGCACACAACTTCACACAGTGGATCTGGGGGTGTTGTTTCACTACTCGCATTCCTGAATGACTTTATGGTATCCCTTACAGGTCTGAGAGACAGGGTCAAGGTCGGTACTATGGTTACCCTAAGGTCCTGACTAAAGGCTCCTTCTGACCCATTCTCACTTTATAAGGAATGAACAAATACCTTTGTATACCCCTTTCCCCATATGGATACTTTCTTCCTCATTTCCATTATGGAAGATCACTAGATATAAGCCTTTGACCTTATCACAGATCCCTCACCAAGGTAATGGTGATGGCCTCGGCCTTCTTGCTAAAGGAGGATTATGGATATTAAAGTATCAAGTCCCTTTTGGAATGCCAGGCGGCCTCCACCAAGGGAAGGTCAGCTCCTGGATGTTGTGGGCTGATTGGTCAACTTGCAAATAGCAATCTGATTCCCTCTTGCCTCTGGAATATCTAAGGGCGTACCTTGGTACCAAGGTCAGCCGAGCTTGCAGACCGGATTAATGGAAGACTGGCCAAATTCACAGTTCAAGTCAGTTTATTAGGAGGTCTCACAAAATGAGAGAGCCTTGGAGATGCCCCTATCCAGATGGATTTATTTATTTGATGTATATTCTGCCTTTCAGACACTTCAAAATGGAACTGAGTATACACCATTGCAAAAAGTCACCATAATCATTTTACAATTCCTTTTACAACCAGAATCATGCTGGATACCCTGGTGCCTTATAGTTTGAGTGATGACAGTGTTTTGAAACTTACGAAACTAAATAGATGCAATGCATATGGAAATAAATGAATTTTGTAAAATGATTTTCTTTATTTTGAAGATTGTTTTTAACAATTACCAGACTATAGTATTAACATGAGCTTGACATTTTTCATAGTGATTCTTGCTCACATTCAGTGTCATAAAGATCTGCTTTGCACTATTATTTTAAATTATGTTTACCACTGTAGCTCTTGCTCATGTTTCAATATTTCCAGATGACAGTGTACTTAATTTCTTCCTTTTCCAGTTCTTCTCCTCTTTGGCTGCTTACATCTGAATTAAATGAATTTTAAGTTCTCTTCTTTGATTTTTGGTCTCTAATTGGATATCCACTTGAGTTGCTGAGTGCAGCAGATAACCAGCTGAATAATACTTTTGTGTAACTGTTTTCAGTAGGAATACTACGATTGCTTACATCATATCTCAAACTGATGGTGAGAGAGCAAGCCAGAGATACAGAGCAGATTCTTTCAGCTCTAATCTCTGAAAAGTATGTTCTTTGCATATTTGGTTACTCAGGTTTGCTATTTTATTTCATGGGTAATACTGAAATACTGATACCGCTTTAACATCCACAGTTGTATGTTTAGGAATTCAGATTGTTAGACAGAAACAAAGCAAAATGCCTATTGATGATAGGCTCTTCACCACTATGGATTAGGGTGGGTTGCATAAACTCAAGATTCTGACGTGGCATAGCTGTCCTGAGACAGGTGAAGAATGTGAGGCAGCAGTAAATGAAAAATAATATATAAGAAAGAGTTTTACACAAAAACACTGAATCACTGGGAAAACTGTCTCTTCGAAATTAAACGCCTCCTATCTAACCTAAACCTAGTACTAAACTCCTGTAAAACAGAACTACTATTCATCTCCTCAGATAACAACAACTCCATCTCTAATCTTCCAACCACCCCCACTACTACACATGTGAAAGATCTAGGAGTGTTAATAGACAACCGGATGAACCTTAAAGCTTCCATCAACAGAACCACCAAAGATTGTTTCTATAAACTTCAAGTTCTGAAAAGAATTAGACCACTCTTCCACACTCAAGATTTCAGAACCATCCTTCAAGCTGTCATTTTCTCTAAGATCGACTACTGTAACTCTATCCTTCTGGGCCTACCCTCCTCCTACACTAAACCCCTACAGATGTTACAAAACGCTACGGCAAGATTACTGACAAATTCCAGGAGGAAGGACCATATTACTCCAATCCTAAAAGATCTCCATTGGTTGCCGATTCATTTTAGAATCCTCTACAAATCTCTTTCCATAATACATAAAACCATTCATCAACACTCCCCACTCGACTTACAAATCCCTTTCCAAAAGTATAACTCCTCCAGACCAACCAGAGACGCACTCAGAGGATCCCTCCAAGTACCCCCAGCCAAAACTACTAAACACATCACTCTAAGAGATCGGGCCTTCTCAACAGCCGGCCCCCTTTTATGGAACTCCATCCCACCAGACCTCAGACAAGAACCCAGCCTCCCAATCTTCAGGAAAAGACTTAAGACCTGACTGTTCAAAAAAGCATTCCCGGACACTGATTAACCCTTGCAGCCTGTTGAACTACCTCCCATTGTAAAAATGTTAATTTAATGTAAATATCTTTATCTAATGTTATCCTCTCCCTTTCTTCTCTACTCCCAGTTCTAGTACCTTGTTATTTGTAACTGCTTCCTCCTCACTAATAGGTTACTCTTTTGTTCTTTGTACACCCCTGTTCTATGTAAACCGGCATGATGTGATTGTATCATGAATGCCGGTATATAAAAATTTTAAATAAATAAAATAAAGAATGGGATTGTTTGGGCCTAGGTTGTGAGTTGTCTTGATGGCTGAGTGGTTTAAAGTGCTGCCCTTAAGTGATTTTTCTTCTCTGCGCTGGGTGTTTTATGCAGTCGTGGGTTCAAATGCCACTTCTGACTTTCTAATTGGAAAATCACAAGTTAAGGACATAAGAACAGAACATATAACATGCTGGGAATGACCAAGCTCCATCAAACCCAACAACCTGTCTTCTACAGTGGCCAGTTTGGGTAACAAATATTGATAAATTCCAAAAAAATCAGTCTATTTCTTGTTTCTCACTCCCAGAGATAAGCAATTGCTTTTCCAAGTCTGCCTGGCTAAAAATTGTTTATGGACTTTTCCTCCAGAAACTTGACCAAGCCTCTTTTAAACCCCACTGTGCTAGTCACCATGACCACATCTTCTGATGATAAATTCCAAAGCTTGATTTTTTATTGAGTAAAAAACTTTTTATGATTTGTTATAAATCTGCTGCTGGTTAGTTTCGTGGATTGTCCCCTTGTTTTGTTATTATTTGAAAGGAGATATTCTTGTATATGTACCAGTTCCAGCTCACTCATGATTTTACTATATATCTCTGTCATCTCATTTCCAAGCTGAAGAACCCCAGCCTTTCCATCCCCTTTATTATTTGTGTTGCTCTTTTCTGTACTTTTTCTGCTTCTGCTATGTCGTTTTTCAGATGGTGGTGACCAAAACTGCATGCAAAATTCAAGGTGCGCTGACAAATATAGATCAGTACAGAGGCATTATGATACTCTCCATTCCTCTCCAAAGCTGATAGCTGCTAAGCCAGGCAACAATAGAAAACCAGACAGCCAAGCTACAGTTGCTAATGTCTTTATACTTTTAAAGGAAATTAATTTTGCCAATATGTTAGCATGATATAGCTTAAAAATATTTATAACTTCTAAAGTATTTTAATTGTAGCAAATATATAATCTGCAATATTTTAAAGTGATGAGATGGATTTCATAGTTTTTACCACTAGCCTCTCTTGCGTTCTGAAGGGGAAAAAGTGTAAAGAAAACACTAGTTGAGAATGAAATTGGCTTAAAGTAGTCTGTGAATGTTGAGAATTCATGCTTATCCAAAAAGTACGGTTAATTCTTCTTGAAAGTTTAGCTTGAGTTCTGCACAGGTGGCTAAACTCTTAGAACAGATTGGCAGAAAAGTGCGAAAAAGCTGCAAGTCTGTTTACATGACTTTGAAATAGTATATTTCTTGTCTAAGGATTACAATTTTTGCAACTCCAGTAAAGTGAAAAATCCACAGAAAAAAATGTGCAAGCAGAAACTTGGTGAAACCATGCTTCCTCAGATCTTATAAAGCTCTGGATTTGAGCTATTCCTCAATCCTTTCTTTTGGCACTAATTCCATTAGTCTTCCCACCATCAAGGTGAAACTAACTGGACTAGAACTGAAGCCTCCTCCCTGTTTCTGGTTTACATTCAGGTACTATAGGTATTTCCCTATCCCCAGAAGGCTTATAATCTAAGTTTTTGTACCTGAGGCAATGTAGGGTAAAGTGACTTGCCCAAGGTCACAAGGAGCAACAGTGGGACTTAACCCTTGCTCTCCTGGTTCATAGTCCACTGCTCTAACCACTAGGCTATTCCTCCTCCCTAATAAACTAACCACTCCCTAATAAACTAACCACTAGGCTATTCCTCCTCCCTAATAAACTTTTAGCACAAAATTTCATCTGTGATTGCTGATTACATCATTTCTTTTAAAATATTTGTGATAAAAGGTGAGAGTCTGGCATGACTTGTTGTTAGATGGACTCCTCAATTCTATAAATTTTAATGAATATCTTCCCAGAGGGGACTAAGACCCCAGTTTGAAAATATCTGCATTTGATCTTAGCTGGATGGAAGTATTATACCCCATATTACTAAAAGACACAAATCCACGGAGATTGAAATAATCATAGTGGAATTTCTGAATTGGTTTATCTCTTCAGAATTCAAATAGCTACTTTATTGCTAGGTTGCATGTATTTAATTTTTCAGTTATTATATGCTAATTTTACTTCCATTTACACAAACCTTATTATTTTTGGATGTTTATGTATTTTTTCTTACTATTTATTTTTCTCAGACAATGAAGTAGTTTAATGAAAGTGAAGAAACAGAGGATTGTAGACATTCTTATTAAAAGCTTTTGTGGAGGATATATTTTTTAGCTAACAATATAATTATCAAACTTAGGGGGTCATTTTTCTACCTTTTCGTGTGCAATAGCTAAAAAAGGGCGGATTCAGCACCGGAAGAGGAGGAGTTGTGGTGGCGTCGGGGCAGACTTTGCGAGGACTTCGCTGGCAGTGATAAGGTAAGCCACGTTATCGCCACCAGTAGCGAGCCCAATAGCAGCACTTTTCATGGTGGTGTTATTGGGTGTGAAAGCTGGCAGCGATATCACCGCGGTGGTGCGATTGCTGCCAGCTTTCATAGGCCCGCCCCCCCGCTTCACCCCCCCACCCCCCGTTGCCACCAAATTCAGGGAGCTCCGCGAAGTTAGAAAATCCAGCCCTAAGGGGGTTATTTTCTAAGGCTATCGCATGCAAAAAGAGACTTTTCGCCCGCGATAGCTTACCGGGCACAGAGACTTGTCCGAGTCTTCCAAGTTTCACGAAACCTTGTCTGAGTCTTCCAAGTATCCTGTGTTAGGGTTAGTTAGTATGTGGGCCCTGGGCCAAGGTGAGAGATGGTACCACCCACAGGGAGGAGCCCCGTGAGCCTCACCGTCGGGATGTGAGGTCTCAGCTGATGTCAGGCACAGTAACAGTCCTTATAACGATCGCTGCCGGTTTTCGCAGGCCCGTCCTCCCCTTCGTGCTCCCCGTTACCGCTGGGATTTGACCATTCTCTGTGAAAATGGAAAATCCCGGCCTAAATGTATCTGTTGCAAAACCCATTAAACCGAGGAACTGTTTTTGCATATGGCAGTACAATGAAGGTCTTTTTTATCACTAGGATTGCTGATGCAAACCCAGTCTTTAAATGCTTACCATATAACAGATTCTTTGTGGGGTATGAATTAAGCCTGGCTGGTTCTACTTTTTGAAGATTGTGTTTAGTGTCATAAATGCTGGTGATAATGTCTCCGTTTTCTGTAGGAAGAGATGCTTTTTGTGGTATAAATTCTGTTTAAAACAGAAAAATAATGTATAATATGGGAGATGAAACAAAGTTATAAAAAATTTTAAATTTAATTTCATGAAATTCTTACCCAATATGGTACAAGCTATCATCTACTGTTACAAATGATGAGAGGCAGCAGTTTTACAGCTGTAGTGATAGAATAAATGGCAATTGTTTTCTATTAATATCTACAAGTTTTGCCATTTTCTGTGATGTTAAGGTTGCTCATTTTATTCTATTGGTTAATCTCCCTAATTTCCCCCTCTCCCAATTGCGCAGTGCAAAGAGATTGGTATTCCTAAGTATTCAGCTAAGTTTTCAAGTTAGCTGGACAAACCTGCAGGTTGTCATTTGCTACTCCTCTCACTGGAGAATCTTTATGCAGGTAATTACCTGGCTAAATTGTAGTTGGTTAAAAAGGAGGGCGGGCGGGGTCTCCCAGGGTGTTTCTAAAATTTATCTGGCTAGTGTTGATATTCTGCAGTAACTGAAATGGTGTAGTCAACCAGAGGTGTGATCCTGAGGCATCTTCTGACATTCATAAAGCCCCTTATTCTTACTCTCTTCTGCTCTTGGCTAAACATTCTCTTCTTTTAACTTGTTTGTCCTGACATCTTAAATCCCTCTGTCCTGGTTTGCAAATGTTTTCAGTTCACTTTCCTCCATATTGTTCTTATTACTTTACATTCCCTTTCCATGAGTTGTTCTTGTAAGGTGTCCTGGGTAGGGTGCCATATAAAAAGTGGAAATAGATAAAACCATGTTTCAGAGCAACTAAGAGTTTGAAATTGTTTCCAAATGTATTCTCTCTTTTTAAAGAGAAAACCAGGAAGTGGTGATGGTAGTGGTGATAGGGCAGCTTACTGGCGAGGAAATCTTTCATTTTCATAAAGGTGTGACCATTTTTCATTTTGTCCTGCACAAAGAAAATGCAATGTAATACAATGAATTTTACTGTTGGCTTTAAGAATTGTCCCTTTTCCCCCACCACACATTTTCCCATGTATTCCTTGATACTGTTTTTGTAGGGACCTTTATTTTCAGTTTTTAGTTTGTTTTTCCCTGGAATTTATCAGTGCTTGTTATAAAAAAAAAAAAGGAACAAAAATCAGTGAGAAAAATGATTTTTTTTTAACTTATGTTGTCCTGTTTTTATTTGTCATAATAATCACTGACAAATTCCTGGGAAAAATAAAATTAAAACTGAAGCAACATCAGATATAATTGTTTCCTTTTCATAGTGACAACTGAAATTATTAATGTATATATTTTACAGTTCTAAGCATTGTAACCCAAAGAAAGCAATATATCAAGGAGGCGATCTGGCCACTGCAGGAAGTTTTCAAGTCCTTGGAAAGATTTTTTATTTGTTAGAGTAGGAATCTAAAACCCATTTGTTTGTCAAATAAAACATGGATGTGCACTTTCCACATTAAGCTGAATTTATATGCTGTATGTTCCACACATCTGCTAGAGTTCATCTGGCATACACTGCTGCACTTTATTAGTACAAACCAGATCATTTCTTTCACATGCAGTATTTACCAAGCATTTTATGCTTCTCCATTACCAAAAAGCCCAGGGCAGACTTATGTTGTTACAGGTACCCATTTGAGCCAAACTAATAACCCTTTCCTTTTTCAAAAACATTTAACTTTTTTCCCAGTATCTTCCAGGCAAAGCAATTCTTGTAGTAGCATGAATTGTGAATCAGGGATTTGCTCTTTCAGTAGGCTGCATTAAGATGAAAAGATGTAGATTTGCCTCAAGGTTCTAGGAAGTACAATTTCTACTTTGAAATATCTTTGTGTTTTTATCTTTTGAAGGGGTGCCCTGGCTTCTGTCTTGCTTTCTTTTTTCTAAAGGAATGATCTACTATGTGCATGCGTATAGTGCTCTGCCTTTGCACTGCATTCCTAATTTCTCTGCAATTACCGTATTTTCCGGCGTATAAGACAACTGGGCGTATAAGACGACCCCCAACTTTTCCAGTTAAAATATAGAGTTTGGGATATACTCACCGTATAAGACTACCCTTCTGTGTCACTACATAACCATACTGTATGTGGTACCCAGTAAACAACAACCAGCCAATCACGGCAAGCGATGTACCTTACCGGTGATTGGCTGGTTGTTGTATACAAATCCTGCTTGGATTGGTCAGCTCTCCCTGCCTGCCCAGCCCTCCCTGTCTCCAAGACTATCAGAGCGGTAACGCATCCCTCTGGCCCACCCTTGTATCCTATTACCGGTACCTCCTTCTCTGCCTCTCAGATCTCGCTCCTGAGGACTGCAGTGAAGTGGCGCAGACGTGCATGTGCGAGATCTGAGAGGCAGAGAAGGAGGTACCGTAGAGATGTGAATCGGAACCGGAATCGGTTCTGATTCCGGTTCCGATTCACATCGTGTTTTTTTTTTTCGTCCGGCCCGATCGGGTTTTTTTTTAATTGTCTGCGCCCGAGCCGATAAACAAAAAACCCACTCCGACCCTTTAAAACGAATCCCTCAGCTTCCCCCACCCTCCTGACCCCTCCAAAACCTGCCAAATTAATTAAATACAACTCCCCACCCTCCTGACCCCTCCAAAACCTGCCAAATTAATTAAATACAACCCCCCACCCTCCTGACCCCTCCAAAACCTGCCAAATTAATTAAATACAACCCCCACCCTCCTGACCCCTCCAAGACCTGCCAAATTAATTAAATACAACCCCCCACTCTCCTGACCCCTCCACAAGATCTGCCAAATTAGTTTTCTACAACCCCCCACCCTCCTGATCCCTCCAAGACCTGCCAAAAGTCCCTGGTGGTCCAGCGGGGGTCTAGGAGCGGTCCAGGAGCAATCTCCTGGACTTGGGCCGTCGGTTGCCAGCAATCAAAATGGCGCCGACGGCCCTTTGCCCTTACTATGTCACTGGGGTCAACCAATGGCAGTGGTAGCTCCTGTGACGTAGTAAGGGCAAAGGCCGTTGGCTGCCAGTAATCAAAATGGCGCCGACGGCCCTTTGCCCTTACTATGTCACAGGGGCTACCGCTGCCATTGGTCGACCCCAGTGACATAGTAAGGGCAAAGGGCCGTCGGCGCCATTTTGATTGCTGGCAGCCGACGGCCCAAGTCCAGGAGATCACTCCCGGACCGCTCGTGGACCCCCCGCTGGACCACCAGGGACTTTTGGCAGGTCTTGGGGGGGGGGGGGTCAGGAGGGTAGGGGGTTGTAGTAAATTAATTTGGCAGGTCTGGGGGGGGGGTCAGGAGGGTGGGGGGTTTTGTTAGATTTTTATTTTTTTTTATATTCGCTCCATAAGACGCAGACATTTTTCCCCCCACTTTTGGGGGAAAAAAGTGCATCTTATGGAGCAAAAATATGGTAATTATTCGCCCTATAAGACGACCCCCGGCGTATAAGACGACCCCCGACTTTTGAGAAGATTTTCAGGGCTAAAAACTCGTCTTATACGCCGGAAAATATGGTAACTGCTTTCCCTTGAAAACACTATTTACTGTGACTGCTCAATTTCTTATTATGATATGTATTATTTATATAGTTGTATTGGTGTATACAGCATTTTTTGGCAGATAAGGACTTTTGGCTTATCCATTCTATATTTTATTGCCTGACCCTAGATTGATCCGACAATCTCTAGTCCTCTCCTTATCTTGCCTTTACTAAGATACAATAATAAGTCATAGTTAAAATGTTTCTCACAGGACAAGCAGGATGGTAGTCCTCACATATGGGTGACATCATCAGGATGGAGCCCAATCACAGAACACTTTTGTCAAAGTTTCCATAACTTTGACTGGCACCTACTGGGCATGCCCAGCATAGCACCAACCCTGCAGCCAGCAGGGGTCCCCCTTCAGTCTTCTTTTTTCCGCGCAGCAGTAGCCACACGGGTTAAGGAGCTCTTCAGAGATTCCTGACAGGAATTTTTCCTCACAGAACTTCTTCAAAATTTTCAAAAATATTTTACCCCACAGGGGTCCCCTTATCGATATATTTGCTCCGCGGTCAAACGGTAAGTTTTTTACCTGCTTGCGGTCGATTCCCATCGAGTTTTTCTCTCAGGGCTTACTGGCCATCAACAGCACCGTGGCTAAATTTTGTCGAGGCCATGGCGTCGGGTTTCCGTCGGTGCCCTGACTGTACTCGAACAATGTCCATCACTGACCCTCACACGGTCTGTGTGATGTGTTTGGGGTCCAACCATGATGTCCTTACTTGCACCAAATGTGCCCAAATGACACCAAAGGGTCACAAGGCTAGGCTGGAGAAGATGGGACTTCTCTTTCAGCCAAAATCCCCAACGCCATCGATAGCTTCGACTTCATCTGAACCAGTACCGTCTATTTCGTGCCAGCACCGGGAAACCGCTGCTGCCCGACCGGCTTCGACGACTCCATGGGTGTCGACTCCCTCTGTTCCTCCTTAGGAGAAAGACTGAGGGGAACATCGAGAAAAACATAGACACTGCCATCGAAAAGCTCAGGCCACGATACAGGCAAGCCCTCGGCATCGATGTCGTCTGAGCCACTGACAAAGAAGTCCCGAACAGAAAAGGCCCCATCCTCTTCTGTCTCTGGGTCACCGAGGCGATCCTCACCTGGTCAGGTGCCAGGATCCGCGATTCCACCTTCACCGGTGGACCCTCTGGCTATGCCAGTGCTGCCTCCTACTCCGGAATCGGGTATCCATGCCCCAGGTTTCCGTGAGGAATTGGATCAGATGATCCAAGAGGCCATTGGAAAAGCACTCCAGGGGTTCAAACCTCCATCGATGCCGGTTCCCGAGCCAGCCACCGATCCGATACCCATGACGCTTGCATCGCTATTGGTAAGAATGGACAAGTTAATCGGTGCCCTTCCACCGGTGCATCTGAGAGAACCAATGGCTCTGATTCCTTCCTCACCGATACCCTTGTCATCGGAAAAAGAAGAAGAATCACCGATCTCCATTCCGCCCTCCGGAGAGCTACCACCGACACATCCATCGATATCACCGATTCCATCGGTGCCTCCAGCGATGTCTCCGATGCCTTCCTCGATGCCGTCGATGCCTCCATTGATGCCCTCGGTCCCACTTCCAAAGCCATCGATGCGTAGGCCTGGACCTTCCAGAATAACACCATTACTCCCTTCTGATGAACATATGGGAGCTGGTGATGAGCCATACAATCTCTGGACCGATGATTCGTCCCAGGATTCAGACGATCTGCCTTCACAGCCCTCTCCTCCTGATGAAAGGAAGAGTTCTCCTCCAGATGACTTGTCCTTTATCAACTTTGTTAAAGAAATATCTGAAAACATACAATACCCAACAAGACCGCACTAGACCTGTTCTATATTTAAATATAAATTCACTGGAAACAGGCCATGTATATTCTTTTACCCCACTCACTAATTCTATTGTGAAGGAGTAATAAATCAAAATGTCAAATATTTATTCATTTAATGAAGATTTTTAATACGAATGTACACATTACTACCTCCAAAAACGGATTCAATACAAATACAAAAATTTCCATTCATAACTACACACTCCATTCACAATGGGGTAGAGTTGTGAATGGGGTAGAGTTGCCTAGAGTAGAGAATCTTCAGAGTGTTTAGGAACATGGGCCTCGAGGAGCGAGTACTGGTTCATATCTGTAATCTGAAATAGTATCTCACAATGTCTGTATCTGCGAACACTTCCAGGCAGTAGAGAATCTTCAGAGTGTTCAGGAACGCAGGCCCTCGAGGCGCGAGTACCAGTTCCTGTCTGCAATCTGAAATAAAGAAAAGAGAGCGAGGCCCCCGAGGAGCGGGTACCCCTGGTAATTCCAAGGAGGCAGAGTAACGTAGAGAGAAGCGGGTCCAGATGAATCCCCGCAATCAATCCCTGCTAACTCATATCGTAAGTATAGGTGAAGACCTTTTGTGTTGGAAGTGGATGACGTCAATACTGGGGGACGCCCCTGAGGTACGCGCCCTTGCTGGTACATACTTCAGAGTGCGCGTGCGCCCTACTTCATCAGGAACATGGCGGATCCGCAGCATCGAGCCAGTCCGGGGACGCCAGGGAGAAGCAGCATGGAGATGCCGCGGCAGCAAGCCATCCATCAGACCCAGAGGGAGTCGCCACAGAGGTAGAGAGGGTGGAGCGAGGGTGAAGAGCAGCCACAAGCACAACAGTGATGAGACCATACCTTGAGTACTGTGTACAATTCTGGTCACTGCATCTCAAAAAAGATATAGTTGCAATGGAGAAGGTACAGAAAAGGGCGACCAAAATGATGGATGAGCTCCCCTTTGAGGAAGAGCTGATGAGGTTAGGGACTGTTCAGCTTGGAGAAGAAACAGCTGAGGGGGGATATGATAAAGGTCTTTAAAATCATGAGAGGTCTAGAACAGCTAAATGTGAATTGGTTATTTACTCTTTCGGATAATAGAAGGACTAGGGGGCACTCCATGAAGTTAGCAAGTAGCACATTTAAAACTTAATTGGAGAAAATTTATTTTCACTCAATGCACAATTAAGCTCTGGAATTTGTTTCCAGAGGACGTGGTTAGTGCAATAAGTGTAGATGGGTTTTTAAAAGGTTTTGATGAAGGGTCACGTGATGCAGTGAGCAGAGGAGAATGTGTTCCTTATCGCCCACAACAGTTTAGAGAAGTTTCCCCTTACTATCCTCTTTGATATCTTAATGTCAGAATCCCTCAGTAATTGAGGCGAAATAGGGGCCATTGTTCTTCTTTAGCAGGCTTCATAATCTCCACCTGGGACAGAGTTGACTCAGTACCCAGATAGCTAAATATTCTCCTATGTAAGTGGTTGCTTAACCTCATCCGTGACAAACCTAGGGCGGGAGGGGGGATGAGGGTGGGGGGGTTGTAGGGGGGGCTAAAGGGATAGATTAGTCTAGACTAGATAAGTTTAGATAATGGTTAAATACTAACTGTATGAATGTCAAATTAAATACAGTAGTTTTCTCATTTGCTGTACATGCAAATATATATTCACTATATGATTGTATTCAGTTCTTGAGATGCATTGTTCAATGTTTGTTGTTATAAGAGACTCACCTAATTTGACTATTTTTCTTGTTAAGGTATGTAATGGAACATCAATAAAGATAAGTTACAAAAATGAAAGTTTTGGATAGGTTCATGGAGGAGTATTCCATTAATATTAATCAAGTTGTCTTAGAAAATAGCCACTGCTATTACTAGCATAAGTAGCATGGGTTCTACTTAGTGTTTTGGTAATTGAAACATAGAAACATAGAAATGACAGCAGAAGAAGACCAAACGGCCCATCCAGTCTGCCCAGCAAGTTTCGCCATTTTTTTTTTCTCATACTTATCTGTTACTCTTGGCTCTTAGTAACCTTTTGGTTCTATTTTCCTTCCACCCCCACCATTAATGTAGAGAGCAGTGTTGGAACTGCATCTAAGTGAAATATCTAGCTTAATTAGGTAGGGGAAGTAACGCCGCAATAAGCAAGCTACACTCATGCTTATTTGTTTACCCAGACTATGTAATTCAGTCCTTGTTGGTTGTTGTCTGTATATAGATCCACTTTTCTTCATTCCCCCTGCCATCAGTACTTGTAGCCTGGATTGGCCACTGTTGGAATCAGAATGCTGGGCTTGATGGACCCTTGGTCTGACCCAGTATGTCAATTTATGTTCTTATATCCAGAAGACTCCCAGATTTGAAAAGCAGCAGCTACCTCACCAATCAGTGGTGGTTGTCTTCTACGAAGACTGGGAAGTCATGGGATAGGAGGCAATGTCCTTTCGTGGATTGCAGGTTGGTTGGAGGATGGGAGGCGGAGAGTGGGATTGGATGGTCAATTTTCTCGGTGGAGGAGGATGGGCAGTGGAGTGCCTCAGGGATCTGCGCTTGGACCGGTGCTTTTCAGTGTATGTGTGGATGATTTGGAGAGGAGTACGACGTGTGAGGTTGTCGGGTTTGTGGATGATACAGGGTTGTTCAGAGTGGTTGAGTCGCAGGCAGACTGTGGTGCATTGCAGGAGGACCTTGCAAGACTTGAAGATTGGGCATCCAAATGGCAGATGAAATTTGGTTTGGACAAGTGCAGGGTGTTGCATATAGGAAAAAATAACCGTTGCTGTAGTTACACGATGTTAGGTTCCATATTAGGAGCTACCACCCAGGAAAAAGATCTAGGCATCATAGTGGATAATACTTTAAAATCGTCAGCTCAGTGTGCTGCAGCAGTCAAAAAAGCAAATAGAATGTTAGGAATTATTAGGAAGGGAATGGTTAATAGAACGGAAAATGTCATAATGCCTCTATATCGCTCCATGGTGAGACCACAACTTGAATACTGTGTACAATTCTGGTCACCGCATCTCAAAAAAGATATAGTTGCGATGGAGAAGGTACAGAGAAGGGCAACCAAAATGATAAAGGGGATGGAACAGCTTCCCTATGATGAAAGGCTGAAGAGATTAGGGCTGTTCAGCTTGGAGAAGAGACGGCTGAGGGGGGATATGATAGAGGTCTTTAAGATCATGAGAGGTCTTGAACGAGTAGATGTGACTCGGTTATTTTCACTTTCGAATAATAGAAGGACTAGGGGGCATTCCATGAAGTTAGCAAGTAGCACATTTAAGACTAATCAGAGAAAATTCTTTTTCACTCAACGCACAATAAAGCTCTGGAATTTGTTGCCAGAGGATGTGGTTAGTGCAGTTAGTGTAGCTGGGTTCAAAAAAGGTTTGGATAAGTTCTTGGAGGAGAAGTCCATTAATGGCTATTAATCAATTTTACTTAGGGAATAGCCATTGCTATTAATTGCATCAGTAGCATGGGATCTTCTTAGTGTTTGGGTAATTGCCAGGTTCTTGTGGCCTGGTTTTGGCCTCTGTTGGAAACAGGATGCTGGGCTTGATGGACCCTTGGTCTGACCCAGCATGGCAATTTCTTATGTTCTTATGTTCTTAAGAGGTCTAGAACCTGTTCCTTGGTGCCTCCAGTGATGTGTTCTCATATCATGGACTTGCTTGGGAGAAAGATTTTTCAGGTTTTATGCTCATTGCCAGCATAGCATCCTATCAGCTCTTCATGAGCCAGTATATGCGGGACATACTGAAGAGCATAAAAGAGAAATTAGAGCATCTTCCTCTGAAGCAATGTGAACCCTTGGAGTTATTAGTGGACTAGAAGATGGAGTGCTGGAAACACATGGCCCAATGACTTTTGATGTTTTCAAGACTGCATCAAGAGTCACTGCAGTGGTATTGGTGCCTGCAGATTTGCATGGCTGTGAACATTTGACTTACGACAGGATGTCCAGGAAAGACTTGGCAACGAACTGTGCAATGAAGAGAATCTGTTTGGAGATAAGGTCAGAAAAGTAGTGGCTCAGATTAAAAATCATTGTACAATGCTTCAGACCCTATTCATTGCCACGCCTGACCCACCCTTCTCAACTAGGAAATATCTGAGCTGTGTTTGAGGAGGCATTTCGATCAGCTGAGGAGAAGGACCGGTGAACACCAGGAAATCTTTATTCTACAAACCATCATAAAAAGCCCGACTCAGGCCGAGTTTCGCTCAATGAGCTGCTTCAGGGGCTAATACAGCAAAACAGATATAGTCACATATAGAAAACACATACACCATGCATACAAAATTAAATCATATAAAATAAACACAAATAAATGAATATTTAGAATCATTATAATACTCATAGATGGAAGATGACAAAGACTGTGACAAAGTATAATGGCCAAAGCTTTTTGTTTTTTAATTTTTTACATTATCTGTTCCTTATATTGGTATATGACTTATTATTTCTATATGTGACTACTATAATCTGTTTTGCTGTATTAGCCCCTGAAGCACCTCATTGAGTGAAACTCGGCCTGAGACGGGCTTTTTATGATGGTTTGTGCAGAATAAAGATTTCCTGGTGTTTACCGGTCCTTCTCATCTTTTGGACATTACTGCAATATTGGATCGGTTTCCAGTTTGTTTCTTTGGATTAGCTGAGGAGACATTTTTCTTCACTATCTCAATCCTTTCCTGTGCTAGTCCTAGGCAGTAGAGGCCCCAAAGCCACAGCCAGCAACCCAGCCAAAACCTGGGATGAGGTTTTGATTGGATTGTGGAGAGCATAGTATCTATGCCAGAAAGCCTTCCTGCCAGAGGAAGGCTAAGGTTTTATATAAGCCTTTGGCCCAGAATTATTTCAAACACATGGGTCCTCAGTTTAATCTGAAGAAAATACAAATTGCACCTATTAGATTTCCCACCAAATTGCCCATCAAAATCCACTTGATTGATATATCAGTATCAAGAATTGATGCAAAAGCAGCTGTCCTCACTTTTGGAGACCAATGTAGTTTAGCCCATTTTACCAAGGGAAATGTTGTATTGTGGACCCTTGGACCGAGGCAAGATTGGCTCTAACTGCAGGGAGGAGCCCCGAAGGATGTCACCATCGGCAGGTGGATTCAGGTGAAGCAGAGACCAGTCAGGACCTTCACCTATACCAGCCCATGCTCCTGTTGGGTTGAGACCTTGAGTGCTAGGACTTGGGGGGGGGTGGCGTTCTGTCTCTGTTGATGGCAGGGGTGAAGATCTGTGGTAAGCAAGGTCATAGGCAGGTGGCAGTCAGATGTATTCGGAGTCCAGGCAATGGTCAGAGATAGGCAGCAATCAGTGATATTTGAGATCCAGGCAATAGTTAGAGGCCAGCAGCGATCAGTAATATTTGAAGTCCTGGCAATGGTCAGAGGCAGGCAGCAGTCAATCGTATTCATGGTCTAGGCTGAGGTCCAACCAGGTTTCCGTCCGAGGGAGGAGAAGAGGGACAGACAAGCAGGACAGGTATGCAAGGACTGGAATAAGAGAGCAAAATGGATGGAGCAGATGGAGATGAAGACAGAAGACAAACTGGGGAAATCTGGATGAGTACTGAAGGCTGGATGAAGACTAAAGACAAGATTGGAATGAAGACAGGAACATTAGGAAGCAACACATACTGCTAGGAAGTAGTTGAACCTGTTGCTGAGGCAAGTTGCTTCCTGTGAGCTGCCCTTATATAGGGCTGTGCAGGTGATGTCATCACTAGGGGCTGAGGAGACTTTCCCACCGCAGTACCTTTAAATCTCTGAAGGTGATGCACGCATATACCTGGGGGAAGCACAGCACACACTGTTGGTGGCATCCTGCTGTGACAAAGAGCATCATCCTGCTGCTTTTGCCATACTGAGGAGAGACGATGATGGCCTGGCTGCTGATGTGATGGCCGCTGATGTGAGTGTGGCAGTTCATGGGAGCAGCCTCATACTGCCAAATGCAACAGTACTCCCCTCTTAAGCCCCTTCCCTGAGGCTCTGGGTTTCCTGGGATACCATTGATGGAAATACTTTCAGAGATTGGTGTCCAGGATGTTAGAGGATTGTAGGGAGATATCCCATGTTTTACCACTGAAAGCACCAAATATGAATCATAATAGCCAAAGAAGTATGCAGACCAGTGTGCCAACAGGCCAAAGCACTATCACAGCTAAGAAAAGAAACCTTTGTTTATCAAGATCTGCCTGTTTGGAAGTGCCTGTGTAAATACAACCAAGGTATAGGGACAATGCAACAGCTTAAACCCATAAGCAGGAGTCATGGACCAGCCAAGGGAGTTCAGAGGTCAGAAAGACCCCCACCCTTGGAAGAAGGGGGGGCACACTGAGAAGGAGAAAATGCTGACACTGACATAACAGCTTGGCATATGGCCTCAGTCCAAGACATGGCAAGACCCCCCTCCAATGAAATGGGGAGGGGGTTAAAAGACCTGCAATGCGGCAAAGACCCTCCACCCACTATGATTATGCACAAACCTATAAGACAGGGGGAAAATATTGAGAAAGGAATGCGACCTTGAAAGAAAGAGCAGACTCAAAGCAGCCCAGCACCACCTACTATCGAGGAGGGAGATGACTAAGGTGTGGCCAGGAGACTAGAGAGAGGAGAGGTCCTTCCCAGGGTCTGTTGGTGGTACGGAGCCCAAGGTGATGGGGAGACAAGAGCTGCCTGTCAACTGTGCCAGTATGGGAACCAAAAGCAAGCCCCCAGGCAGCTGGTAGCTCTACCAGTACCAGACCAGAATCAAGTCTCTTCCCCTGCCCACATTCTCCATCTCTCTAGCCGGAGCTTGCTTCAGAGGTAAACAGGCAGATAACTTGAAGTTGGGACCAGGGGTAAGTAAGTTAGCCATAAGTATTAATCTATTAAGCAGGCTAAGGTTTATGGTATGTTTGCAACCACCCATGGTAGAGAACTTTCTTAGGGTAAATTGGTGCTTAGTAGCCAGGATGTTAGAGACTAGTATTGTTGTTATTTTCTAAATGCTAAATCCTGTCAAATCTGATAAATAAGTCTATTTCTGAGGAGAACCCATTGTCTTTTTCCTGAACTTAGGATCATGAAGTAAAGTGGGAGGGCAACTGGAAGTGTCCTGTAACAGACAGGTCCCTGTACCCCTAAACATACTTACAGGATGGCTCCCATGATTTTCCTTCTAGGCCATAATTTTGCAAGAAATTAGGTGCTCAACCTTTTTTCCTCTCCAGCGGGAATCCAGGTCTTCTTGGACTTCGTAGACATCATTTGCAACAGCAATGACTTCTGGGGGTTCAGGTGGCAGTTGAGAGGACCATGAAAGCACAACTGGTTTAAGCAATGAAACATGGAATACATTATGAATTTTTAATGTGGGTGGTAGTCTTAGCTGATATGTGATAGGGCCCACTTCAGCAGTATAGAAAGAGGCCCAATAAAGCGTGGTGCCAAGTGCATCAAAGAAAGTCGTAGATGTAAGTGGCGGGTACTGAGCCAAACCTTATCTCCTATTTTGAATTGGGGTACTGGCCTATGGGTATCTGCGTTCTTTTGGTTCGGGTGGCGACTTTCTCAATCAGCTGATTGGTCTGGTCCCATAATTCATGCGATTCCTGGGCAGAGGTGAGTGGCTGGTGATCAAACTGTTACAGGCAATGGCAGAGGAGATAGAGGCTGTTTCCTGTAAACCAACTGGAAGGGCAAAGAGCTCATGGTGAATTGACATGGTTATTATGAGAGACCCTGGCCATGGTAGAAGAGTGGCCAAGTGGTCCTGTCGCTTATTAACAGATGAGCGAAGGAAGATTTTGAGGGTATGGTTGGTTCGCTCCGCCTGGCCATTACTTTGTGGATGGTAGGTTTTTGTGTAGTCGAGCATGATGCCAAGCTTTTTGCATAGAGAAAGCCAGTACTGTGCAGTGAACTGCACTTTTCTATCCAAGAATATGTGCTTTGGTAGTCCATGTAGGCAAAAAATGTGGAGGATGAAGATATATGCCAGTTCCAGAGTAAAAAGGAAGGCCTGGTAATGAGACGAAGTGTGCCATCTTGGAGAAACTATCAATCAGCACCCAAATGACAGTAGTGCCATTAGAGACGGGGAAATCCACGATAAAGTCCATGGACAAGTGGGTCCAAAGTTTCTTGGGGGCTGTCAATGGCTGTAACAGCCCCCAGGGTTGGCTATGCAGCACCTTGTGCTGTGCTCAAGTGGGACATAAGTCAAAATAGGCCTTGAAATCTTGCTTCATCTGGAGGCCACATGTACTGTCATTGAAGAAATTCAAGGTTTCGTGCTCATCCAGGGTGATCTTCAACATGGGAGTCATGGGCCCATTTCAACCCTTTCTCAATGCAATCTGGAAGGTACAGCTGTCTTCCCTGGAGGGACGGATACCATAATATTCAGAAGTATTTTAGTGGGATCAATGATGTGCCTGGGAGGTTCTGGAATATCCTTGGTCTGGAAGGAGTGTGAGAGGGCCTGCTGGTTCTTGATCCAGGGCAATACCATGGTTCAAAATCAAAGTGAAAGAAGAACAAAGTCCAATGGGCCTGTCTTGCATTAAGTTGCTGGGCTTGATGTAGATGTTCAAGATTCTTGTGGTCCTTGTACATTGTAACACCGTGTTGAGCTCCTTCGAGTAAGTGGCGCCATTCCTCAAGATGGCCAGGAGCTCTCGGTCTCCAATTCTGTAATTGTGTTCAGCTGGGGAGAACTTCTTAGAAAAGAAAAAACATGGATAGAGTACCCCTTTTGGAGTGTGTTGGCTGAGGACAGCACCTACCCCCAGGGCAGAGACCTCTACCTCTAAGATGAAGGTCATGTAGAATCCAGATGACATAGGCAGGGCTTGTCTGCAAAGACCTTATTAAATTGTTGGAACACATTGATAGCCTCAGATGACCAATATTTGGTGTTGGCGCCCTTGCGGGTAAGGGCAGTAAGTGGAGCTGGTATGGAGGAGTAATTATGAATAAACTGACGGTAATAGCAAACTCTAGAATCCTTTGCAAGGCTGGAGGCACACCGGGTGAGGCTAGTCCATGATAGCTTTTATCTTGGCAGGATCCATCCAGAATCCATCTCGTAAGATGATGTACCCAAGGAAGGGGATCTCCTCTTGCTCAAAGACACATTTTTCCAATTTGCATAGAGATTATTCTCTCTCAGGCATTGCAGGATAATGTGAATGTTTTTTTTGGTGGGAACTCAGGTTTTGAGAAAAGATCAGTATGTCATCCAAGTATATGACTACACAGGTGTAAAACTGATTGCGAAAGATCTCATTGACCTTTTTCTGAAAAACTGCTGGGGCATTGCAAAGCCCAAATGCCATGGCCAAATACTCATAATGTCTATCACGAGTGTTAAATGCTGCTTTTCATTCCTCACCGGACTTGATACGGATGAGGTTGTATGCACCCCTGAGTTACAACTTTGTGAATATCTTGGCATTCTATAGGTGGTTGAAGAGCTGCTTAATTAGAGGTAATGGATAACGGTCCTTCTCAGTGATGGTGTTCAGGCTGTGGTAGTCTATGCATGGCCTGAGTGATACATCTTTCTTCGCAATGAAGAAGAACCCAGCCCCTGACAAAGAAGAGGAAGGATGAATAAATCCCCATTTTAAAATCTCCTAAATATAGATGGACATAGCCCAAGTTTCTGGGAGAGACAGGGGGTACATATGTCATTGTGGGGGCATTGCTCCTGAGATGAGTTCAATGCTGCAGTCGTACCTGCATGAGGTGGGAAGATTTCAGAAATCTTTTTCGAGAAGATATCCTTGTAATCTGCATACTGAAGGGGACGTCCCAGGAGTAAGGATGCCACAGTCATTGGAAAAGGACTTTCTACCGGCACTAGGCAGGAGTCTGTACACCTGTGACCCCATCGGGCAAGTTGTAAAGCAAACCAGTTGAAGTGTGGCTGATGCTGCTGGAACCTTGGCTGATGTTGCATGATAGGATGAATGGCTGTGGAGATTACGAGAAGGCAGACTTTTTCTACATGCAAGAGGCCTAATGCCACAGATACCGTGGTCATGGTGACCTGGCCTTGGCAGTAGGACTTCATAGATGGAAGAGATCACTAAAGGAGAATTCATCTTGACTGTGGGAATCTGGAGCTGGTCGACTAGTTTCTTTAAGATGAAGTTTCCTCCAGAGCCAGAATCTACAAAAGCCTGGAGAAACTAGTGGAGCCCAATTCCAGTGTGACTGTTAAAACTAGTTGGGGAGCCAGAACAGTATGGCCTAGGGTCATCTCCCTGAAAGATCCTAGGCATTGAGGTTTTCCTATCTCTGGACATTAAGCGAAGAGATGGCCTTGGGCAGCTCAGTACAGATAAAGGCCCTGCTGTCTACAACAGAGCCTCTCTTCTGGAGCCAAGAGACAGCGGCCCAGCTGTAATTGTGGTTCTGAAAGCGAAGAGGTCAAGGGTGTGGCAGCAAGGGGTGAGAGCAGATGTTGGAATCGAAGTGGCAATGAGATATTCCTATAGGCAGGACAGGCTTCTCAAGCCCATTGCTGCAGCAGCGATATATTTTGCTGATTAGGGTGATGAGGGCCTCTTGTGAAGTGGGACAATCCTGAGCAGTGAGCTCATTTTTGACCTTCCCAGAGAGGCCTTCCAAGAATATGGCGACTAGACTATCCTTGGCCAGTTCAGCTCAGATGGCAGTGTTCAGATTTCTACCGCATATTCAGCTAGCGTTCGGGAACCTTTTCAGAGGTGCAGCAGATTGGAGGCCATCGCTGCTGTGCGACCTGGTGCCTTGAAGACAGTGCAGATCTGCTTCATGAATTATTGTATATCGAGAAAGAGGGGATCCTCTTACTCCCAGAGGGGAGATGCCCATACTAATGCTGTCCCATCAAGCAGGGAGAGAGTATATGTGATTTTAGCCTAATCATCGGGGAATAGTAGAGCCTGTAATTGGAAGTGCATTCTGCTTTGGTTCAAGAATCCCCAACACCACTTGGAGTCCCCGGCATACAGGGTTGGAGCTGGCAGCTGAGGAACTGGGTGAGTGGATGTGGCATGAGGCAGAGGATCTGTTGTTCACTGGTGCCACTTCCGTCTGAGGACGGAAGTGGCACCAGTGAAGTGGTCAATGCTTCCAGGTGCGTGGAGACACAGTCCATGATAACGGCTAAGTGTTCCAGGGCACCTTGTTGGTCTTGCAGTCTGTGGGCTATGATGGGGATAGCCTGCAGTTAAATTAAGTCCACCGAGTCAATGGTCTCAGCAGCCTGTTCCATTTCTGGACACTTGGACCGAAGCAGAATTGGATCTACCTGCAGGGAAGAGCCCTTACAGGTTCCTACCATCAGCAATTGAACCCAGATGAAGCAGAGACCAGAAAGGACATTCACCCATACCAGCTTACATTCCCCTCGAGCTGAGCTTTGGATGGGGGGATCAGCATGACTTAGGTGGGTTCTCTGCTGATAGAAGGGGCGAAGGACCATGGTAAGCTGGACTGTAGGCAGGTGGCAGTCAGACATATCTGGGGTCCAGGCAATGGTCAGAGGTAGGCAGCAGTCAGTCATATTTGAGGTTCAGGCAATGCTCAGAGGCAGGCAGTGGTCAGTTGTAACTGGCGTCCAGGCTGAGGTCAAACCAGCTATCCATCCAAGGGAGGAGAAGAGGGATGGATAGGATAGGTGGGCAAGGACTAGAACAGGAGAGCAATATGGATGAATCAGCCTGAGACAAAGACAGAAGACAAACTGGGGACAGCTGAATGAGAACTGAAGACAAGCTGGATGAAGACTTTAGACAAGGCTGGAACGAAGACAGGAATGCTTGGAAGCAACATACACTACTAGTAAGTAGTTGGACCTGTTGCTGAGGTGAGTTGCTTCCTGGGAATTGCCCTTATAGAGAGCTGTGTGGGTAATGTCATCACTAGAGGCTGTGGGGGCTTTCCTGCTGCTATCCATTTAAATCTCCAAAGTCAATCATCCATGTGTACTCCTAGGTTGCCCAGTAACTTGTTTAGGGCAGTAACACCCCGTGCAGATTACCCCCTTGCAGGAATGTTAAACTTAACATTAACATAGGTTACTCCATTTCTTAATTTCCATCATCTAGCCTCTATATCCTAGTCCAAATGAACAGTCAAGTAGTGATTTTTACATCGTTTAGCAGGGAGACATGGGTTCAGACCTCTTGTATCAGGAGACTGTCCAGATATGGGACTGGGCAATCTCTTGAGGGATGGTTCTGAGAGCCACATATCTGGCAGTTAAGAAGAATGCCCTTGCAGACAGATGGAGTTGGGTTCTAGAAAACCAAAAATGGTCCCTGGAGTGAGGCGTAACAAATCAGATATTCCTTGTGTAGGGTATACCCATGGTAGATCTGTTTGCATCTCCCCAGAACAGAAAGTTTCCACTTTTCTGTTCCAGGAAAGGAACACAATGCAAATTAGCCTCAGATGCCTTTGTCCTCGATTGGCATGAGAACCTGCAGTATGCATATCCTGTGATTCCGCTCATCATGAAAATTTTATTGAAGTTGAGAAGATAGGGGGAGCATGATTGTCATAGTCCCTTTATGGCTGAGACAGATTTGGTTTCTACTCATAAGGAAGATGTCCATCATGTATCAGATCAAACTGGGGAATTCTCCAACGTTAATCTCTCAGGAATAAGGGTGGTTGCACTGATTGGATGTTGAGAGTGTAATGATGCAACCTCTGGATCTATCAGAGGATGTCTCATGTTCTGTTAACTTTAAGAAAGGAGTCTACAAGAAAGTCCTGTGGACTAAAATGGAGGAATTTTGCTTAGATTCGTTCTCCTTCACACAAAAACTGCTCAGTTGCCTTCTACATTTGTCTGAGTCGAGTCTCAAGATCATCTCAGATCATCTCAGGATGCAGATCATCTCAGGATGCAGTAGGTAGATCCATCTTTGTATAATCTTTGTTGTAATTCATATGGAACCTCTTCATTTGAAACCTCCTATCAGGCCTCCTGTTGTGTCTTGGGGCCTCAACATAGTACTGAAACAACTGATGAAAGCTCCCTTTGAGCTACTGCACGCATGTGACTTAATGTACCTGCCCTAGAAGGTTATATTTTCATGGTGGTGATTTTGGTTTGTAGGGGCATTGAACTCCAGATTCTATTAAGTTATTCACCTAATACTAAGTTTTATCATGATACGATGGTTCTGCATACCCAACCTAAGTTTCTTACTAAAGTGCTGTTGGAATTCCTTCTTAACCTGTCAGTCGTCCTTCCAGCATTTTTTCCCAGGCCACATGTATCACCAAAACGCTTGAATTCTGGGAATTCTGTCTTAAAGAAATCAATCTCCTCCTCTTGAGTTTAAACTTGATATTAAACACGGCTAAGACGGAACTCCTTATCATCTCGCCAGAAAATAGCAACCCATCTCCGTGTCCTCTAACCAACCCACCTACTACCCAAACAAGGGACTTAGGTATAATTATCGACAACCATCTTAACTTAAAATCCTTCATCAAACAAACTACTAAAGACGGATTCTATAAACTTCAGGTACTTAAAAGAATCAAACCGCTCCTTCATGTGCGAGACTTCAGAACGGTCCTTCAAGCAATTATCTTTTCTAAGATAGACTATTGCAATTCTATCTTACTAGGTCTCCCTTCCGCTTCCATTAAACACCTTCAGATGCTCCAGAACTCAGCTGCGAGAATCCTGACTAACACCAGGAGAAGAGATCACATTTCCCCCACTCTCAAGAACCTGCACTGGTTGCCTATACACTTTAGAATCATCCACAAATCCATCAATATCATCCACAAGGCTATCCATCACCAAGCAACGCTCGATTTACAAATACCACTTAGACAACACACATCCACCCGACCCATCAGAGAAGCCTACAGAGGATCACTCTTCGTTCCCCAAACCAAAACCACTCACCACCTAACTTTCAGAGACCGAGCCTTTTCCACAGCCGGTCCTTCATTATGGAATTCTATTCCTCCGGATTTGAGACAAGAACCATGCCTACCTACGTTTAGAAAAAGGCTTAAGACTTGGCTATTTAAACAAGCCTTCCCAGATCCGATTTAAATGATAGCAATTCTATAATTGATAGCAATTTTATAAGATATAGCAACTTGTATAAGAGACTTCACAATATAATGTAAATAATGTAAATAATATAATCCTAACTGCTCGGCTTTCTTATTCTAACTCTCTTCCCAGTTTAAGACCCTTGTTGTAATGTAACTTTTGATCTCTTTGCACTTGTTTATGTTCCGTTTTTTTGTTCTCATCCCTTGTTGTATGTAAACCGGCATGATGTGGTTTTTAATCACGAATGCCGGTATAGAAAAACTCTAAATAAATAAATAAATAAATAAATAAATAAGATGTACCAGCAATGCACAGTTTGAAATGCAAAAGAGCATACGGAAGCACATGGAAATTCCACCCATCTTTTTGTTTTATTTGACACTAATAAATTGTACATTGCCATTGCCAAACACATTCTAATTGACTAGCAGATTGCATCTCCTTTTGTTATGCTCAGACGGGCATGAATCTGGTGGAAATGTCAAGAATTATAGTGTCAGAACCATGGCATCATCAACCCACCTAAGATTAGTCTCCATGGAGGAGATCTGCAAAACTGTAATGCAGAGTTCTCTCCATACATTCACATCTCACACTTGGAAAGGGACTTTTGATACGACAGTAAGCCTGTTCTGCAGAATTTCTTTGAGGTGTAGAATCCAACTCCATCCATCCTAGGGCCTGTTATTTCTGTTTCAAGCTGCCCTTTTACAAGAAAAATATAAAAGAAAAAGTGTCCATTGATACTGTTTTTGTTTTTCCTCTTTTTCATTCAAGGTAGTCTGTAGCTAGGGATTCTCCACTTGTGAGGACTGCCATTCTGTCTTCAGAGAAAGCAAAGTTCCTTACTTGTAACTGGTTTACACCAAGGGTAACAGGATGCCAGTCTTTATGAAACTCGCCCGCTTCCCCTTGGAGTTGGCTTCTCCTTATTTAAGCTAAGAAAACAGACTGAAGGGGCCCCCATGTGGATGCATGGCATAAAGTTCTAGAAACTTTGAAATAAAAGTTCTGGGTCAGGCTCCATTGGGTGCTGTCACTTGTGAGGACTGACATCCTGCTGTCTTTGGAGAATGCCTGTTACAGATAAACAACTCTATCTGGTTGGGGAATACTCTTACGGTGCAAATTGTCCTAATCATGGATTTGTGCATCTTAGACTAGGAAGCCCATGTAGAGGAACTCTGCACCCAGAGCTTTTGGTCTACTCAGGGAAACCTTCAGATAAATTTCCTAGAGACAAGGGTGGTTCAGAATCCTTGTCCAGATGGACAATCCAGTAGCAATGTTCAGCATCAATAAGCAAGGAAGAACAGATTTGTACTTCCTATGTCAGGAAACTGTCCAGATATACTGGGTCATTTCCAAAGGAATGGTTCTCAGAGCTACATACCTGATGAGTGAGGAAAGTGTTCTCGCAGACAACCAAGTCAAGTCCTGGAGCCGCATGAATGGTCTTTGGCAGTGGGGATAGCAAACCAGATATTCCAGTGGGGCACACTTGTAGTTGATCTATGTGCATCCTTTCTGAACAGAAAGGTCCTATTCTTCTGCTTCAGAAGGGGGACTTATGGCAAACTAGCCTCAGATGCCTTTGCCCTGGATTTGGGCCACCATCTAATGCATGCTTATCCTTCAGTTTCTCTAGTGCAAAGAACTTTATGAAACTCAGAAGAGACTGGGGAACCTTGATTTCCTAGCTCCCTATTGATTTCCACTCCTTCAGGAGATGTCCATCAGGAATCCAGTTAGGCTGGAAAATTCCCCAATTCTCATCACTCAAGATTGGGGCTCTTGTACCATCCAAACATCAAGTCCTTGAATCTTATAGTCTAGATCTTGAGAGGGCAGCTCTGTATCCCCTGCATGTTCCTGAGAGATGTCTTATGTTTTTCTGGCTTCCAGGCAGGATTCTATGAGGAAAACCTATGGTTTGCTCTTGGTGTGAGGGAAAGACCTTAGATCCTTTTTCCTGCTCATGAAAAACTACTCCTACTCACACACTTGCTTACATTCTTGTTCTCTCTACTTCCCTCCACTTTCTCAACCCTTACCTCCAGCCCTATTTCTTTGCTTCTCAATTCTCTTTCATCTCCGCCTCTCACTCACTTCCTTTCCCTCCTACTTTCCTCTCCTGTACTTCCTATCTTCTTCTTCCATCTCCCAATACTCCCTTCTCACCTCCCTCACTCTCCCTTCCCTCCTTTTCCCTTCCTCAGAAATATTGCCTCCTCTGCTCACCCATATTCCCTTCTCTTTATCTGCCCTCTCCTTCTTCTCACCTTGCCGGAACTTCTCCTTCAGCTGGTAGAGAGTGGAGACCCCGCCAGTATTTATTTATTCATTTAAACAATTTCTATTCCACCGTGTGACGGGGTCACTATGCCAGTCTGGGTAGGTAGAAGAAAGCCAGGAACAAAATCTCCCTGGAACCAAAGTGCTAGAAGGAGGGGGAAGAAAACCCAGGTGACACAGAGTCAAGGATATACACTGGTAGCTCCCCTGGTAACCATAGAGACAAACACACAGGTGTGGGAGGTTAAGGGTGGGACCTCCCCAGAGTCAATCAGCTGGCAGAGGAGGAGGAGTTTAGAGTATAAAAGAGACTCCCTAACCCAGCAGAGTCAGTCTCCTGCTGGGGACTGAAGGAGAAGGGCCATGCTACCTGCTGTTCTACAAGACTGGAACTTTGGTGCTCCTGCTTAGATGGAAGATGGATGACTGGTGTGACTTCCAGGAAGGTGAGCTGGGAGATACAGGCTGTGTGACTATCTGGATGTGCCTACTTAAGGATATTGTTTGAGAGACTGCCAGTGGGTGGTTGTACCTTTGGGGAAGAGTTGATATCCCAGAGTTATGGAGGGAGGTGGCAGTTAGGCCCATGGGAGCCAGACTTTGGACTTTGAGATGAACTTCTGAAGCCACTATTTGGAAATTGAGTTGCTGGCTCAGTGGGGAGGGCTTCTGCCTTCCATTCAGGCTGGGAGGGTTCAAACCCCACCTGAGGATTTGTAAAGATAAATAACCTTTAACTTCTATTTGAGTTTTTGAATGGTCAGGAAAGCTCATTCAGGGATTGGACCCTGGAGCTGATGCAATTGATGGTGTACAGACCGGTGAAAGTGTCACACACCAATATGGAAATCTTAGGGGATTGTAGCCCTCATGGTGGTGCTGGCTTTCTGCTCCTGGTGAGAAGTGGAGACACCACCATCATTGTGAACCTACCCAGACTACTGTTGAAGGGGAATGGATAGATTGCCAGCAGTGTACCTGACATGGGTGTTTACTTTTTGGTAGTGATCATTTAGGCACATAGACTCAGTGAGCTCTAGGCCCTTGTGACTTATCTAACTTATGCTAAAGTTTTTTCACAATAGAGTAGTTCTGGATCATACAATTTGTCTAAAGTAGCGTAGGACTTCTCCTTAACCAGTCAATTGTCCTTCCAACATTCTTCTGCAGATCACATGTCCACAAAGGTGAACAAGTTGTACATAGTTTGGACTTCAAAGGAGCCTTGACCTTCTATCTGAAGCAGACTGAAACTCTTAGAGTCCACTCAGCTTTTTTTTTTTCTTTTGACACCAACAAACCTGGAACTTTAGTTGCCAAGTGCACCCTGTCTAATTAGCTAACAGAGTTGTATCTCCTTCTCTTATACCTGGGCAGGCCTGAATCTGGTGGGGCATATCAAGACTTATATAATCATAGCCATGGCAGCATCGGTAGGCCAAATAAGATCAACCTCCATGGAGGAGATCTTCAACCATATGATCATTCCTTGGAATTTTTGAGTTATGGTCACTCTGAGATTGCTGTTGATTTGTAGGTGGAGGGGGAATCAATTTTCTCTGTGCTACCCTCTCCCTGCTATTGCACACTCTTTCTGCCACTGTCACTATTCTTCTCCCCTCCAGAGATAATACCAACATTCTTCCTATTCTTCCCTCCCTGACCACTGCACACTTTGCTCCTTTATAAATCATAAAAACTTGAGTTGTGTTCCCTCACTAACCCTCAACTGAATCCCAAGTCCCAGAATCACAGCTGCAGGCTGGATTGTGCACAATGCCAGCAGTGTTTGTGCTCCAAGCTCACCCTTCTCTGTTCCCTACAGGCTTCCTGTAGGGGAGTGGCTGGAATAGTAAAGCCCTGGAGCTTTTTAGAGTTTTCCTGGAGAATCAGCAATTGATGCAAATTATCTGTGTCTCTGGAACTAGAGATTTCCAAAGTATGGCTATGATGTGGCATTCTCTCCACACATTCACATTGCACTATTGCTTGGACAGTGTCTACCTGATATGACAGTAGATTTGGTCCGTATGCCCTGATGAGTCTCTTTGAGGTAGAGAACCCAATTACATCTCCTGTAAGGTCTGTTATTTTGATTCCAGGCTGCCTCTATTAAAAACAAAAGAGAAAAAAATAGACCTCAGAAAATATTAAAATAGCTAAAAACAGTTTCTGCTTATTGGTCCTACTTTATGTTTTTTCTTTTTCATTCAGGACAGTCTAGAGCTAGGGATTGCTCATGTGTGAGGACAGCTATCCTCCTTGCCCTCAGAGAATGCAGAGTTGCTTATCCATAACAGGATTTCTGCTCTTACACATGGGTGACATCATCAGATAGAGTCTGACACCAGAGGTTTGCCTAGAAAGTTTCTTGAAATTTTGAGCATGCGCTACTGGGTAAGTGAACAAGTTTTGCTGTTCTCGGAGAAAGCAGAGTTGCCTCTCTGTAACAGGTGCTCTCAGAGGACAGCTGGATATCAGTCCTAACAAAACCTATCTGCTTCCCCTTGGAGCTGTTTATTTTCAAAGTCTAAGCGAAAATGATTCATTGAACGTCCTGTTTTATGCACGTAAATAACTTTGAAAATTCAGGTCATTTTATATAGTTGCCTGTGCTTTTTCCCTTATGTCTTTAAATTTGAGCATACTGGCTGACAGACCAAAGAATCTGAGTAGTCTGTTTCTTTGGGTAATTGCCAGGTTCTTGTGTCCTGGTTTGGCCTCTGTTGGAAACAGGATGCTGGGCTTGATGGACCCTTGGTCTGACCCAGCATGGCAAGTTCTTATATCATACCGACGCTTCATTCTAAATGAAACTGTTCTATTTGTAATGTAGCTTGCTCTGTCCTTTCCTGACAATTTAAGAAACTGCCAGGCTTATTTAGTTTTGACGATATCTAATTTCTGTTGTCACTCCTCAGCTGTATTTTATGTGTAAATTTTATGTCTAGCCAAATATTTAAGGAAAAACTATAATAGCACCTTCAAGACTATTTTCTCCTAAGCTCATTTTCATTTGAGCATTCATATAAAAGCAATGTGGGCTGCCTGCTTTATCTATAATCTCAGAAAAATAGATTTCTAATAATTTTACTGTATACCCTGTCTAGTAGGCCTCCCTTATAGACCATCTAATTCATACCCAGAATTTTAATTGCTCAAAATCACAATAAATATGAGCCTCATAGCATTTTTGGTCTTGGAATGTTAATTGGCACATGATATGAAGTATTCCAATTAGCCACATAAATCCTTATGCTCAGTGCTGGTAATGAGGTTATTTTTGAACAATAGGAAACTAGAGAAGCTAAAATGTAGACATGACATGTTTAGAAACATATCCAGCTTTTGAAGCTGAGAAGGATTGGGTTTCCTTTTGCATATTAATGCACGGGAGCTCATGATAAATATTTAGCACCCTTTTATCCAGTGTTCCTTCCCCATTCCTCTTTGAGCTTTTTTTTTTCAATGGCATTTGGTAAAAGATTCTGTGCTTTGACTGCCTATAACAATTAGTGGCATGTCTTTGAAAGATATCTAATTCCATGCAAAGAATCAAAGAGGAAAACCTAGGACAAAGAAACCAAATATGACATTCAATTTCTTTCCCTATTTTTATATTTTTGCCAAAGCAGTTATAATGAAAGGACGGAATAATTTATCAGCTTTGAAAAATAAGTTTTCGAGTGAAGAAAAACCTATGAAAGATATTAAACAGATATTAATTTATACACTAATTTATGGTCAAATAAAATGAAAGAGAATTACTGGTTACTGGTTCTTATCACTCATGGGTTGTGTTTAGTCTGTTTCTCAAGTTCTTTATTACATTTTTCATAAGTCAGGCTGAATGCCTGCTCATGATGAGATTGGGGTGAGGTTTCTTTTCTATTGCTGTTTCCAGTTGGTATCAGGAGGACAAGTCGCCACTATGGAGAAAAAAAAGAACTTATAACTATGTGCGCAATTAGAATGGGCTCTTTCTTTCCTTGCAGTACTAATCTTACCCAGCAGGTGTCATTGCAGGGCAGTGAAACTAAAGTGTCCAAGGATCTGGGTGAAGATGTGGATAAGAATGAATATGAAGAAAAAATGCAAATCTGGTTGTATAAAAGCAAAAGGCTTTCATCTCTTCCCTATTATAACAGCTTTTCAAAGCTCTTGCATTGAAATGCTTTATATTTTATTGTGAATTTTGTAGGCTACATAAAGTAATATTAAAAGTGTGTTTTACAGTATTCAAATCTGGTAACACTCTTTCTGCCTGGTGTGAATATTATACCTTTCCTGAGCAATTTCCTGCTTCTGCCTGCATCCATGTTTGTTTGGCCCCCACCCTCTCTGCTCATATCACTATGTTGCCAGCCATAAATGCCACCCTGCTGCCAGAGATAGATGAATTGCTGGGCTTAAGCTGCAGGAGAGGCTGAGGGAGAAATATTTTCCATTGAGGAATTCCCCCTCAAGTGGCTGAGCAGTTTCTTCTGCTTGCCTTCATGTTTTTGGCCCCACCCCCTCCTGTTGATTTCATGGTGCCAACCATAAGAGCTAGCCCACTACAGGGATAGTAAGAGGTGGGTCATTTGTCTTCCTTTGGGAGAGTGCAAGGGTTAGTGTGAATGTTTGGGTGGAGGCTTTGGTAGGAATGTTGTTAGTCCTGACCTCTTATGAGAGGAGGAGCGGGAAGGGGTATAGTTAGGATCTGATATACGTTTGCTATTAGAATGTTGTTGTATTATATTTTTATACTATTATGTATTTTGTTGATATGTTATAAGCTGCCCTGGATTCTTTTTGGAAGGAGATCTATCTATAAACTGAAAATGTAATGTAAGAAAAGGGATTTGCATGCCAGGGCAGAATCATCCATCCTGATTACTACTTCAACATTCCTCAGTAATCTAACAAAACAACCCCAATTCTCTGTGTGATAAGGATGGCAGAATATGCCGAACAAACTGTATTAAAACTGTTGAGAAAAAGGGCATGCTGCCAGGTTTTCCACTTCCCAAGTCAGCTACGACTGGGGGTGCCACAAAGAGTTCACAGCCCCTGTGAGGGGGAGGGAGAGGTGGTAGTCATGAGGTGGCGACACCTAGTGACTAGATTTAGGGCCTGTGATTGCAGAATTCTGGAAAGAGACCAGGTGCAATGACTGGACTAGACAACATAAATGTTGCGCCCGTCAGTCGCAGACGGCTGCGACCTTTGCTGCTCACCTCTCTTTTCCATGCTACAGTGATCTTCAAGGCCATGGCGGCTCAGCCTACAAACGCGCCTCCTTCCTCAGTGTCCCCCGGATGGCATGGACGATCCCGTCCGCTATCTTGAGTCGGGGATTACTTAGGGCATGCGCGCGTGCACCAGGCCTTCTGTTATCAACATCATGGCGGGAACCTCAGGGGCATCCCCTCCGCATGACGT